>NW_025335268.1:128653379-129008943 GCF_004798865.1 Varanus komodoensis
ATATATATATATATATATATATATATATATATATATATATATATGCGGGAGCACATACACTTCTGATTTATTTATTTATTTAGACTTAGGGATATTTATGCCTCTTTTCAACTTCATGGTTGGCAGAGTAGCTCACAGCGAATAACACAATATTTTAAAAACATGAACAACAAAGAGAGTTCTACTAGTCTATAGCCCAGATGTGGTATTTGGATTTTGAAAACATTCTACCACATCCTTAACAATAATAACCAACAGCATACCCATAAAAACATCTGAAATTGATAAAAGTAAAAGACAACCAGCCCCAACATCATGACCTGGTGAATGAATTTTTAACCTAGTGCCTAAGCTATGCTACCCATTCTAAGAGCTTTTATACGCAAGACTTTTATTGTGCAGTCATCTTTCTTTATTCATAGTTGTTGATGCATCTTCAGATGATACAGTGACCTCCCAGTTTCACCCCTTTTTAAAGATCACTTTCTCAGTTTACTTTTAGAACAGGAAAAGGATTGTTATTTGTGAAAACTGAACAAAATGCTTATTCCTACTTGTGTGTCAGTCTATTAAGGTGGTTCCCAACGTTTTTTTTTCACTTGTGTACCCTTTGGCAGCCCTTTTCCATAAATTGTACCCTTCATATTAGCAAAATGTTTGTAATTAATATAGTTGCAGTTATTTCAAATGTATAGGTTGAAACTGTAAATAAATAGCCTCATATTGGGATTAAAAGGCAATGGAATAATAAGGTGAACAGACAATTAGTTTAAAACTTAAAATGATGACAAAGAGAAGAGACATAGAGAAGACCTGGAAGAACTTGGTCACTGAACACTGCTCATCGGACTAACAGAAGTTCGCACTTCATGTATGCTGGGACCAAAGTGACAGCATTCCAATGTTCACAAAATGAAGGGGAGTGCAAGCTGAGCCTGTGAGGGGTGCGTCGCTGAGCATGTGCACTGTAGTGGCATGTTCAAAACACATTATTTAAGGAAGGACTCCCCACCATTTCCCCAAAGGTCTGTGATTTATATTACTTAGGCAGCACATTGTACTGTTGGCCATTCTTGATCATTGCTTGACCATTCTTAATCATTCTCACCATCAGTAGGTTGCCATCGTTATCCCCATTTTACAGACAAAGAAGGCTAAGACTGATTTCTTTCAGTTGAGAGAACAGCTTGTTCTTTTCCTTAACTCCCAAGGACAGGTCAAACAATCTTAAGATGTAGGCCACTAGTCACAAGTTCTGTTCAGAATGATCAGTTTCAAAGGGATCAGAAGATAATCTTATCCAACTGCCATTGTGAGGCAGAAGCATCCCCCCCCCACCCTCCACACATGGGACTGAGCCAAGGAATTTGGATCATAATATGGCACAATTAAAATAGCTTCAAATGATTCAAGCAAGCCAGCAAGTTCCAGCACATATTACAGGGCTCGGAAAAAGCAAGCAAACTGCAACAAAACACTTCCTAGGATTCCAGGTCACTGAGTGAGAAATAATTCCTTCCTGTTCCCCAGTATAGCAAAACTAGAGGTTATCTCAATATAGATATATCTGGTATAAGATGACCCCTTGTAACATCTTGACTCTGCTTGTTGCCACACATCCACATCCCACACATTACATCTCCTTAGCAAAATTGGTAAAGGAAATATGGACATTCTGTCATTATGCTTTGGGTTTGCCTCACCCCTGAATCTACAGAAGGCTGACTGTGTGGATGAAGCTCAATTATCTGGATTCTGACAATGTGGCAACTCACACTCTAAGACTGAGTGTAGGCTGTTGTCTGACTGTGGGTTGTTGCTGGAACAAGAGTTATTATGTTGTCTGAACCCAGCTCCACTAACAGACATGGCTTGTTAACTATGAACAACCCATGGTTCACAACCCAGCAACAAACCACGAGTTCTTTTCATGGGTTGTTCATGGCTAACAAACCATGCTTTGTTAGCACAGCTGGATCCAGACAACATAACTAACATTTCATCAGCAATCCATGGTTCAACAACAACCCACATTTAATCCATAAGTGTGGGCTATTGTGTTAACTGAACCCAGTCACTGAGATGGCTTCTGGTCCCTGACACCTTAAATATCATGTTTAGTGCAGTCTTTGCATTGAAATAATCTGTGGGCTTTCAGCAGGTGTTCATCACATCAACTTGGCAGGAGGGGAGAAAACGAAATTTAATGGAAGCTTTTCTGATTAACTTTCTCCACTCATAGGTAGCCAACCTAGTGTCCTCCAGATATTCTGTGCCATAAGTAAGGTTGTGTAAGCCTGGTAAAGATGTGGAAAAACTGGGAAGGAGGAAAATAAAAACTAAGAAAAACTGCAGGTATTCCCTTGGTTGGTTGGTTGGTTGGTTGGTTGGTTGGTTTTGTGGGAAAAATGCTTTTCTCGTGAAAATTGGCTCCCCCCCCCCCCACCAACCCCTTTCCTTTCTAAATCTTTGCATTTCCAACTCTAACTTCCATCAGCTCCAGCCAGGATGGCCAAAGGCTAGGGATTATGGTAGGCCCAAACTGGAGTGTACTGAGTTGCCTATATTTCTGACTGAACCTCCAAACTGATCATGTACTGCATTTCTGTGGATCAGGCTTCTGAACTGAACTAAAGAGGCTGTTGTGAAAGGAAGAGGAATAAGGTCAGTTTAAAAAGAAAAAGCGAGAACTGTCCTTCCAGATCAAAAACTCAAAACCTCTTCTGTTCAATCCCGCTTTTCCTCCCATGGGCTGAAAAAGAACCTCTCTTCCCAATTCTGCATTTCTATTCTGCCTCAGATCATGTTTTGAAATAGCCTGACAGCTTCAACACCAGGCTAAAAATCCTTCTGTTGCCTCATGTGCCTTCAAGAATAGATTTGACTTGAGCAGTTTTGTGTATAAATATATATCTAGTCCTAATTGCAGACACACCATATGGTTTTAACACCAGGGCTCAGCGGGGGCTCTGAGAGGCAGGAAAGCCAGGATCCTGTTCCTGTCCCCCACAGAGCAATGGAAGCAGCAGTTGCTGCCAGACAAAGGGGTTTGTGTAAGAGACCCTCTGAACACAAAGGCTCTAGGTGCAGGAAGTTCACTTCAGAGCTTGTACTTTCACCACGGGTGGAAATGTGGGCAGGGCTGGGAGGTCCAATATGCTAAGGAAAGGGACAGGTGGCATACTCCATCTGGACTGCAGGTTGAAAAAATGCAAAGCTCCAGAGCCTCACCCCTTAAAACAAGCACATAAAAGATAGGTCAGAACAAAGCAAAGAGAATCTGCAATGCAACTTCCTTCCTAATACGGCTTCTTATGCTGAGTCTTACTCAGCGTCTTCAGTACAGCCCCTTTTGCCAAAGGTGCACATGAACATAATGCTCGACCTTGAACATAAAGGGAGCAGCAGGGGTGTGTGCGTGTGCACGTATGCTGGGAGGTAACCCTGACAAGCTGTTTTTGGAGCTTATGCTTAACCTCACCCATCTCTGCATCCATCTTGTATACACTGTTTATGCCACTTCAACCACATGGCTGCTGGATGCTCGCAGGAATATGCAGAGCTAGGACTCTGGACTCGGAGCAGCCTCTCCCCTGCTCACAGCCAGCATGTAGGGACCGAAATTGGCTGTCCGTGTGCTTTGCAGGACAGGAGGAGCAAGGAGGCCGCCCTCACCTCCACACTTCTGCCCTGCATTGGGTGCCATTAATTCTCCAAGCTCAGAGGGTTGCAGGCATCAGGACAGATTCCTCTTAAGTGCTCGTAGCTTGGACAAGCCCATAAAAGATGAGTCTTAGATCCGTGCATGGTGTTTTTAATCCTGAAGGGCTTAGGTTCAAAATATTCACAGCATGGTGGCCCTCACAAGACATTTCTAAGAGTCCACCAGCAATCTTCTTATTTTCAGACCCACCGAAGGAACTGAAATAGAGCTTAATGGGAAAGATCCGAGAGAGGGGGTGTGCCACAGGGGCGGGGGGTGGTGGGGAAGAGTCGCTATAAAGAAGTAGGAAGATAATGAGATTGAAAAAAGAACAAGGGAGAGATAGTAGCTGGATGAAAAGAAACTAGAAACCTTTCCTACAGAGGGTGGGGGAATGCAATAAGAATGAGAATTGATGAGGCGCAGAGAAAGGAAGAGTCCTTCCATCAGCAAGTTTGCCAGATGAAGCTGGGAGATAAATCACCAACTGGAAAGGGCCTAGGTTTCAGTGCTTGCGCTGGCTGCTTCTCTCCCTCTGTCAACTGTCTAATAGCCCAGCTTCAGGAGATAAATGGCTGCAGCTGAGTCTCAAGCTATTCCCCCCTCCCCAGTCTCTCTTTTCCTTACTCTCTTGCTGCAGAGAGAAGGGTCTGTCACTTTCTTGACTGCAAAAGTGCTGGCTGGCTGGTCCTGGGAACAGCAACATTATTCAGATTGGACAGAAGGACAACATTCAAATAAAGCATCAGAGGCTGTAATGTCTTCCGAGAATTTTATTAGGAGCATTATTATTTTTGTACAGGAGAACTGGATGCATAGCAAAAAGCAGTCACCAGATAAAAGAAGGTGATAAATGACACAGACAGGGACGGACAGTGGGATGGAGCCAGAAACCTGTGGCTGCAAATCCACTTGTTTCACACTGATGCACCAATTGCCTCTGGCATGAATTTCATTTCAAGGCTAAAATCCGTCCTGATGTGCTGAAGTAATTTTGGCTGTTGGAGCGACAGGTACGATACAGGGCTGCAAGCAATACTGGAGGCTAATTTGGGCACCACAGTTTTCTTACACAGAAAAAAGAAAATGTGTGAAGATTGCAATGGATTGCAATGGATATTAGCATTTGGTCTCCTCACATGACCAATAAATGGTTCAATGCACACACACTACATTTTTATCCTGCTTCTTCCCATAATGACTGAGAAGGTTCTCTTTCCACCCCTGGTAATTCAGGATGCCTGGAAGAATCTTTCTGTCCCAAAGGATGGATTACCAACTGGGAAATGTTCCAGGGAGTGCAGGCCAGCAGTGAGTGTGAAAGTGAGCATGGACACCACAATGTTCCATTCACACAAGCATGCACTCACCAACCCCATTCACATCCACCCACACTATTCACATGCACCACTATGCATGCACTCACACACACTGTCTGCACAATTCACACACTCTTGCAAAGCACACGTGCATTTTCATCTACACGATTCATATACTCCCACACTCTTGTTCCCCTCCATCTCTCTCTGACACACACCCCATTCATACACATATGAACATTCCCTTTCCCTATCCTGACAGCTTGGGGGAGGGGGGTGCTTTCCCTGCTGGCTGCTCAAAGAGGCTCCCTTAATTGCTATTTGATGCTGTAATTCTTCAGAGGATCAGCTCCAGTACCACCATCCCCTCATAGCACACCAGATGACATCAAATACCTCTTTAACATGAGTATACAGAGCCCAATCCATTTTATGCCAAGCCCAAATGACCAAGGAAGCCCAACTTGCCATCCCATCCACCCAACTATTTCCTGAGCGCTAGTAAAGGTCTGACTAGAGGCATCAGGATAGTACACGGAAGGCAGATATTACGCATAGGCCTTAGGAACTGATAACGTGGGAGTTCTGAAGAACTCACATTCTATTTGTGATATGAATTATTGAACATTTTCCCTTGGTATTTAGTACCCTGAGCTAAAATTATCCTCATCATAATCATCAATCGCTTTCAAAATGCTTCACCATCTTTTTCATGGCTTGGCCTCCTAACAGCACCATTCTCAGGCACAGAGGAAGCTGGACTGGAAACTTCATGTATCAGACACCGACTCCCTGTATTGTCAAAAGGGCTCCTAAATCAGACCAAAGACTGAGCAGGTTCTCACATCCTGTTTCCTACAGGGCTCAGCCAGAAGCCTCCGGGAGCTGGGGCATGAAGGAAAAAGCTCCAGCCCATTCCTTTTCCACTCATATGGCATCGGTTACTGGGTGGCAGACTGTATTTAAAAATGAAGGTTTTGTTTAGCAGGCATGACTAATGGCCATTGATATATCTGTGTTCCATAACTGGGCCTAGTCCAGAAGTACAGAATATCTTTTTACAAACCACTTGGATTTTCATCATCCTTAATAATTTGGCATCATCTGTGAAGTTGGCTATTTCATTGCTCACCACAGGCTCCAGATAATTTATGATAAGGTTAATAGCACTAGTCCCAATATAGGTACTTGAAGGATGCCTCTGTTTATTCCCTTCATTGTGAAAACTGTTCATTTATTCCAACATTTCCTGTTCTTTAATCATTTACTGATTGTCATGGAAGGCTTAGAGGACACACCCATCAGGAAGCCTGAAGGTTGCTCTTAAATAAAGAACAGAATAGCAACGATAAATGCCTAACTCCACATAGATACAGTTATGTCTAGTACTGTCATAGCTGGTCGTGATACTGTCACACATTTACCTCATCTCCTCTTTTGTTTAAAGCAACAAACAAATTAGCATTATTGAAACTTCAGGTATTCAGTAACTCAACTCTAAATCATAGAATGATAATACTTTGAAGATGCTTTGAAGGTCATCTAGTCCAGCCCCTTGCTGACACAGAAAACCTGCTATTTGTAGCATCCCTGATTGATGATCATCTAGCTTCTGCTTACTAACCTCTAACCAAGGCAGTCCGCTACCTTCTCAGACAGTGTTTTCCACTTTCTCACAACTCATCAGTTCTTCACCATGCCTAGTTGAATCCTTCTTGTAATTTGAACAAAACTAATTTGCTTCATCATCTATAAGGCAATGACTCTTCCTACAGTTTTAAAACTGGAAGGCTTCTGAATAGTTTGACTAGAGCGAGTATCAATGCAAGTACTAACATCAGAGCATGTTGAGCTGTGAAGGTGCTCTTCTGCAGTGCCGACAGCATCTCCCTTAAAATTCCCATTGGATAACATCACTTTCAGATTGCTGGGGGGGGGGGGGGGGGGAGGAAGATTTTTTTTGAAGCACATGGGGTTTAAAATGGTTGGAGCTTTCTTCTGTGCTTTCTTTTATGTTCCTTTTGTGTGCATATGAGAAGTGAATTTGCCCTTTTCCAAATGGCTGTCATAACTGCTTTTGATATCTGCTGGAGCAGAGCCTGCTTCTTCCAACTTACTTCCAAGTTATCTTTGCTCCTAGTTCTGGGTTTTGACCAACACAGCTTTTCTTGCCATCTCTATGACTTTGTGAAGGGTTAAGCCCTCTGTTAGCTACATTCTTTCAGAAAGTCTTCAGAAGCCCAAGTCCCAAGTTATCTCTAAGGCATTCTTCTTTCTTATCAGCAAACTCACAACATTCAGTCTGTTCTTTCAGGAACCTGACAAATGACTCAACAGTTTCTCCAAGCTCCTGAGCTCTTTGATGGACACAGGACCATTCATAAACCACAGATGTCTTGGGAATGAAATGGGCATCAAACATGGTCAGAATCGTCTCCAAGTTGTGTTTATGGCTCTCTTCAGCAAAGGTAAAGGATTTACAAACCTTTCTGGCTTCTTTCCCCATAACATAAAATGGAGAACTGACTTGCACTATTTCTTCCTCCTTGAGGAGCTTAGGGGCCAGGTGAATGGAAACAAATCACCCCCCACCCCCAATTCAGCCCATGCTGCAGGATGATTAATGCTGAAGGCTTCTGGTGTAGGGAACTGTGCCATTTTCTTTGTTTTGTTAGAAATTTGTGGTCTTAACACTTGACTTCTGAACCATGGCATGGAATGCTTACAAGGCAGCCAGGAAGCTAGGCCTGAACTTGATTCTCTCTCTTAGAGCCAAAAGAGACATTACTGTAAACCTATCAGCAATGTCCTCCTCTTTATTGTTGCTCTAAAGCAGGTGAAGCGCCACTAGCCTATACTGGGATCCCGATAATCAGGACCAGACTGCCCATTAAGGGGCCAGAGCGAAGCCCCTGCTTCGGGCAATTGAGCAGGAAGAGTGACACATTGTACACTCCACACCCTTCTGCCAGGAAGACTGGCAACCCGGCAGTGTCTCCCTTTGTGGCCTCTGCTGGAACCACTGCTCCTGCGTAAGCGATCTCCACAGATGTGCTGTCCCACAATGCCTGGCACTTCAGCGTGGGTGCCTCTCTGAGGAGCTGCCTTGCCAGTGGGTGCCATTCTTCAGAGTACTTGTCAGGCTTGCAGAGCATTCAGATGGCAATGCAATAGGGAGGGAGGGTGCTCAGAGGAACACACCAGGCAGGCACAGGTGCTTTCTGCTTCAGGTGCAGGGAGAGCTTGTGCCCGCACAAACATGGGGTTCAGGGGGCCTGTTAAGATCTGGATTAGTTCTCCACACCTATTCTTCAGAAAGAATAAATAGGGGAAAACTTCACTATGAGACAGAGTTAAAATAATTTCTGATTTTGCAAAAGGATACTCCAAGTTCCACCCAGAAGCAAGTAAGTCTAGTGCCATCTAGTGACTAAACCATATAATGTTACTATCCACACACTGACCCATAAGAGGTGCATGTTATAGGTTCTGTCCACTAGACAGTTTGGCATTTTGATATTCTGGGATGAAAGATGCATTTGGAAGATCCAAAAGAAGTAGATGTTTTTTCCTAGCTAGAGCGGAGCCAAAACTACTGCTGTTTTTCAGAAATGATTTTGACATTTCTGAGAATTGCCTCCCACGTGATGATTTTCCAGGACTTCCTTCAGAAATACTTGGCATGTTTGTTTGCATAGCCCACTGCTCTTAGTGCTGTCTCCACTTAACTAATCCAATTGGCTGCATAGCACTGAGCTACCATCACATTCATTGCATAATCCATACTGAGAGGATTCACCAACGTGTTTATGCAAGTCTCCCTGAGCCATTTGGCCACAGGGCGATTCCTACACTGCATGAATCATCATGATGTGATTGTCATCTAAACCAGGGAGCACTGGACTGATTGGCCACACTTTTAGTTGCCCTCCATGTCATCAGGTAACCAAATCTGAATGATTATGTAATGCCAGGAGATACCAACCATCATCCCTCTTTGGCTACTGGATCTGGTGAAGAGGCGCCAGGGAAAGTCACAATGAGATGAATGAAGCATAAACCTGGTGCAACAGTGCACCACACCAACTTTTAAAACGTGAATGTGTGTGTGGAGTGTGTGTGAGAGAGCAAAAGCAAGCCATTTCTGCCTCGCCGGAAAATCAGCCTTGGAAAATATTCCATACAGCCCTAATTGGGAAAATCCATCCTTTTACATTTTCACTCTAGCACTTTCTGCAGAGCAGCGAGAGAGTGGCTTTGATGCTGTCACCCAGCAGTCTGCCTCATCCCTTACACACACACACGTCTAAACCAAATAAATGGAGTTCAGGATCAGTGAATAACACCCAGTTCTAAATGTCTAGGTCAAATGTTAATGAGAAAAAGCATTCAATGCCAGCCATGTTCTGGTTCGTTATTAATGACCCAATTGGTTTTGCTTGGAACCCCAGACAGAAGATTGGGTTGCTGTGTGGCACTTGCTAACTACTGATCCTGAAGAGCCCACTGGCAAATTTATTCATTACTAGTGTGTGAAGTCTCTAGCTGAACTGCAGGTTAATAACGGTAATTAATAAAGTCCTTATCCTGCCCCCTGATTCTCAGGAGGTTTGCCCCAGTGCCTGACAGCAAAGCTCCAGGGCTTGGCATTTGGCTTCTTTTCAGTCCTGTGAAATGGTTTGCAGGGAAGTTGCCCTACTGGATCAAATGACATTTCTGTCTAGGCCAGCATTGTCTACTCTGGCCAGCAGTGACTGTAAGGCCTCCTACAAAAATGTTGCTCTGTTTCCTACCTGGTACTGAGAGCAGGGATAGACAAATCCATCAGTTTTACTTTTCCTCACATTCAATTAAAAAAATCAAGTTATTTCTCTACTCTTGATGAAGAAATTCAGTGAGCTCTTATTGAACAACAAACCCACCTGCACCAAATTCAATAGATCCAGCTATTCCAAGCATGGAGATTATTAAGTTGTACCTGCTTTTCAGGTACCAGTTAAAGGTGAGAAAAAAGAAGCTGGAGAGCCTGATTCAGCACCACAAACAGGTTGACTTCCCAAGGATTCAAACACAGCTTTTCAAGAAATAAATGCTCAAAACACTTTGCTTGGATTGATGATGCTTCCAGTTTCAGTTTTTCTCACATTCATTTTTTTAATCAAGTTATTTCCATCCCATTTATGAAGGTATTTGTTCAAAAAACTAAGCAGACAATATAGTCATCACTAAAATGGAGATGGTAGAACCTAGGGCCATCTACCACTATGCACAGCTTTGGGGGAGATGCTACCTAGCCATGGGAATAAACCTTGCAAGTAACTTCTCCAAGATCGTACACAAGTGTATGGGTGGGGTAGAAAAAAATGTGAAAAAGCACAAGCCCAGAACCTCTCAAGTGGTCTGATCCTCATGATAAATTAGGCAGTGTTTCTTCAGTTAGTTCAGTAAGAGCAGCTAAACTGTCCCAGCCTGAATCTTGCTATAGCCGTAACGGATGCACCTGCCCCCCTTCTGACCTGGTTCAATTCAGCTTTCCATCTAGGCTTGTGTCTGGCAGGACTTCTGTGTTGTGCCACCATGGGAGCAGCTTTCCTGGCCATGAAGATACACAGATGGGAAACCGCTTTACCTGTGAAATTGCTGCCTTTCCTCCTGCTTGTTACAGGCTCAGAAAAAAGATGGAAACATATCTGAGAAGGCTGAAACATTTCTATAATTTGTTGCATGTCACAATTGGTTCTCATCAGGAGAATCTGTAGCAATGTAGAGGGACTGTAACTCAGCAGAGGCAGGTGTAAACAGCTGCCAGTTAAATCAATAATATTCAGATGGCATGAATTAATTACAATTGAGCCACTATTGATTTTTTTTGCACTCAAGACAAGGATATATTCATAAAATTAAATTAAAGAAAAACTATCCATTGCTTGGAGGAAGCTCCTCAGTTGTTTGAGAAAGTTCTGAGGGACACTGGGAAGGCAGAATTTCCTTCTGACAGATTACAGCAGCTTTCCATGGTTGTTTCTATGCAGATGCTTTGGACTGCAAAAGAAGTAGCAGGAGTTGCAGTCCAAAACATCTAGAGCATTTCAAGTTGGAGAAAGATGGACAACAGTATTCCTTATTTGTTTCATATATTTATCTCCTGCCTTTTTCCTGCTAAGGTGGCTTACAAATTTCTCTCCATTTTATTTGCACAACACCACCATGAAGTAGGTTAAAATGAGAATCAATGACTAGGCCAAAGTTACCCAGTGAACTTTGTAGCCAAGTGGAAGCTAGAACTCAGATCTCCTGGGTCCCAATCCGGCATTCCAGCCACTCCACCACACTGGTTGCGTTGTCATCGTCAGTCCTTTTAAGATGACAAACGAGATGATTAATGCATGGAGGCAAGTGGGGTGGGGAAATTACACCCAGTAGCCTCCCCTGCAACCTTTGTGTGCTTGCATGGAGGTGGTGCCAGGTTAGCCCAGCGTGTGTGACCCCACTGCTTTCTTCTGCTCCTACCCACTCATTCTTCAGAGCTGTCGTGAGGGCTATTGGTTACAGCGCCATTTATGAGCCAAGCCACACATTACATTAAGCTCACAGTTTGCTGATGAGTATATGTAGGTGTGTGTTGTCTTTTACAAACAGCTGCTGCAGAGACTTGGCCAGAACAGGGGCTGTGCCTGTGAGGAGGGGCCAAATTCACTTTCCTCCCATGCTGCAGCATCAAGATCAATCACTCCCACCTCCAAAACCACAATTTAGATCAATAAGTCAGTTTCCATTGGTGCAGCAGTAGCTTTCCATGGGAAACTGCAGCTCTGAGGGATGGAGGAGAGGCAGCTTGGGGCAGGACCAAGACACGAAAGAATGTCCACAGTCCCAACACTGATGTTCTTTTAAAAGAAAACAGCTTTCACGTGTGCTCATGCACACATTAAAAATGCACAAGCAAACACTGGCACCAGTCAGTGAGAGGGCTGGCCAGCGTTAAAGGGACAGAGTTCTCAGGGACAGAGTCTTCAGAGCTTGGGTGAGATGGAGAAATAGCTGGCAACTGCGACATCTACTGCACTACCTGGTCTGTGCTAGGAGCTGGGTTGTGTCACATCAGCCTCTGGTGGGCACCACGAAACCTCTAGACTGGCTGAGCCTGGTATAAAGAACTGCAGTCTAGTCTCTTGCCCTTGCCTGCTCAACAGTGGCCTCTCTATCTGCTACACTTCAGCCTCCTGGCTTCTAGCCCAGAATCCAACCATAGTTGGCAGATCTGCAGCTGGTGATAGTTACCCATGGCTGCTCCTTGCCCCAACACCAGCAAAGGACACATCTCCTTCATAAGTGGCACATGCTTATCTATCTGCTTATCTGTCCAATTTTCAGACAAATATTGTTCCTTAAAGTGGCTCCCATCAAGAACAAGGAAATTGCATTTGGGGAGACCAACCCTGCCTTCAGGTTTACAAATGAAAAAGAGATGCACAAGACAAGGGGGATGGAAGGCAGAATATTGTTGATACCAGAATGAAGTTTTGCATTGTAAATAGGTATCATTTTCCAATTGGCATTTGCTTGTTGCTCATAGTCTTTGCTGGGGCAAAGGTCCTCATTCCTCTGACCAGTGGCAAAGGCCGGAATGTACTTCCTTGCTCTGTAACCTGAGGACATTTTTCATGTTCAATCTTTATGATGACCTGTGAACCTCAGCGACTTCCTCTCTCTAATCTTAGTACTAGAACTGTCAAGGCTTGTAATGTGAGTGCTCTAGAAGTTCTTTTCTCATGAGGATGGGAAAGAGAGCATCGATCCCACCTACCCAAGGGCCCCTTTCCATGCATAAAATTAGCTGAAACTCCTATTTACATAACATGCAAAAGGGAAACATGTTCCTTCCTCGTCTTCAGCAGCACATGGACTTTCTGTAAGGGCAAATACTTGGCCACTTTGATTTGTGCAATTGATCAAATGCCTGAATCTAAATAAATACTGCCTGCTTCCCGCAAAAGGTAAATGGAGAGGGGAATGGTGAAAAAAAAGGCAGGGGAAGGAAAAAGAAAATAGACTTCAGGGTCAATAGAGGACAAATCCACTGATAAAGCTTTCAGTGGCTGCCAGTTATACACCTCCAGTTTCAGAAGTAGGATGCCTCTACATACCAATTGCCTAGGAATGAGAGTGGGAGGATGCAGTCAGGCAGTGCTTGTGGGTGGCTCACAAGCTTCTGGTTGGCCCCTCAGGGACAGAATGTTGTACTAGATCAAGGGTTAGGCAGTGTGCTATTGGCAGGTGCTGATGCATAGCAAGACACTTCTATAAGTGCCTACCTAGTTGCCTCTCCTTTCCACTTTTTTTTATTTAAAGGCTAGGATTGTTATGAAATGGGTTTCTCTTGGTGCTGAACATTCTGGGTTGGGGCTCAGAGTCTGCCTCTTGACTGGTACTCGTTCTTTGGGGCAGGTTGCTTGTCTTCTGCCACAGCTCCCATTGCTGTCATTTGTTGTAGCACTTAGCATAGTGTCTCCAACTGCCAAATACGCCCACACCCCCAAAAGGCCCCAAATACCTGCACTAGGTATTTTTATGTTCACTGTGCAGTGAGATCCATGACAAATGGCATCACATCAAGTGGTGACGTAACCATTAAATCATACCAAAGTTGCTTCCGTTTTGCATGGCACTGTTACTGAATCCTTATCTGCAAGCCAAAATAAAAGTGGCAGTTCCATGTGCTTGGAATCTATCCAGTCATGGCTTGTGTGGGTAAAAACAGCCGAATCCTCTCCCCTTCTGGTTTAGTGCCCAGCAGCTCCTTCCCTGGTTGTTTTTCTCCTTGTCTTGGCTCTAATCCTGACCCTGATCTCACCTGGGCAAAAACTGCCAGAGAGGCAGGCTGCAAGGAGGTCAACTGTGGGACAGGGGAGGTGTCCATCCCCTTACCCTTGCTCTCTTTTCCTTTTCAAACCAGATTCTATCCTCTCCCTCTGTCCTTTTTTTTCACCTTGCATCATCTGATGCTGAGCTAGAGATTTGTTGAGTCTTGCATCATGTAATGCTGAGCTAGAGATTTATTGAATGACCCCACGCCAGCGCCTTGTCTCCTGAGAGCTTCTGATCAGAAGGTTGTTCCCAATACACTGGTGGCACAGGGTCTGTGTTGAGTAACTAGCAGAAGTGCATTATAAGAACTGTAACCAGGAATGACACAAACAAAAAAAGAAACCTCCTCAGAGGCTAGCACTTCAGTGGAGGCAAGAAGAGGACAGAGAAAGGGTTTGCTAACTTTAGTCCAAATCTCGCTCGCTCTCTCTCTCTCTCTCTCTCTCTCTCTCTCTCTCTCTCTCTCTCTCTGCTAAGCTTGTCAGCTCTAAGAGCAAATGAGAGCAGCTTGTGCTCCCTTCCCAAGAGATCAGACAGCAGCAGGAATGAGTGGGAGGTCAGTTTGCATAACCCAGGAACAGCTGTGGTGGGGCTTGATCCATAGTTGGACAAAGTGAGGAAAGAAAGACCTTGTGGAGGCATATTAACTCCGTGGAGAAATATGTTTTCCTCAAGCTCTTTGCAGAAATAGTTGTAGCTGGAATTTGAATATGAATGTAGGAATAGGTATGGGATGGTCTTTCAGAGCATCTTTTACCATTCTGGGTCACAGAAAGCATGCATGCTGTTCTATTCACTGCAAAGGATCTGTGAAGTTCCTATATGGTAAAAACTGCAACATGTTGAAAAGCACACATCCTTGGGCAATTGTGGCTCTCATGGGTGTGCAAAAGTGTCACAACTCTCCTCACATTGCCATGATCCCAGCAGTGACATGCAGCAAACAAACAAGAATTAGGTCTTCTCCTTATATGAAGGTGAAGTGACCTCTATTGTTGGCTTAGTAGTCAGTATACTAGGCAGCTACCAGGGTCCTGGCACCCACCACACTCTGCCATAATGCTCCCCTCCTCCTCATGAGCATGCCCAACAGCTGGACTTACCAAGAGACCAAAAAAAAAAAAAAAAAAAAAAGACAAGAAAAAGAAAGAAAGAAAGAAAAAAGAAAAGAGGAAATGCATTGCCAAAAGAGAGGACAAAGGAGGACATAAATTTACATTAAATGTGTGTATGTTAATATATATAGGTGCAAAGCTAAAAATGCTATCATAATTTAGAAACAAATACAGTGCATTTCACCACAGAATGGAAGGCTGTGGCCAGGTGACCAGCGAGCCGCCTCAGTCTGTAATCCAGGTGATGTGGATGAGCAGCTTCAGGGCCCAATTATTCCTTTCTGTTGTTTCTTTAGCTTTAAACTGGACAGAATTTGGAACAGAAGGCACCTCCAAAATAAAGAACAATCCTTTGGCAGCTGCTCAAATGGAGAAACAGCCTCTGTAAAAGAAGGCCCATAGCCACCCTTGTGGTGAGCACGTGGGAACCCACTATTTTAAATCATCCACCAAGAATGACACTGAGTTGAACTATTGTGGGTTCAGTGGCAGGCAACTGGTACTGGCGTTCATCATCAGCTCTAAGTCTCATCCCTATAGCAGTGGAGGTTTTTTCACTGCAAGTGAACTTCTGTATGCCCACACTAGCTTTTAAAACTATATGCTTAAAGAACAGTGTCTGATGAAGAACCATTTTGCAGAGCACAATGTTTGCCTAGGCACAGTTAAAAGGATTGTTCAAATCTCCTTTGACATATATCTAGCAAAAGCTAGGCAAGGACCAATGGTCAAGCTGCTGATGTAAACTTTCTAAATATCAGTGCTGCTCAAGCAGTGCAAAATCTGGGTGAGGGAACTATTGATGAATCGGCTTTCAAATTCAAGCTGACAATAAGCTGAATATTTTTTTTCCCTGTAATGTGATTAACTGCTATGCTTTTAATGGACTAATTAACTGACCAAAAGTAATATATGACTTGCTTTTAAAAACACTATTTCAGAATATTTAATGGTAATAACAGGGTTTTTTTCTGAAATTGCCTTAAAAGCAAGGTGCAGAAGTGCAGTCATGCAAGGAAAGATTCCAGTGCATGCCTGGGGAATGGGGATGTACAGATTTTGATAAATTTGTTCGATTGGTATTTCCCACTTGTCAAGCTCTTTTGTTCTGTTGTCTCCTTTTTTAGGGATGTATGAGAATTGTCTTTCATTTGTGCTAACTGATATTACTGCTGATGCAGTAAGGTACATCAAGACTAGTGCACGTTGGTGCCAGTCCCCCACAGAAGTGAAAAACAGGTCTGCAAGTCTGCAGAATCTGCATAACCTGGAAAAAGCTGGCCTGCTGTGGCATCCACAGGCCAGATTGATAGAAGCCTGAATTAATTTGAATCTATTGTGGAATCTCCAGTGCCCCTAATGGACAGCCAGATTTCCACAATTAATATACAATTAATTAGATAAATGTTTTATGCATACAGTAGCCCATTTTGTGAATGGAGCATACTTTCATGTGCAGAAAAGGAAGGCAGCAGCTGCACAGTCATGTGTATCAAGAGCAAGAGTGAGGAACCTGTCGTGTTCCAGGTGATGTTGGATTACAGCTCTCATCAGCCCCAGCCTCACCCAGACAGCTAGTATGGAACTTGTAGTCCAAAAGTGTCTGAGGGACCACAGTTTCCTGACCCCCAGTCTGGAGTTTCACCACAGAATAGAAATGGGGTTTTTAAAAGGAAACAAATGAATGATATGAAAGTGCACACTCAGATAACTGTAATGTTCTGGGCTAACACATTAGACCTCAGGGCCTGGATTGATCTTTTACTATTAAGAAAGGGCAAATTGATCTTTTACTATTAAGAAAGGGCAAGACTCCTTCCAACACTTGTGAGCTGCTGGGGTTTAGCCTCCCCAGAGGTAGAAAATTCTGTCAAACTTAAGCAGATCCTTGGACTTTGAATTAAGTTTCTTCTGAATCTTGTAATTTGTTATATGGGAAAGATCAGTGTAGATGAAAAATATTACTAGATCAAATTATGAGTTCTTCCAGCACAGGATGAATAGATGAAGTTCAATGTGAAACAGAATCTGTTTGGAAAAGACAGCTATTGAATGATACATTTTAAAGCCCACAGAGGTTTTAACATCCAAATTAATTTCTCCATGTTCTGGATCAGCTGCTTCATAGTTGTGATTATTGGAGTGTCTATCGCCTAGCTGTTAATCTTGGATAAATGTTCTTAATGGACACCCTCTTGTTTAACATAAAATAGCTATGTTATTAAATTTCAATTACATTTGATGAGTCACTTGTGGTTAATGCTGACAGGAGCATATGTTTGTGGAAATAACACCTTTGGCACCATGTTGGAAATCAAATGTATCGTTTGTGTGTCAGTTTATTGAGGAACATTGATCTGTCATACACTCATAGGACTGTTGTGGACTAAGGGTCCATCGGGGTTTAATTCTGTATTCCCTGGGGGCTTTAGCTGACTGCAAATGCAGGAGTGGACACACTGCACTTATAGAAGGTTCCAGGTTCAGTCCTCACCTTCTTACACTTAAGCAGTGGTGTGATCCTCCAGTTCTTTTGACCTGTGACTTCATCTGAGGTAGCACCCAAAGTCATCAGGACAACTTCAGAATAAACCATTTCAAAGCATTGACCTTGAAGGAACCCTGTCCCCACATTTGCAAGGGTTGTGAAGAATAGCTCCATTTGATGCACTGTATGCAAGTACGCATTAAATTCCATGAAATCTTCATGACAGTAAGAATGGTAGGAGTATGTACGTTATGCATGCTAAGTGCCGAGAAGCGGAAAAATGAGCTTTCCCTATACGGGAGCTGTTGCCAGGCAACTAAATGAGAGAGAGAACTTCCTTATTCCTTCCCTTTCCTCTTGTTTTGCTTCCTTCCTTGCAGCCAAGAAACACCTTTCTTGGTGTCAGTGTAGTAGAAGAAGCCTGAGCTACGTATGGCAGACTATCTATTGTACTGGCATAACCATGCCTGTAGCAGTTGTATGAACAAACTAATGATTGTATCAACAAATACAGCAGTTGCTGTTCTGGCTTAGAAGCTCTAGTATCACCCAAAAACATTCTTGTTTAGCCTATATTCTTGTCTGAAGAATTGTTCTGCAACTGGTTTCAAAATTTCTCTGAGCTAATTTAGAGCTTCAGAAAACTGAAGGTTTGTAGAAGCTGCAGCAGGTTTTGCTTTGTTTTTACTGTCCCTTTTATAACAATTGTGAGTACAAAGAACAATTGTGGACACATTTCCAAATATGGTCCAATGATCTGTGCTGTCCATTTTGAATAAATCTATATTTAATTACTGCTTAAGCAGAAATAAGTTTAGGAGAACAGCAGTAACATTACTGGAATTATTACTTTAGGACAGCAAGCTTATGAGTATTTACTTAGAGTAAGTCCACTGAACTTTGGGGCATAGTTCTGAGTAAACATGCCTAGTATTGGCTGTATGTTATTTCAAACTTCATTGTCAGAGGAGAAATTTACAGATAAACATGAACTTCTCTTATTATATTAAAATAGGTGTGTGTGTATGGGGAGAGATGGTGAGTCCACCGTCTCAAGTAATTGAAGGATTGTTTACAAATGAAATAGAAATTAAACATGACTACTACTTCCCCTCAATTTTTCAACCTGTATAATGGGAATATGGCTATTTCCAAAATGCCTTAGTACAAACGCAGCAAAGATCAGTGCAAAAGTGAACCACTGTGAAGGCATCGTGGTGCTGTAAATGCAGTGTGCCAGATCTCCCTCTGTAACGCAGCAACCAAATCTCCTGCAGGCTGCCTAATCTGTATGCTTTGTCACAGCCTCACACCATCCGCTGGGTTAGCACCATGGCAACACCATGGTCTTTAAACACAGGAGCTTTTGCTTGCTCGCAAACAGCATTAGGCAATTTAATTAAGAAGATGGCAACAAGGGGTGGGGGGCGGGTTGTCACTTTAGAGCCACTTCATTAAATTCCACCACAGTGTGAATCCCTGCATCTTCGCTCTTTTATCTGGATGGAGGAGAGCGGACCCCTCTCTCCCCTCTTCTCATGTTTCAAATGAGCTGAACTGGGGAGGGAGAGGCGCGGAGAACATGCTCTCATCACCCAGCGGAAATTCTGCTACAGCGCTGCTTTTGGACCTAGTTCTAAACATCTGCTCCAGAATCCCCCTTTTCATCCTACAAAACTGTCATGAGGGGGCAGAAAGGGCTAGCAGCAGGAACCTCTCCTACAGAGAGCACCAGAAATGCTTGCCATACTGGGCAACCGTAGGAACCAGGAAAGTTGTCACCTTCAGTGCTGGGGGAGCCTTGCCCTCTTCCTTCTCTGCCTCTTATCGCCCTACCACCTGGCAAGAGGAGGCAACCAGCCCTTCCAGACACAACGCCTAATGAGCCATGTGTGGATCCTGAAGTTGCCACAGGTTGCTCCAGGGTGGGTGGAGCTACAGGCAGGCAGGACTGTTCGGGCTCAGAGTTCCTTCCAAGCAATTGCCAGACGATGCCCTTGGCGAGCTGCCCTGGCTTGCCTTTCAGCCACACTCCGATGCTTGCTCCCCACGGAGCTGACCAGGGTCCTGATCTCTTGTCGCTGGCCTGCCCTTTTTTCCAAGTCGGTTCCGGTGATTTCCAAGCCGGAACAGGAGAGAAACAATCACAGCAACCCAGTGCAGGCAACCCAGACGTGGAAATAGTACGTGAAGAAAGAATTGGGATTGGTCTCCTTTGCCTTGCTCATGATTTGCATGTGCTGATTGGCTAAGCTGCACTTTCAACCTGTGCTCTGCATAACTGCAAGGAGATCGCTAGCTTGGTGTGGGTACTGCACAGGTCCGGGCAATGTGCAGGGGAAGGAAAGAAATCAGATGAGCAGGTGTGAACCTCTTGCCTCCATGTGCTGACTAGTCCCAGTTCTTGCCTGTATGCACAGAACTGGAGCATCCTTCATACCAACATGTACCAATTAAAGTCAACAGGAAGGTTTGTTTGACCCAAGAGAAGAAATGAGCTAGTTCTGCTCTTGCAGTCAGGCATATGTCATGTATAAGCAACCATCTTAAAAACTGCTATGCCTGATAAAGGGTGATATATCACTACTGATCTTTAAGTCAGGAATGCTTACACAATCAGCCACTACAGTCCTTGGATTGTATCCAATGTTAGTCCTACTTAGATTATACTCTGAAATGAGTAGATTAATTAAACTACTTTACTTTACTCCCATTCACTTCAATGAGTCTTCTCTAAGTAGGATTAGCATTGTATAAACCTATTATTGCAGTATTTACCATCTGGGTTTAATGGGAGAGATTTATGTGCCATACACATAAATAAGCACACAGCAGATAGCAATAAAAAGGTGCACTTTAGTGTTGTCAGCAGGGGCAACTGAGGATGTTGCCAATGTGGACACTCTGAATTTTGATACTAAATAATTTGGCGGTTCTGGTTTACTCACTTTAACCCCTCTGCTCTCCTCTTCTGAGCAAGCTATCTGCTTCTATAATCAAAATTTACTAGAAGGTATACAGAAATGCCTCCCTTGTGACACTCGTCTTTCTGAATTGCCTTCTTCTCTTGAAATGGACACATGTCCTTTCATCATGGATTAGAAAGGTACCTTTCTCTCAGGCATTTCCTAATCACTAAAGCAGGGCTTGATAACTTAGATTTTACATGCTTGATTTTTTAATTTGTATTTATTGTGATGCTTATTTTGTTTGTGGGTGATCTGCTTTAAGATCTTGAATTAGATGCAGTCTGTCAATACTTTAAATAAATACCAGGACAATTCTTATTTTCCATCCTTAGTAAATTGATCCCTCATTGTCTTTGTGTTCGAAGATTTTGGATACAAATTTTCCAAGGAGAGGAAAGGGTTACTGTGAGCTGCTGAAGTTGCTATTTTCAGCTTTCAATTCCTCCATGCAGGAGTTGTGGAGGAGGCAGTTGGGTGCAACTAGATTCTAGCGCACATGCATCATAACATATGCATCCAGAGCCAAAATGACAGTGTTCGCCTTTCCTTTCTTATGGTCAGCAAGAAGACCTGCCTGCCTAAATAATAAATGGACCTAGAGAATAAATGAGCAGGTAAAGAGAGACTTTCACTACATGTCATCGTGCGGGAGGGCAAGGATCAGACTGTGATTCTTGGTGTAAGAATAAGGGCAGTCTAATTATGCTGGTGGGGCAGAGAGAGGTGTTGCAGCTTTGCCAGCAGAACAACCACTCATTTTTCCCACAGAGGGGAGGGGAATTGCACTGCTAGGAAAAACAGGTATAGCCTGAGAGTGGAAGGCATGCTGCCTGCACTCCTGGAAGCGCTTGGTCAGACACCAAGACCAAACCGGTGAAGGACATTCCTCACCTGGGTCCTGAGGCCTGGATGCACTTGCATCATCCCCAAGGTGGCACACCGTTTCCCCCTGAGGGCCAAGTACCAGTCTGCCAAAATGTGAGGATCACTGAGTTTAGTTCTGCTCAGAAGAAGCAGGAAAAGGCCTTGGCATGTACCTTTGGTAGCTGGTGCTTGCCTACCTCCTGCCTTCCTGCCTTCCTTGAGTCCATGTACATAGGTCACTATTGCATGTGTGCGTCACCATGTGTATGCACGCATGTCTGTCAGTGCTCTCACACATGTTCACACATGTCTCTGCGTGAGATGTGTGTATCTGGCACTGCTCATGTGTGCATGTGTCATTGCATGAGGGAATGGCTGTGTTGCAGGCACATGTATGTATCTGCTGCTTGCATGTGCACATGTGTATTTTGCTACATGCACATGTTAGTGTACTTGTTTCTCATCACATGTCTGTGCGGTTTTGTCTGTTACCACTCAGAGTGTTTGTCTATCACTGCTCAGGCTTGTATGCGTATATGTTGCTACTTATGCATGTCAGTGTGTGCTGTTGTGTTGTGCCATATCAAGCCACATGCATGCACGCCTGTTGTTGCGGGCATTCATGTGAGTCTGTCACTGAGCAGGGACTCCTTTCTTCCTCCCTGGACTGCAGGGAGAAGATCTCCTCTGAAGGCAGCCGCTGAGAGAGGCAAGATGGCTCACATCCAGAAGGTTCCCACTTCCTATGGTATGAGAGAGAATGGGCTCATGCTCCTCCCAGGGACTCTGTTGTGCTTTGGCCATTCTGCTGGTGCATCTTTAATGGTAGGACAATTCCACTGGCAGAGCTTTTCCTCCTTTCTCCTAATACTCTAAAGTGGGATTGGACAATGAAGCTGACTGAGGGGCTATTCAGGA
Organism: Varanus komodoensis; assembly: GCF_004798865.1. Taxonomy (NCBI): domain Eukaryota; kingdom Metazoa; phylum Chordata; class Lepidosauria; order Squamata; family Varanidae; genus Varanus; species Varanus komodoensis. Next base: position 128,675,624 of record NW_025335268.1, read on the forward strand.
CAGAAGGACGTGCTTCTTCATGCATCATGTAGTCAAAATATGAAACTCACCAGCACAAAACTGTGATGCCTACCAATTCCCATGGCTTTGAAAGGGGATTAGACAAATTTGCAAACTCCTTATTTACTTGTAAAGAGGCAGTCATTTTTCTGCCTCTTTCCTGGAAATTTTGAGAATTTCAGAGAAATTTATCAACATGCAGAAGTCCTGTACATATTCTACTCTACAAAATGCTTAAGGGCTCCATGTGCATTTTATATTTATCATTATCTTATTCTGTCTTTGCAGCTTCTTTGGCTGCTTGAATTTCCTGAAAAGCCTCACAAAGGATTTAAGCGGGATTTTTTTTCCTTGAGATGTTCCAGTGCTCAGACGGAAATCTGAGTGAGGAGCTATTATTGTGATCAAAATTACCTTTACAGCAACAAAATAAATCCAACATGCTTGGCTCATCTTCCAGGCAGAGCAGGGCAAAAATGGTAAAATGAAGAGCACACTCAAACTTCTCAGCTACCCTTTTTCAGTAAGGTAAGCACTGAAGCCCTGCAGTCTGAGAGGCTTCTCAACAATTCCTGCCTCTTCCCACAATTTTCACCTGCAAATTCTTTTCAGCCTTCCCCAATGAATAGGCAAATAATGGGAAAAAAGTCACAGTGCTACTTCATTCATTCATTCATTCATTCATTCAATACATTTTATTCCACACAATAGCCAGTAGTCTACTCTTAGTGTTTTGCTGGTACCCTGTCATAGTGGTGACATATTCTGAGGGGTGTCCGCCAAATAATTGCATCCTAAACTGTGAAAATACTGTCTCTAATTTCACTGTGAAAAGTTGGAACATCTAAACTTTCTCCAATATATGCTTTGTTTCCTTAAAGATATTCTGGATTAGAGTTCCTAGGGCTACCAAGATGTTCTTGTTCACCAAAGTTGCACAAAAAAATTCTTCTAGACTTCTATAATGTGCCACCTATGAACTTCTCTAAAGTCCTCACTCCCTTGCAGTTCTATAGGAAGAACTCATAGAATGTATACTGTCCAATCACAGACCACCAGCAGAGTGCCAGGGTACACATTAGGTAAAGGTAGCTCCATGCTGGCAGGTCAGTTTGAGGACATGGATCTTTGATGGTTGTTCTTTGGAACTTTCCTCTTTAAAGACTATTCCTTTAAAATGAGAATAATTCCCTGGAACATTTCTAACATAACTTGAGGCATTTAATCATCATGCCATGGGCTGACCTGGCCAGATGCATGCTAGTGCCATAGACTGAAATCAGCACAGCTCAGCTCTTGACACTCAACAATGCCAGTTTTATTTCTTTGATCTGAACAGGCCATCAAGGGCAGGGAGGGTCATGTGAATCTGCCTGGAGCTCTTCTCATCTCAAATGAATCCCTTTTCAAATGATCATGTGAAGGGTGCAGCCTTAATGGAACAGTAGTTGTATATTCATAGCTGAGTCTTGGCTTTTCCATTGATAGTATAGATAGCTTCTTGGAGGAGAGGCAGGTTATAAATGTGCCAAAGACAGAATGTATCAGTTATGAATGACTATGTGAAAATATGACTGTTTGCACCTGTAGTTGTAGGTAAGAATAGCCCAAATACAGGAGGGTACATTCTAGGTTTCCTAGAGCAAGGAGAAGTATCAGAATTCTTCTGTTGATATTGTACAGCTTGAACTCACTGGCACTGCTTGATCTCTAGATCCTGCCACAATGGGATTTTTGCTAACCTTACCTGGTAGTACTTCTTCCTACATTCATCCAGGACTTAGTGGGGCTGCCCACAGGTTCAAAACTAGCTGCTTTATAGCATGGCCCAATTCTAGAATCTGTGGGTGTTCTTGAATGTATATGGAGCATCTTCCTTTACTATGAGGCACAACTGTCTGGCATCTCACATATTTGGCATTATGAGGAAGACTTTGCAAGACAGAGAGTAGGAGCCCCACCACATCTTGTAAGCCAAAGCTCTGCTCTGCATAGCTGCCCTCTGCTGGGTTCAGCTTCCTGAGGTTTTACTGATGTTCATGACTCATTTCTCTTGAGGCTCTACTACTGATACTACATGGTACTTCTAAAACTGATATCAGGTGCCTGCATTTTCCGAGGAGGGAAAAAGTAGGATATATACTCTGACATGTGCATGCATACACACACACACACACACCCTCTTGCTTCCAAGCAGGGTGGAAAAATTGAGGCTCTTCAGATATTTTAGCCTCAAACTTCTATAATTCTGTACTGACAGTGCAGCTCAGGGCTGATGGAAGTTGTTGTTTAGTTGCAAAGTCATGCCCTACCCATCACGAACCCATGGACAACATTCCTCCAGGCCTTCCTGTCCTCCACCATCTCTTGGGGTCCACTCAAGCTCACACTCACTGCCCCAGTGATTCCATTCAGCCATCTCATCATCTGCTGTCCCCTCCTGCTTTTGCCGTCAATTGTGCCCAGCATCAGGATCTTCTCCAGTGAGTCCTTCCTTCTCATTAGGTGGCCAAAGTATTTGAGTTTCATCTTCAGTAGCTGGCCTTCTAAAGAGCAGTCAGGTTGATCTCCTCTAGGACTGACTGGTTTGATCTCTTCACAGTTCATGGGATTCTAATTTAAAATTAGCTGAGAATGCACCGGGGGTTTTATTTTTTTTTCTTTTAAATTGTTATATTGTTATTGTTTATGTATGGTTTTTTTTGTATTTTTTGTGGGCTGGCCCGAGGCTTTGTTGCGATGGGGGCGGCATAGAAATGTTTTAAATAAATAAATAAATTCTCAGGAGTCTTCTCCAGCGCCATAATTCAAAGGCCTCAATTCTTCAGCGCTCAGCCTTCCATATGGTCCAGCTTTCACAGCCATACATTGCAACTGGGAAAACCATAGCTTTGCCTAATGGAAGTTGTAGGCCAAGATATCTGAAGAGTTACCTGTTACCCACCTTTCCTCTATTTCAGGGGTCAGCAATCTCTCAGGGTCCAAAGCTGAATTTTTCCACCCCTGTAACTCAGTGAATTTGATGCTGTAATTTGGCTGTGCAAATGTGGTAGCAAAAGGGCAGCATTTCTTCAAAAATAAATCATTTTTATCACTGTGTTGCTATTTTTTTGTGGCAAATTCAGTGATGTGGTCAGAGTGGACAGTGGTGAAGCTATGAGTTGATCCCAGGTGAGGAAATTGGGGTGATGGTACACAAAACATCCAGGAACCTTCAAGCAGTTGCCACTGGTTGCCTGGAGGTTTTGGACCACATAAACCCCCAACACACATACAGTGCATTTTAGTATTTTATTTTCATTAATTTCTTTTCGCAAATAGAAAAGAAGCATCTGTGTCAGAGTGCCTGCTGGGCCCAGCCTGACTTAAAAGGAAGCAGAATACACAGGCTGAAAGTATATATTTACATACTTTTTATGTTTGTGCCTTACTTGTTTTAAACACTTACATCTTGCCATTTTTTCTTTGCATCTCCTGTGTCTGATGCCATGCAATGCTCTTTGTTGATCAGTGTTTCCCCTTGTAGTGAGCCGATGCCACTAATTCTGTTTGTCTTGGAAATGCCAAAAAAAAAAAAAAAAGGGTTGGGGAGGGGGCTGCCAGAGAGTGTTGAGTAAACAGCACAGTTGGCTGCACCTTGTTATCCTTGGAATACTTAAACAGCCAGCAAGCAGGAACGGCACCTGGATTGACTCTTTTGTGTCTTGCTCTCTCCTTTCCTTCCTCCCATCTTTTTTTATTTTTAAGAGGATTGCAAAATTTTTCATTTATTCTTCACTGCTGGTAACCCTCAGGGTTCTGCCAGCCATTTATATACATTTCACCTTTTCTCAAAAGTACCCAGCAGTTGAATATGGGATAGCTAAAGGTGGAGACACCCAGCAAAGCCCTAAATAACTCAATTAAACAACAGCAGGAAAAGCTGTCAAGGGTAAGGAGTCTTGCTTGCCACGCTTGACCATTATGGCATTCTAAGTGCAATAGAAAAAGTCTGCACAGTCTCATTCAGATCAATTCTCAGTCAGAATGAGAGCAATCACTTAGTCTGCTCACTTCTTCTGCATTGCTGTGATTTAGACTTAACTTTTTTCTCAGTTATGTGAGCTTTTGCGGCAGGCATGAGAGACAGAGCCTTTCTAGTTGTGACCACATCTACAAAATTCTGAGGGATATTTGTTTAGCTAGATCAAGGCACAATTCATATGGTGATACATAACCACAGAACAATTACATTTTTTCAACTATACCCGTTTAACCAAAAGAATCAGTGGAAGACAGGTAAACACGGAGAAGATGCGTACAACATGCAAGAGGCAGAGTCAATACCTCAGCAGTATGGAAGAGAGTTAAGTTGCAATTGGGCACAGATTCCTGGTGGAAGAATAGGAATGTTGCAATTGTATTTTTATCTGTGAAATAATGGAGGGCGTGGCCCAGTAGCATGGCATAATCTACATGTGTATACTAGTGCCTAGGAACTTCTAATGATGGTAATCCAAGAAGAGGGCTAGGAAATATTCCTACTTTCAGTTTGAATCCAACTTCTGCATAGAGTAGGCCCATTTAAATGAATTGGAGTTAAATTATATGACGACTGGGTACAATCGAATGCCTCTATGCCTGTTCCGACAACTAGTCTGGTGCATGGAGGAAAGCAACACTTTGTCCACATGGACTCCTGCCCTTGGCAAGGTAGCCTTGAGCAGCCAGTGGCACACCCAGGTTTAAGCCATAACAATAAATATTAACTAGCCGTTAATATTAATAATTCATAAATATTAATAATGCATACATACTAATATAAAGATTGATTTATCTGAGATTTTTTGAATCATCTTTCCACTCAATGGGTGCTCAAGGTGACATACAATAAAAATGCACAGATACAAAGACCTTAATTGTATTTTCAAACTGGCTTAGAGATTACAAGTGGCATTCACTGTTTAACCAGTCAGCCAAATAATATTGTCTTTCGCATCAGAGGTCACTAAAGAAGAGGCCATTCAGAGGAGGATGTTCCACAAGTGTAGCGCTGCTACATCAACGGCCCTTCTGTGAAAGCTCAGCAACTTCACCGTGCCAAAAGAGGGGACATGCAGCAAATATGGATAGTGGTTTCATATCAAAAGCTAAGTCGTGAATGTGATCTTGGACCATGAAGTGAGAGCAGCTGGAAATCAACATGGGAAAGGTATTTTTTCACAGCCTGTATGCACTGAAGTGTGTATGAGAATCTGCTCTCAGTGTAAGCTAACTCCTGATGCGAAGGAGACAGGATTACACATGAGTCTTGCATCTGCTTTTCTCCTTCAGTTCAAGTGATGGAGAAACAAAATTGCTGCTTTGGACAGCCATGGGTACAGCTGTCCATGCAAAGTGAGTAAAAAGCACACAGTTTGAAAATGGGAGATGCCTCAACTCATCACACATGGATAGCCATGCATGACTTTGTCTTTTTTTACACAGACAATCCTGAGAACTTTTCACTGTCTTTCAGAATAATAGACAGAAAGCCAATCCATGAGAACAGCACAGTTCAGCTTTGCACCAACATAAATAAAATAAAATAAAATATAATAAAATATAATAAAATAAAATAAGGAGCAAGTGTCTTGATGCCTGTTCTGGCTTGGCTAATTAAATGAAAGTTTGGACAGATGGGAGCGTCCTTCTCAACTCATAACAGAATTGTGCTTTAGCCTGTCAAATTTGCCTCAATAATAAAGAGAAAGTAAAAAAAAGAAAGGGAAGGAAAAGAGGATTATGCTGCAATAGATTGCATCACATTGCATTTTTGGAAGCTTTACGAATGACTGAGCTCTAATAAGAAATGAATTCAGAAGCAGTTCAATGCTGCCACAATACAGAATGCCTGCTTTTTAGCATCAGCATGGCACCACGATGCTTCAGGTGTTTATAAATGTGAACATAACGAGCAAAACCATCCAAGAGAAAGACTGCTGGGCTGGAAGGGAAATAAGAGCCCTCCTGAGGATGCCCCTCTCTTTTGCTGAAAAAGGAATTTAAAGGGAGGGGAATGGAAAACTATACACCATAGTACCTCTTCTGCATTTTGCATGCTGCAGGAAAGCCTTGGGGAGAGGATTTTACTTAGCCTTGCATATAGTTCATTGGGATTCAGATATGATCAGGAATAGCTTTAAAAAGCACTTCACAGGGTACACTCTACAAGTTTTTGTTTTTAAAGGAGCCAGATTATTATTTATTACCAAGGCCAGATTCTTCTTTCAAAAAGATTGGAGTTGCTTCCAGACTTCTATATCTGCATCTTGGTAGCAAGAATATGCCTTATGAAATAGATACTCTCCAATTATCCTTTCTTTTGCTGTGATGGATCCAGAATTCTAATTCAAACCAAATTTGTTTTGAATACTGCTAGTGTTAGTCCTGTGGAACTTGTGAAGGACAGCTAGTTTGAAAATGTTGGGTGAAAGAGATGTTGCTAAAATGGTATAAACAAAAGACCTCTGACTTTGAAGTCAGGTTTATCAGCCTGTATGTGTTTATGGAGTGGATTACTTCAAAAGAATCTGTGGGCAAGAACTAAAGTGTCTTTCATATCTGCACTGATGTGCAAAAGTGTTCAGGGCAGCCCTGAATGAATTCTTCTGAACTGTGCCTCAAACATGAACAAAGGCAATGGTAGGTGCTGATTGGCCAGTTACTTGACACATTAGAAAGGGTAGAACTTTCAGGGACTTGATAATCATAACTTAATCAGCTTCACATTACTGAGCTTTGATATATATTTTCAAGTGCTCAGGGTTCCTTCCATGCATTATCAGTTTACAATTCTTACAGCAACCCTGTGGGGCAGGCCAGTATTAATATTCCCCAACTGTGGATGGGTGAGGGACTGATGCTGAGAGAGAAATTAGACCAGGTATCCCCAATATTATGCCTGTTGGCTCACAAGTTTTATTTTATTGTTTACAAATTTATGTAACTGCAAATGGATTTGTATGGAATGATGTTCTAGCAATTATATGTAGGCTTCAACAAAGTGGATCAAATATCTAAATAAGGAACTATTTCAAGGTGCATATAACAGATGTATATGCAATCTGTTCTAATATTAAAAGTACTGTCCTCAGTCCATGTGTTGTAGGAGATGAGTATTTATTCTTTCAATATTATAGTATCAGTTTTCGGCTGCTAAAAGGATACTGGAAAAAAAACCCTGCTTCTGCTGATGAATGGTTAATTTCAATGAAACAGATAAATAAATTAAAATTGTAAATTGTGAATATTAAAGGGTGTTCCAGTATAAAATGTATTCCCCACAAAAAGAGGCAACATTAGCAAAACATATGTTTAAGAGAACCATTAGCTGTATTATACTACTCTAGAAATTAATCAAATGAGTCAATACTTTATAAACCAATGCTGCAGATCCAATAGAGACAAAACAAACACTTTTGCACAACCTGACTCCCATTGTTGCAATTGTAGACATGAAGGTGGTGATCTCCTGATTAGACATTTTGTAGTGGTGCCCACAACAGTTCGTCAGATTCCCAAGTGAATCCAGAAAGTTTGGGAACCCTTGCACTACACCGACTTCCTACGGAAAGCTAGGGAGCTCCTGGCAGAGGTAGATGCAAAGTGAAGACTTCATGGCTAGAACAGCAGTTGCAGAAGACGTCATTTGCAAAAATAGTAATGGGGGAAATATAATCCTCATTGATAGAGCACATTTTTGCAGGTGGAAGTTCCTTGGCACAATCCTCTGTATCTCTGATTTAAAAGACAACATGCAGTAGGCAATGGGAAAGATTCTTTTTAAAATCCCGGAGCGCTTCTGTCATTCAGAATACTGGGCAAGAAGGCTAAACCTCCTGACCAGGTAAAAGGCATCATCCTGATTCAGTGAGCCTGTTACTGGCATGAGGAAAGCATGCCAGTTCTCGATTTGAACCATTCCTTCAAAAGCTTGAGTGCTACAGCAGCTGAGACCCATCCCATACTGATTGTGTGTCCAGTTTGTTTATTAATTATCACACAGTAAGTGCTTGTTTTAATGTTTTTCTAAAGGCTTTGTCTTACTGTACCCTAGAATGCAATCCAATTGCAGTGCAGGAAGTCCTGGATTTGGGGCCTGTGGACATCAAGTGAGTGGGACGAACAGTGGAGGTGTTCTTCACCTCCACATCCTCCAGCTCTGCAATTTCTGGCACATGGGCTTTCTCTCCTGTCTAGCTGGAGCAGGAGGGCAAGATCCTGAACTGTCATCAAGACAGCTCATAGTATCATTAGATTATGTTTCTATACTGCCTTTAGCCAAAGCTGTCTGGGTGATTCACAGCGTTGTCCATCCAGATTTCAACCAGGCCTGACCAGGCTTAGCATACAAGATTAGGCAGAATCAGACACTTCAGGCTATATGGAAGGTACATTTTATTGATTGATTGATTGATTTATATCCTGCCTTTTTCCTACAAAGGGCTCAAGGCAGCTTACATCTCCTCCTCCATCTTATCCCCACAACAACCCTGTGAGGTAGGTTGAGCTGAGAGTCTGTGACTGGCCCAAAGTCACCCAGTTGGCTCCATGGCTGAGCGGGGACTAGAACCCAGATCATCTGAGTCCCACTCCCATGCTCTTAACCACTACACCACACTGGCTCTGGCCACTCCAGTCTCCTCCCCTCTCTGCCCCTCAAAGTGACTGCTTTCCCCTCTCTCCAAGGTTACTTTCCTGACTTTGCAAAGCAGCTGGTTTAATCTTTCTGTGCTGGCCATGAGGAGGCAGAGGTGAAGTGAAATTGGACAGAGCTCCCATTTCAAGGTGTGAGGTTGGAGCAGAGTTTTTGACCTCAGAGTTGGGACTCCCAGAAGTCCTATGACCCCAACAAGAGGTCATAGGATTGCTCCCCCCATGCATTTTCTTTGTAAACTTACGTGCGTATGTGCAAAAAAGAGGGTGGTATAGAAATATGTGAAATAAATATTACAATGTAGCACAAAGTCATCAATGGTAATCCAAAGCCCCTGCACTATTGGTACTGAGTGTCTTTTCTCTACCCATCCTTTTTGAAGGAACAGTTGACATTGGAAAGGACTGATTAATTGGGTTCTTAGGAGGTCTAGTAAAATGTTGCACCTGATGTGCTGCTCTAATGTCCCCAGAAAAATATTTTGTACTTGGCAACAATATCAAAGTTTAAAATGCATGCATCACAACAGAGAGGAAATGCATTTTGGCACATGCCCCGTTATAATGCACGTGTATGGCATGAGGTGGGGGTGGAGAGGGTGGTCTTCTGGCTCAGGTGTTCTTTTAAAGGGAAAAGCACCAAAAATGCATGCATTTCACAAAGCAACACACATGCATTTTGAACCCGAATACTGTTCAAACGGCTTAGTGTCTGTTGGAAAGGTTAATAGCACAGAATTATTTCTTGTTGTTTTCTCAATGGGAGCTTATTTCAGTAGCTGGAGACCTCTCCTGGGAGTTGAGAACTCCTAATAAATAGCTCTTCAAATTCCCCTCCCACTTGTGCACAGGGAAATTGGACTGGCCATTTCATCACTTTTCTCTAAGAGGAAGAGAAATTCTGAAACTGTTTCTCAGGGCTGGAATTTACCATTTGCAGGGGCAGTAGCCCAACCTGTTTCTTCCCTCCTATTTCTTGTTATTTCTTGCAACAGCAGCTGAGTAGGAAAACTTGCTTTTCTGAATCTTTCTTAATGCCCCAGACTTATTGATGTTCTTTGGCATTGTGTGTGTGTGGGGAGGGGTTGTGGGAGAAGGCTCAGAAAAACTTCTGTGAAGTGACTTTTTTTTTTGTAGTGATATGAGAGAATAACAATGGATAAATCTTAGGAAAAGGTTCTCTGAGAAATGTTGACTCAGCTCTAGGATGTACCCCCCAGAGGTTGGAGAACTTGACACTTTTCCTGTGGATTGAAGCAGGCACAGAGCTGTAGAAACAACAGTTGGTAGTTTTGGAAGAGGCAGAGAATAAGCAAACAGAGATTTTAATCAGATGACAGGGTGTACAAATTTCTGTTTGGGGAACTACCTTGTAGGAGTGCCTGTTTCTTTCCACTTATATTATGCTTGTATTAGTGTAAGTAAAGCAAATATTACAATTACACCACACGTCTCCAGTCTCCTCTCATCCAGTGCAAACTGAACCTGATGGAGATGCTTCAGAAACTTTCCACTGGGGCAAGCATGGATGCAAGAATTTTATTTTAAGCAATCCCCACTCAGAATCATGGGGAAGGGCCCTGAAGATCTAGCTGTGCAGAAGTAGAAGGCTTTCTTTCTTGATTCCTGATATTTTAATTCTCAGGTTGGCATTGCTGCACAGATGCTGAGCTGTCAGCTTTGGCTGTGAAACAACGCAACAGGGAAAGCATCCGTGTGACCTGATAATAGGCAAAGGACGCTGTTTATGATAATGCCAGCAATAACACCCAGAGAGATTTGACAGCCTACTTTTTGCAGAGGAAAAAGATCTAAACTCTCCTGTGCATCTGTCAGACTGTTTCTCCCCCAGTGTAAAAATAATTCCTATTTGGCTCTCTGTGACAGATGCAGTGAGATGACAGACAATGAGCAAAGCTTGGGGCATGTTTTGCAGCATCTTCCCCAGGCCTAGGAGGAAGTAAGTAGCAACTAAGCATCGTCCAGATCCCTTCCTACTCGTAGCTACAGAGATGTGTGGGAAATACAGAAGTGGGGACAGCCTGCTCAGCCTATTCCTTAACCGAAGACAGGTGAGCACGATTCTTCTTTTAATTAATTTTTAATCCTACCTTTCCTCCAAGAGGGTTAGGGTACCATACATATGGGTATCATGCAACTCCAAATTTATGGAGGAATTAATTGGTTGCCTTGTTTACTGGCTAGAGGAGGAGTTCATCACTGGTTTTGTATGGGAAATACATGGGGTGTTGGGGCCACTTTTTAAAAGGGGGCACTTACAAAGCCTAAAGGGGGCATTCATTCTATATGCTCATTTTTGTTTCAAGTGCTACTGTATTGAACAGATACACACTCAATCCATACTGCCGTCCTCATTTTTGGTGTGTGGGGAAGTTTGCAACAATGCCTCCTGCTTTCCTTTCTTTTCCTTTCTTCAAACATTCCCTCCGCTGCTATTATGACATTCACTGCAGTAAGGAATTTGCCACTCTTCAGCTTCTTCCTCAAGTTCTGATACCCATTACCTCAGCTGAAACATCGCTACCCCAAAAATTAGTGTCCTTGTGGTACCCACCACCAGCGACAGCTTGAGAAAAGGTGGCCATTTAAGCCCTGACTGGGTTTGCAGGACACAAATTCTCTCCAGGGATAGCCATCGATGGTGAGTGGGTTATATGTGGGTTATACAGGGTGGGTAGTCTTTTAAACTCTGCATGATAAGAACTCATGGCCTATTGTAGGGTATCTCTGACCCACAACGGATTGTCACGTCATCTGAGCCCAGATGACCTGATTTGTCATGAGCCAAGCACAACAACGAGTGAGCCACTTGGCAACAGTGGCAACATCTCCTTGCTGTTCTTGGCAGCACCGAGCCAGAGAGTAAAGTTGGCAAAAGCCTCCAAGTACCCAAGGCTTCCCTGCTCCCTGCCATGGCCATCATTTTCCAGCAGGCAGAGGCAGCAGAGAGAGCGCTCCAATTTCCCACACTTCCTGCCATTTGTTCCCAGCCGGTAGCAAGCACTGCTGACAGCCACCTCCACTGCGCTGCAGACAAAAGTGTTTGTCCTGATGGTGTTGGGAGTGAGAAGGATGGCAGTCCTGGGCAAGCGTTCTCACGGACTGCTGGCTGCATCCCAGATGATTCAGAATCGGAACGTGAAACTGATTACAGTGAGATTGAGAAGGATGGGCTAGGTCAAGATTCTGAGATAAAGGAGGTGGAGAAGAGTATCTCAAGGCCAGGTGCTTGGCTGAGCCAGGCTGTTTCTGGGAACAACCAAACTGCACATCCAGAGGGCGAGGTCCCTGAGAATGAGGAATTCTCAGATGCAGACCAGCACGCCCTGCTCTGCCCACTCTTGGCTCTTGTGGCAAGGCAGCGGCAGCGGCAGGAGACCTGATTGAATAAGCAGAGCATGGAGATGAGGCATGCTTACCTTGAGAAACACCTCCCCCAAGGGGATGGGATCCATGCATACGCATAAGGAGAGTTCCTGGAGGTAAACACTAGATTGGGTTCAACAAACTTCGCTGTGTATGATCAGAGATCTGTGCTGGGTGATTTGTAGTTGGGAGCAATAAAGAAAGTTTTGCAAGGAAAATAGTCTGTGGCTTTTGACTGCTTGAGGGAGGAACCTTGGTACATGACAGGTAGTACAGGGCAGAAATCAAGTGGTTTTATGTGCAAGCTGGCCGCCCAGTCCCAGTGGCACTGCCCTGCCTTAACGTGACCTGAAAGGATTCACATCAGTGCCATGGCATGGGGATCAGGTCAGTCTAGTCATGAGTTGGCTGACCCAGGTCCAGCTCTCCTATCTTGCACCAGTGTTGTGAAGCCAAAAGTCCATGCTGCGGTGCCATTGGAAGGACATTTAGCTGGACTGATGCCTGCTCCCCCATTTCTCCAATCCATTTCACTGCTGCCACAGTGGCAGAGAATGAGGCATGGGATCTCCTGAGATACTTACAGGAGACTGAGGGGAAAGGAAGGGGAAGAGGTGGCCAAAAACCAACCATATGCCTGTTTCTTGTTGGGCACACCGTGGGACCTTGGGCAGACAACCCACACCACACAGTTTTTGCTGCAGCGTGGGTTGTCATGGCATGTCAACCCACCTACTATCTTTTCTTCCTACATGATTTCCAAATATTGCTGCATGGTCCAAAACGACCAAATTGTCAAGTGTATTTATGTATTTTTGCATTAAATTTGTATAAAAGCTGCCTGTTAGCATAATGCTCTCCCATAAGTGGTCCCAAGACTTCCCAAAAGAACAGTTCCACATCACTTCTAAAGACTTGCAATCTCTGGGTCACCCAACAAAATCACAATCAAGGACCCATGGTTGTGTGCATGAACAAGTTCTGCTTCCTGCATTGGACTGGAATGCTTACAAGCACAGTGGGAAACAAAATCCGTAGTGCAGGCTATTATGCACTCGTTTCAAGATGCACTCGTGAAGTTGCATCTTGTATCGGCCTCCTGTGGGTGTGTGCCCCAGTGTTTCCTACTCTCATTTTCCATTAGTTCCATATGCACAATGTCCAAACAGGAAAGTGTGGACTAGAATGCTGATAGGTTTGCTCATGCAAGTAAGATGAGGCTTGATGGCAAGGTAGGGCTGTGGAATTTGATCATTCTACATGGGTTTCTATGACTGGTGGTATTGCTTTCCTCCCACCAATCCATGTATCCCCCTCTGACAACTAAGAGGTACGATCTACTGTTATATCATTAACTGGTAAAACTCCTATGTATTTAGATGGGGAGGGACTGAAGCCTCAGTATTTATGGACAACATTGGAACTCTAGAAAGAAATTTTAGTTGCAGGAAATGAACATCAAAGAAGATACATTCGTCACCCCCACCAGTTCACCCACAAGGGAAGGATTTTATATTTGACCAAAAAAATTCCATGTAAATTTCTATATTTATATGTGAACAAATCACCACCACCACCAATGTAAAAGAGAAATTAATCTCAGGCATATCACAATTTGCTTGAATCCCATAGAAATCAGTCGGACTTGATTTAGCTTCCTCTTTAATGATTGGTTTCAGTGGGATTTGTGTGTGTGTGTATTTCTTCTGGACTGAGAGGAAAGTGACTCTGAAGAACAAAAGTACAATCTAAATGAGAGTCATGAGTGTGGGATTTTCCTTTTCTTATGGTGCAGAAAGGGCTACCCAAATGCTGGATCTGCCTCAGTTTCCCAAATGCTATTTGTCTTGCAGTAAAAAGCATATTAATTTCCATTAGTGTTTTGACTAGGGAGACCTATAAGAAAAGTTGCAGTGTAGTGGGCTGCTTGTACATGATTCTGGCCTGCCAGTCACACCCTTCTGCAGGATACTGCATTCCATACACACAAACACATTCAAAAAAACCCAAGGCGATTCAGTATCCCATACCTGTTGAGTATGCTCAATTTCCACCAAATTGATCTGTGGTTCTTCCCAATGAGGGCCCCATTTGGGGTTTTTTTGGCGGGGGGGGGTATACTTATTCAAATAAGGTGGCATGTTATGAGATTTACAGTTATGGAAGGCAGTGATGTGCTACTTTGCCCCACCAAGGTCAAACAGATGTCTTTTTTTAAAAAAAAAAAATCTTTATTTATTTAATATATTTTCTATCTATGTACATAATATTACAAGTATTTTAAGAGTATCCAAAGTTTTTCTGAAGTATCCCCATATGAATTTTATTCCATTTCTAACACTTTCAGAGGGATTTTCTACTTTCTCAACCCTTGGTGTTTTCCTGAACCTCCTGATGCTTCTCTCTTCTGCATGAATCATGGTAGTCTGGCTACCAATACTGGAAGAGTGAGTTGGCGACTGGTATACTGGACACCTGTGCTGGAGGGGTGTGGGAGTTTAAGGGCAAGAAGAGGCAACGCCGTACCGTCAACTTACCAGAGACACCTTTTGACCGTGGTGGGGGAACAACATCACAACTCTGCCTTTCATAGTCATGGGTCTCCCAATATATAAACAAATGACCAGGGCAGGTAATTTCTCTGTCCAGATTAGCCTTCCTTAGCATGATACTTTGGACTACAACCATCAGTATTCCTTACTATTGGACATGTTGGTTGGGGCAGATGGAAGCTGCAATTCAAACCATTTGGAGGGCACCAAATTTGTGAAGGCTGCTTTAGGCCACTTGTGGAGATGGACGAAAAAGCAGAATAGCTCTCGATTATGTAAGAAACATTCTGGCCAGTTAGTGCCGAGGTACATCTTTGAATCATGCTAGGAACATTTAAGATATTCTTGGGCAGAGAAATGTACAATCTCGTTTGTTACTACTGAATACAGTTAAATAACTTGAATCATATTAGGCCAGAACCTGGGATCCTTCAAGGTGCTAGACTGTGAGTCTCAGCACTCCATAACCAGCCATGTTTTCTGGAGGTTGCCCGGAGCTGAAGTCCAACACAACTGGAGGGTTTAGGTTGGGGAAGACTGTGTCAGTTTATTACTGTGTTTGTCTGCTACTAGTTCTGACTGTTCTGCATCCGCTCTTCCTCCCTGGTATATCCTTAGATGTTCCCAGCACATTTCCTGCCCATGTGCCTGGCAGCTCTGGAGTGTGCCATCCAAGTACCCACACCTTGATTGACAGTCACTCTCCAGAGTTTTCTTCATAAGCTGAGACTTAACTTATCTGTTCTAACAATGGATAAATCATAAATGTATTGTCTGAGGCATGCCGGGGGTTGTAGGACCTTTTTCTGTCCAAACTTGTCTGGGATTGTGCACCAAATGTATTCCAAACTAGGCAATTTCAACCAGTGAAACACACTGGAGGGCCAATGTGGTGTAGCAGTTAAGAGAGCAAGGCTAGGACTCCGGCGATCTGGGTTCTAGTCCCTGCTCAGCCATGGAGCCAACTGGGTGACTTTGAGCCCTTCACAGACTCTCATCCCAACCTGCCTCACAGGGTGGTTGTTGCGGGGATAAGACTAAGAGTAGTAGTAGGAGAATGATGCAAGCCATTGTGAGGTCTTTAAAAAAGAAAAAGGTGGGATATAAATCTAATAAATAAATATCAACTGCTGTTGTTTATCAGTTGTTAGAACACATTGACATCTTGAACTGTTACATTAGTATTATTGCAATGAAATGGTTATTTAGGTTGTCATAGTTCAAAATGAATTGGTGCTAACATATTCATTGAAAGCATGTGCTGAGAGATATTCTTATTTTTGTTTTGCTGTGCTTGTGCTGTCAGCTGTTTTGGATTTATTTGATTGGAAAAGTGCTGAGGACGATGAAGAGGATGATCTTTTCTACCAGAGGTGCTAGGCATTGATCCTGGGACTTTCTCCTTGCTGGTCACAGGTTCTACTACCCAGCTACAATCCCTCCCAGACAATTGCTATTGGGGTGCTAAATCTCACAATATTATTAAAACACAATGTCATTCTGAAATGTTTACATCTTGCATTTAAGATTTTCTTTATGGCACCATGGAGATACACATACTTTTTGATAGCTTATTATAAATGTGCTGTAAAGCTTGCTGTTTCCCAGTGCTGAGAAATGTGCATCTTCTGAAAATAAAGCTTCAGTATTCTGAGAATGCCTAGAGATAGAGAGAAAGCCAAGCCATGCTGTATGGCCATCTCATTCTCTCTTCTCCTACCTTTTCTCCTTCTTTATATCAACTTCTCCTCACAATTGTTCCCATAGCATTTCCAGCTGCCCTGATGCTGTAGCTATAGCAACTGCAACACCCTCCTCCTGTGGACAATTTGGGCGACATCTCACTCTTCAAATGCCCTGTGGCTTTCTCATTAGCCGTGTGTTGGCTTCACAGGGACCTTGGATACTCAAGGCAGGGGGAGAAGAATTGGGTATGGAGTGTCTGGCTGGGCAGAGGATTCAGGAAGCTGAGCGGCACAGCCCACTGCCAAGTTGCCGGTCTCCTGCATGTCAGAGCTGGCAAGGCCCAGCAAGGGCAAAGCTTCCGCTGCAATTCATTCTATCAGCAGACTCCCTTGTCAGATGCCCATTTTCACAAACACCGCCTGCAGTTAGGCAAGCAATGAATGAAGGTGGGCGCTGTGCGTAAGAGCTCCCTGATGTACCCGAATGGGCAACACACATCTTGAAATAAGTGCTGGACACAATGGGGCTGCTTTCATTTGAATATAATTTGTATGATCAAACAGGAGCTTGATGGGCAGGAGCAAAGACTAAACTAGAGTCTTGCTCTACAGGATAGCACATAAAAGGTGATGTTCTTGAGTCTTTAAATTAAGTAATTTCTTATTAGTGTAACCCTTTTATACACAGGTTGCTTCAAAGAACTATGTTTGCAAGGTTTGCATTTGCAATGGGATGCACACAGAGGTCTTTCTGGTAGAGCCACTCAGAGGCCAAGTTTGTCAAATGGAGACAAACTTCCCCTGCTCTTTTAATGAGATTCTTCCTGAATGCCATCCTATCAAGTGACATGCTGAATAATTCAAGGAAGATCCTGAACAGCCTAGAAATACCTCTAGCTCTTGCTTAATGAGCTCATCATGGGCTGTTAATCCAAGGCCAGCTTGAAGGTGGAATGACAGGGGACCTGTCCAATGACACCTGTCTATTGCTATGTTCAGGAGAGTTTCTCCCAAGAGGTACCTCTTGCAATGGAAAAAGGGGGATTCTCAGTACTCAGCAGAAAGATGCTGCAGATTTGGAGACATGTTGAACAGTATACGGATTGGAGAGCCAGAATTAGGGAGGGAGAATGAGTGGATGGAGCCTTTTGAGGGGTTAAAAAAAATAACTATATTTAGTTTTAAGTAGGATTGTTGTAGCAATCAGTGGCTATAGTTACAAAAATGCAGCATGTTCAACAGAAAATGTATCTGCTATTTTCCTCTTTTCAAAAAAGCTTCATGGATGACTGGAGGGCTGTTCGCCCTAGTGAACCCATCCTATTTTACATCAGTGAAGAGTTTCATATCTGGCCCGGTAACCAGGAACTTCTCAAAGACTGCTGAAGTATAAAAGGCCTATAATCATTCCTTCCCAGTGAGGGGATCAGTTTCTAAAATAGTAAACATATAAACAAGTAAACAAACTTTTAAAGCAGGTTTTCAGAAGTTATCAGAATGGCACTGGAAGGGAGAAATGTGGTATCAAATGGCACCAGTGCTGCCCCAAGCAGTAGCAAATAGGTGCCCCAGCCTATTCCATGACAATCCACAGGTCAGGCCATCGTGGTGGGCATGATGGAGGAAATGGCAGAAATCACATTTTGTTTTTCACCATAACAAAATATTGCTGCTTTTAGCACTAGGATATTAGCTCTCTCCACAGTAAATGTGCAAGCATGGAAAAAGCTTTGAATCACCTGAGCTGTATAAAAGCTGCTTTTGCATCACACCAATATATCACTGCCTTGGTCAGTCCACATTTGCAGGTAGATCACTTCAGAAGGGATTTGTCTATCAACAAAACTTGAGCTTATCCCAGTTCTTTAAACTCTATCTTGAATTTGGCCATACAGCTCACAAGCTTTGTTTTGTGTTTTACTGTCTGAATAAAAATCCATATGCATATACATATCACCTTTACACATTTTAAATGTGTAGAATTTTATCCCATTCATTAAAAAGTGCTCATCCTTTTTTTTCTTTTCTTTTTTTTTGCAGGTATGTATCTCTTTCAAGCACAATTTTCAAATGTACCCACATTGTTGAACAAATTGTAGGGAGTGTTGACAAATCACAATGTACACTCAGAATTTTAGGGCCTTCAATTCCATTTTGCTTTAGAATCTGCATTTGAGTCTAGGAGGCCTATTGGGCAAATTCTAGTCAAAACCAAACAAAAATGAATTTCTAATACATTCCTACTTCAGAAAAGTCTCTCTCTTGGTTCTTCATAAGAATTTACCCAAAGGGGGGAGAGGAGGGACAGGAGAGGTCTAGAAGCTGCATCTGTTCAACTGTTTCAGCCTGAGATGGTTGCTCTAGAAATATTTACTCCCCAAGTAATTGCAGCAGACACCTGAGGAGCTTTCCACTTCCCCTTTACTTCACAGGTGACTGGCTGTGTTAGGATATTAATAGCCAAAGGTCAAGAGGGTCTGAGCTGCTTGCCCCAGCAATAGATTGGAGAGAGCTTTCTTCTTAGCAGGCAGGAATCATTGCACCCCAAGTGTCTGCTTTAAAGAAATGACTCAAATAGATAGTAAGCAGAGTGATTCATTTGGGTGTTTAAGAGAGTGGGACCCTACTGGGGGATGAGAAAGGCAGAAGCGAAGCTGGGCACCCTTTACCCATGCCTGGCAGGCAGCAAGTTTGGTCCTTGGATCATTTCACTCCTGGCACTTCAATGCTTGCTGAGCCTGGTCGAAACGGCTTGGATAATGGCCCTGCCAAATCTTGCAGTAAGTCTGAGAACATAATGCATTATAGGCTGTGAGATGCTCAGATACAAGTCGGGGGGAGGTGAGAAAGGAAATTTAAGATAAATAAATGTGTTCATTGTGTGTGGCAGCTGAGCTCCACAAATAGAGTAAAATCCATGGCCTAAGTAACCTTACTGAATTGGTGCTTAATATATAATCCACAGCTTTTGCTTCCAGTGCCTGCATTTCTGCCTTTTTATTCTCTGGTTAGGTCTTCAGTGTCTCCAGTGGCTAGTTTTACATGGGACTGGTACTGAACAACATTTTAAAAAATTATTTTAGCTGCATTTTTAAAAAGCAGTGTGGGGGAAAAACATTGAAAAACCAATCCATGCCCCCACCCCCGATCACAGTATCTTTCATGGGTTGTGATACATTCTTAACATTATTATTATTATTATTATTATTATTATTATTATTATTATAACATTTCTATGCCGCCCCTTGCCGAAACCTCGGGGCGGCTTACAACATGATAAAATACATTGAAATACAATAGTACATAATAAATTACCATTAAATATAACAATACAAAAAATACATTGATTTACAAATACAAAATTAAAATTATCAGTATAAAATAAAAATATAGGAGGAGAAAGAGAAGGAAGAAGAAGTTGCCCAGGCCAGATCATATGTTTTAACAATTGAAATGATGTTTAAATAAAAAGGTCTTTACCTGGCGCCGAAAAACCAGTAACGACAGTGCCAGGCGGACCTCTTTGGGGAGTGAATTCCATAGGTTGGGCGCCACTGCAGAGAAAGCCCTCCTCCGGGTACTTACTCTCCTAATTTCTTTCATGGAGGGTTCCCGGAGAAGGGACTCTCCCGCAGATCTCAAAGGGCGGTCGGGCATATACGGACGTAAGCGCTCGTTCAGGTAGCCGGGACCCAAGCCGTTTAGGGCTTTGTAGGTCATAATCAACACCTTGAATTGGGCCCGGGCTTCAATGGGAAGCCAGTGAAGCTGACGGAGGACTGGAGTCATGTGAGCATAACGCCCCGTCCCCGTCAGCAACCTGGCAGCTCTATTTTGCACCAATTGAAGTGTTCGGACTGTCTTCAGGGGAAGCCCCACGTAAAGCGCGTTACAGAAGTCTAGGCGGGAAGTCACCAGCGCGTGTGTCACCGTTGCCAGGCAGTCGTATTCCAGGTAGGGGCGCAGCTGATTAATCAGCCGAAGCTGAAGGAAGGCGTTCCTCGCTACCGCTGTCACCTGAGCTTCCAAAGAAAGCTCCGGGTCGAGGAGTACACCTAAGCTGCGGACCTTGTCCCTAAGGGGGAAGGGGTTTGACCCTAATAAGTTGCAGAACAGTCTATTAATTTTTGTAACAAATTAATCCATCACCAACTGCAGTGATGGAGCTCCAAACTGACATCCCAGGAGGCCAAAAGTCTATCTATTAACACCTGGAATGATTATTTGTCAGGCTAATATACCTGGATCCAGAGATTTCTTTTGTGCCTGTCCCAGACCAGAATAAGATCTCTCAATTCAGACACAAACTTCAATTCTTAAAAGAGCAGAATTTAAGGGAACTTCATAACAGCCTCCAGGAGATGATTCCTTAAAAGAATCTTACTTGGCTCCAGCGGACTTTGCCGAAAATGCTACCTAAATTCCATAGTGTGGAAACAGATCCACAAAGCTGAGGAAACATTCTTGGTATAGATTTATATGAGGCAAAGTGCATTCTGCTAGATTTCTGAGAGTGAAACATCTTCTGAGTAGTGATGCAGCTCTTTGTCATTCCAGAGAGAAGAAAAAGGTGAAAATGCTGCATCAAAAATAAATGCATTTGGAAGCAGGGAAGACAGCATCACACTGTATAGCTCAGGAATGGGCAATGTGTATCATCCACAGCCCCCAGTAGGGGGGTTAGTCCACAGAGTGATGGTGGACCAAGTGGTGAAATTGGCCTAGCAACTCCCAAAATTGCCCACCCCAATATAGAAAGCAGTTATAGCTGCTATCCATTACATGTTCTTCTTTAAATGTGATGGGAAACTAGATACCTGAAGAAAAGAGAGCTTCTACTGTCTCCAGTTTTCAGCATTATGTTTCCTGGTTTTCAGAGTTGCTCATCACACAAGCACATGACCCATGTCCTATTTGATTTTTGGGCTGGATTTCTCTCGGGTGTGACAGCAGCCCTGTAATTCCCCATCTGCATTAACTGTCCTGCCATAGTTTTCAGTGTGTATTTGCATCTGGAGGACCATATGCCCTCTCCCGCCCTGGTAAAGGGTGCATTTGAAGGCTATTCTGTCTAATTTTAATGAGCTCTTTTTGGTATATGGAAGAACAGCAGTTCTTTGGTTCACTGAAGAATCTCCCTCTTCCCCTTAACAGCCTTTGCAAATGTTGCTTGGATGGATTCTAAATCTTGGGCTGCTTCACCCGAGCCACTTCTTCCTGCTGAGCTATTTTCCATTTGAGTTCATTTTACTCTTGAGCCTTATGCTGCCTATAACCATTTCCAGGGGGGTAGCTGTGTTAGTCTGTTGCAGCAAAAATGACAAAGAATATTGTGGCACTTTAAAGATTAATGCAATGATTATGGTGCATAAGCTTTTGTGGATGACCATAGGGTGAAGTGCACTCTAGTCTACAAAAGTTAAGGCACAATGTCTCTGTTAGCCATTATGATGCCACAAAACTCTGCTGTTTTTATGCTGGCCGATGGCCTTTTGTGGGGGATGGTGGAGGACAGGAAGGCCTGGAGGAATGTTGTCCATGAGGTCGCGATGTGTCGGATGCGACTTCACAACTAGCAACAACAATGCCCAATCAGATCTTCTAGAATATGGCACCCATTCATAACTTGTGCATTGTTCCCATAACTGAATTTTGTCTATAATCCATTACAAACATATGGGCACAGTTTGACTCTGTGTTGTGCAGGTAGGCAGAAATTATGTTGTGTCTTCCGTCTGAAAAATATTTTAAAGGGTTAGGTGGAGGGAATGAGAAGCTTTTATAGGTAGCCAAAAGTTCCCTGATTTCATGTTTGTTTTTGCCATCCCCATCCGAGAGGAAAGATCACTGGACTGTCTCTAATTCACCAGCATGGCAGCAACTAGTTTTTTCCGATGTCTCTATCTGTCACTGTTGCTGTCACTGTTGCTGTCACTGTAGCTATCACTACCATCTCTCTCCTGCTTCTTTCATTTTGAATTGTATTTGCAGACTTTTTTCACACTCCTCTCCCTGTGCATCTAACTACAATTACTCTAATTACCAGTTCATAAAGCCAAAGTCTTCACCGTTTGGAAAATATGGTTTGTGTTTCTGCATTTGAGGTCTAAGAGCTTGTCTTTCTTTGGAGTGGTGGAAGGAGGCTCACTTGCAGCCTCTGGATATTTCCTGTGTGCCTGAGGCTAGGCTAGTGCAAGTAATGGAGGATTTCTTGGGGGGCCGAGCAGCAGCAGAGGATGTTACAGCACCAGCAGCGAGCGGGTCAGAAAGAGCAAAGATGTCACCCCTTATCTACCATTGTTGTCATGTTTGGCTTTTCAGTGAGACAGCTTTTAAGGATAAACCCTAAGTTAGCTGGGTAGTGAATGCAAAAGCATCCTGGGTTCAGTCCAAAGAATGATTTTTTGTCTCCTCCAGGCATTTGGCCCAGTGGAGAAGGAAACAATCATTTCAATGTAATTTAGTTTCAAAAGCATGGATGTCCCTTCCCTTCCCTTCCCTTCCCTTCCCTTCCCTTCCCTTCCCTTCCCTTCCCTTCCCTTCCCTTCCCTTCCCCCGTGTATGACAGAATAGCTGCTTATTCTTTTGGCTAAGCATGAAAAAGACTTTCCCCTAGGAGGGTCCACATTACTTCAGCTGAAACCAGTTGGGTCTGCATTCTAGCAGTCAGTGTGGCTACAGCCAAAAGTAGGTAAGGTCCCAGGCAAGACTCTTAGCTCCACTGAATACCCAACAACAACCAGACGCTTGCACCAAGGGGCATATGCTTCCAAGGCTCCTCTATCACTCTTGTATTTCCTAACATGGCAATGGTTGGAGGGAAGCATAAATGGCATCAATTACCTAATGCAGGGCTGGTGAAGAAGCATGGCCTGGTGAAAACCTGGGGCTCTGCATTTGGCCCATAGGTTAGAGGTTGCCCACTCTTACTTTTTGCCCTAATGACAGGAAAAAAATGCTGCCATTTGCAGGCAGGTTTTTGGCTAAGGGCTTGGATTTGCTTATATGTTTTTTTCTCTGAGTCATTCTCTCCAAAGAATTCAGGTAAGTTGCTTCTTTGCTTTTTCATCTCTGAGACAAAGCTTTCTCCTATAAAATGGAAACAGCAATCAGGTCTAAATCACATAAATTGCCTTAATCCAAACTATGACTGCTGTTCAGAAGATTATAAGGTCACAACTAATATGCTTTAAACATGCATCATTTTCCATGGTGAAAAACACAGTTCCCTATGTTGCTTGTAAGGAATACAGAAACGTATGCAGATATATACACTTTGACTTATGTATCCCAGTAGTTCAGGTATCCATGTACAAGCAGGAATGAGGATAGATGCTCAGCTAATGTATATGCATCCTCAAGGATTCATGACATAGACACTGTTGAATCAATTCTACCTCTTTCTACCCCCACTGCATATAGGATCTCAGCAAAGACTGTGGGTGAAGCATGAGCGGATGCACCTTGAGAAAATGCATTTATTTATTCAATGATAGTTTGTTTATTAGATTTATATACCACTTATCATATTTTAAAGGTCTTCAAAGTTCAACAAACTCTTTCAACTAGCTTATATTAAAATAATTGAAAATATGATTTAATAGCAGCAGCAAGAACATGTTTAAACAGCCAGACCAATTAACAAAATTACCAATGCCAATTATCAGTATAGAGAACAAATATGTAGGGTTGTATAGACTTTGTTAAATGCATTCTGTCTGCATTTTGTGGATTTTCAAGTGCCTTTCATTCCATCATCCACTTACAGATGAAATCACATTTGCACAAATTTATTTGTATGCATTTTCACCTTTCTTCAAATTCACACTTGAAAAATGCACAAATCTGGATGTGAGACAAATGAAGCCTCTTCTTTGCAGATAATCTGGAAGTCTCTGAAAACCCAATGACCTTTTCATAATCCATGGGCTGCAAGTTTTATTGGTGCCACCTGTTTTTATAATATTTTTGAATACTTATCACTTGTTTTTCTATTTGTTTTGACATATTTTTAATCTTGTATGAAATCTTGAGAGTATTCTACTAGAAATAAATAAATAAGAAAGATTGGCAGGTGAGTTTGAATAACATTTTGAAACAGAAGTCTTGAATTTAAAGGTCAATTCACTGGGCTCATTTGTTAGCTAGGAAAGTCAATACAACAATGTGGATTCCCCCTCAGCTTTTCATGAGGTGAAATGGTTTTGCTAGCATTCCTTCACATGTTAAAGCAATGGTAAAATGGAGGAAACACTGCAATTCTGGAGTGCAGTCTTTCAAAAAACAATTTCATCTTGCTCTAATACAAAGTGGGAGTTCATTTCTGATTATTTTTCAGACTCAAAAATTGCTATTATGGCCTTAACCATGGAAAGGAAGCTGCAGTCTTTCAAGACTCTTTTGGTGAACGCTGGATGTTTATAAAATGTCCAAAGCTGCTCCTAGTCTGATTTTCCCTCCCATCCTCTGAAGCCACAAGAAGTGCTAATTCAGCACTTTGGGGCCAACATTCAGTGCACAGGAAACTCTAGCTTAGCTGCGAGTGTGCCCATTCCAAGGCATTTCAGCTGAACGCGGCTTCATAAAAGCTGTACATTCTGTGTCTAGAAATCAGGGAAAGTTTGCAGCTTTCTTCAAGACCAAGTCCACAGCTGCTGCTTAATTCTGGCATCCCTGTGATGCTCAGGGCCACTAGTGCCTCTGTACCAAAGTGGTGTGCCTGCACCTCCACGATGCGAAGGCTGCCACAAGATACCCTTTTGCCTCAGAGGTAGCACCACCGCCACTCCTGTGTCTTTTCAATATCTTTTATTACACCCAAAGGACAAGGCGGACTTACAGCTTATACATATGAAAACAGAGCTGTGTTTGGAGGTACCTTTAAACTCCCTAACAACTTGGGGAGTGTGCTTGCCGTGCAGTCTAACCCATGAGTGAGGCTGATTCCAGGCTAGGGGGAGACAATCAAATCAACTCCAGTTTCCATCCCACGTGTGTGTTAAAGAACCAAGTAAAAAGAAGCTGAGAAAGAATCAGCCACTTACAAGAAATGAAACAAAACAGCACATTAGCTCACTGCAACTTACTTCTCCATCTAGTATAGAAGCCATATAGTAAATCTGCGCAGCAGCTTATGGTGGGAGACAGGATGAAGTCCACGCATTGGATTTCTTGGCACAGCTAGGCCAATGTTGCCTCTTCGCCTTCCAGGCAAAGAAAATCTCAACAAGCCCAACTATTTCTATTGGACAGGTAGGAAGGAAATCCAAATTGTCCAATCAGTAGTGTGGGGAACTTGGTCATACATCCTGTAGATGATTTATACACTGTGTCTTTTACATAACTTGGGTTACGGAGCAGGGGAGATGAAACATGAGAGTGACCCTGGAATATGTAGAGATATAAATTGGCTGGGGAATCTGGACTGACCATGGTGTTTTTCAAAGGTATTTTAGACAGATGAGAGGGAAAGGAAGGCATTATTTGTCACAGCATCCCACAGTCTGAACTAAATGAACCCTGAAGTCCACATTTAACATTGAGATGAAGCACTTTCCATTCAGGCAGTAGCAAAACCAAAACAAGCATGTAGACAGACACACCCTAGATACGCCAAAACAAACATTCATGAATGGAGAAACTTCAAATGCTTTAGATGTCCTCTTGCTTCCACCTCTGAAACAAATCTTGAATGCACAGTTAGACAGAAATAATTCCCACAACTCCCAGCATGGGCCAGCCAGCAAGTAGCAGTGGCAGTGCCCCCTCTTTTTGAACACCACCCTATAAATATTTTAAATAACTTTTTGCATTTTTGTTGGACTAGTCTTTAGAACTCAAGGCGGTGTGCAAAAAGCAATTCATTAAAATGAAATGTTAGGTCTGTAACACTTGAATAAAGCTAAGACTTTGAGAAAATTTATTACAATCAGACCACAAAAGTGCAAGCTGTGGACAGGGATTTATAAGGCTGCCTTTTTCAAGGAACAAGCAATTTAGTGCATTGGTAAGAGGTTGAAAGGGTGTGTGATACATCACTATTTCAAGAGTCATGCCTTTCTCTCATTCTCATACACACACACACACACACACACACAAAGCTATATTAAATGTGGTTTCAAATGTCTTTTGTTTAGTCCTGGGTTGTAAAGTGTGGTTGGGAACAGGTTTGTCCAAGATTGGACAGAGGCTCTACAAGATGGAAGAGGCAATATATTCAGGTAACTGTTTCACTTATTTAACATGGGTTATCTTTCTTCACTTTGTGATGTGTCATCCTTCAGGTAGTCTACCTTTGCCAGAGAGAGGGAGAGGGAGAGGGAATGCATCTTGAGGGGTCTGTTCATGTATGGAGAGGAAGACAAAAGATGACATGGGTTTGACTAAAGATGAAAATCCTGATTCATATTATAATCTATAGATGGAGATTTGGAAATCAATGCTATCATTTCAGTAGAAATACAAAGCATATCATCCTAGGGGTAAGACTGTGACCAGGTGAACTGGATGCTGCTTGGTCTGCTGTCCAAGTTCCCTTGGTCAACAGGAAGCGTGAAGGCTCCTGTTCTCCCACCTGCTTATGGCTCTTTATCTTTAAACAGGACTTGGCCTGGACAGACCTTCAAACAGAGTATGACCAGATAGAAGAGTCTTTCAAACCTAGGGTCACCTGCTGTAAAGTAAGATATGTGGCCACTGTACCTTGACCCTAGGTTGCAGTTTCACATTTCAGACCTCCGTCCAGATTGCTCTGTAATGTGCTGGAATCATTGCCTCCTTTCATCTCTGGGGATGGAGAAAAAAGAACCACTAATGGGGTCTCGGCTGCTTAGCAAATAACACTGATTGCACATCTCCATCCTATGAACTACATCTGTCCTATTATGGGCAGTTTGTCCTGCCTTTTAAGATTGGATCTCTTCCCAGTCCTGCACAGAGGAGAAGAGAAGAGAAGAGGATGTATGCGCTGTATCCAGATATTCCTCTTCTCAAGGGTCTAATCTTTTTTCCAGATCAGCCACAAACTAATGTGGGAACATAGTACTCACCTGCGTTTTATGATTCCAATCACAGCTTGAGTAATGGCAACAGAACCATAAGCTTGAGCTGCCGGCATGATAGAAGTATGCATTTTGGGATTGTTATTCCAGCATCAGACACATTAATACCCACCAGGCTTCCAGTTCCAATGTTGGAGCCGGGCTTGTCTTTATGAAGCTGGCACTTTGTCAAGTGGAAGTTTGCCTGTCGCACAATCAGTCCCATGTACACCATTTATCTTTCTCTTATAGGTAGAGCAGAGCATTCTTCTCAATCCTGTCACCCACACAAATGAGCCCACCAGTCTCAGCATTGCATTATTACAGTTATTCTTAGTTTTATTCTTGCCTCACCCCACAGTAAAGGCTCAGAGGGGGTTACAATACGAGGAAGGTCATTTAAAAATAAAACAACAATGACAAAACTACAACACTGTCTGTCTTTCCAGGTAAAGATGAACATTCAAAACTGACTCCAAAGACAAAGATGTGACAGACAGCATTTCAAAAACAGGATCCACAGTAACAAGGCAACGTCTGAAGGTTGGGATGTCATTTTATGCAACTAAAATGTGCTCAGGTTTTTAGCTTATGCCAAAATCAACAGACTGGGTTCAATAAGCCTGACCCTCCTTGTGAAATGTGTAATGAAAGTGTGTGTGCGCTCGCTCTCTCTCTCTCTCTCTCTCTCTCTCTCTCTCTCTCTCTCTCTCTCGCATGCACAGAAAGAGAGAGATAGAGAGAGAGAGGCAATGAGAGAGAGAGAAGGAGAGAAAGAATGAGAGAGAGAACAAGAGAGAGAGAGAGAGAAGTAATTTGAGACAAAAGCTAAATTCGTAACATTGCCTTTGAGGTTTCTTTCACATACACTTTCATCTTCTCACCAATGGATAGTGCTTTAGTAGGGGTAACCCTCTGGACTGAAGGAAGACCTCAAGAAATAGCATTTCAGTGCACTATATTTCATGTGCCCAAATTCTGATCAACATAAAATGCTTTTAAAAGAAACAAACAAAAATCCTATTACAACACAATCCTATCACAACATAATGCTGTCCTTCATGGGCTCATGTGGATCAATAATGCTATTCAGGAACATGGGAGAGATGTCTCTTCCTTCTAAGCAGTGGTCATTGCATGACACAGCCTCAATAATTCAATGAAAGCTAAGCACATTTTTAGTTTACCTACCAGATTTGCTAGTTACCACTTTTAGTCATTTCTCCTAGGACAGAAGACTAGCTCTACTTCCTATGCTGGGCTCTAAGCTTTACTCCTTTGCTAGGATGTATTTAATGCATTGCTTATCCCTATTTTATTTTTGTTAGCCAGCAAAGTTGATCTGAATTTCTGCACATCCCTCTCATTATCTATATTTTCACAGTATTAATTCAGTTTATGCTTCTTGTCATTTCTTTGCTTTGTCTGAGCTTTTAATCTGAACTTTTCTAGTTGACAGCTCTACACTTCTTGCTCTATATCATAGTTCATTAATCTTTCCACAGTTCCCTGGTTCTACACAGCATGGTAATGGTGAGTCCTCATATTCTTGGCAGTTAATCCTCTTTCCTTGTTCCATTCTCCCTCAAGTTTCAAAGTATGTTCTGTTTGTTTGTTTATTTATTTACTGTAGCTATGACTTGCTGTGATGGCCCATATTATTTCCCGTTTGAGTTATGCCTTATCTTGTCTTTCCTGGTGATCTTGCAACCCTAGCAGCCACCTGGGAATTCTTATTACCTCTGGCCAGATATCAAGATGCACCTTGGAGTTGGAAAAAGACAAGCAAGCAAGATAAATCTTCTGGGTATCTCTCATTTGTCCATAGAATTATACAGAGTCTCCAGCAGGGCTGGTGTCAAACGTAGTCATGTTTGGGCACCAGATGAGAGCCCTCACTCCGGCAGGGTACCACTGAGAAAAGTTGCTTCTCCTCTTTACTGTTGCGGCCTTTTTGATTATCTACCTCTTGTTCTGACCCAAACAAGAGGGCTCATGAGAAAGAGGTGCAGTAGACGATACTGCCTGCATCTTCACTGGCTCTCTGTCTGTTGAGCAAGAAGCAAATGATAGCAATGATGATAAAGATGAGAAGCGATAGCAGTTAGTGACAATGATAGCGAGAAAGTAAACACAGAGAAGAATGAAGCTTATGGAAGGTCTCTTGTCCAGTGACCCTGAAAAACCTGATTTCAAGGCTATCTTAACAGCAATTCAATACACATCATAGAACACAGCCTGAGACAAAGCTCCCTCTTTGTCTTCTATGAACAAGCCAAGATGTTAGCGGTCCCTAAATCCATTTTGGGATTCTGTCCAAAGGAGCCTTTTACAGCTCCTTTCTAAGACTCCTCAAAAGCTCTTCTGGAGGTGGTTTACTCCTCAGTCATCCACTACCAGATGTTGCTTTTTGCTCTTTCGAAGAAAACAGTCGATGTTTCATGCCTATTTGGTGTGTGGGCTGGATCTTGTTTTAAATCTCCATTTAGAGACTTGTCTGCCACCACTCTGTACTGCATGGACTCCATCTAGAAGCAAATCTGCTGTCAATTGGGCCTTAAGATGTCAAAATTGCTTCCAGCAGATCTTCTAGCAACTCCATCCTAATTGTATTTCAGGACTTCATAAGCCATCAAAGCCACATGCTAGGTATTCATCTGAGTCAAAGTCTTCTGAAATGTTGTTTCATCCAGATAACCTCTAAGTGGCTTTGTTTCATTCTCATCAAAGGTCTCATTCATGTGTTTCACTCTGCTGGTTTCAATGTAACAAATGGAAGCATAGCTGGTGGCAAAAATGAATTGTGATTCTTTAATCTATTATGTTGGGGACCTGAAAATAAAGCTACATTTTTGGCTTTATGATTCAGCCCCTTTACTTTTATTTCCTCCTCTGTTCAGACCTGGACTCTCTCCCCCATTATGCATTTTAAATTTCATTGTTTTATTGCTGTCCTTTTATCCCTTTACATATCCCATCTTTTATATTTGTTCTATAAATTCATGCTGTGCCTCTTTACCTGTTTGCAAAATTATTTGTTAGTTCTTATACGTCACGGTGCCATAGTCCCACCTTGACCCATGGGCTGGTCTATCATTTTGGCTGTAAATGTCACAAAAAGGGGGCTCAGGAGAACGCCTTCACATGTTAGAAGCAGGTATGAGCCAGTCATGAAGCCCTGCAGGTTAGCATTGCTCTGCACAGCCCAGCACCTGCAAACCTTCTGGTCTCCTGCTTGGTGAGCAAGGACGTGTCCCTGTAGGTACACTGCTTGCTGTACAGGTATGCAGTGTCTCGGGCCATTCATGATCACCCCGCACACGGAAGAGCTGTGTTCATGGACACTGGTATATATATAGGGCCCTTCTCAGAGATGCCGATTATGTGGCTGGTGGGTGCCCTGGCAGTGTACACAGGATCAGCCCATGCTGTCCCCACTCACTCACTTTTCATGTATGGGGGGCATGTGTTTGAGTCTCTCAGTGGCAGGGCATATGAATGGTTAGCTGCATTTTTTTGCCATTCATATCCTTGTCGAACCATTGGGTTTCCCAATGCTCTCTGCCATTATGTCCCTTTCTACACATCTTCCTGTCTTTAGTTCTCAATGTTTTTTTTACTTTATTTATCCTTCTAAGCATGTTCAGAAATGTGAACATGTATACTACCACCACCATCATCATCATCTATTTATTTTATTTTTCGATTTATATCCTGCCTTTTTCCTACAAAGGGCTCAGGGCAGCTTACTTCATTCTCCTCCTCCATCTTATCCCCACAACAACAACCCTGTGAGGTAGGTTGGGCTGAGAGTCTGTGACTGGCCCAAAGTCACCCAGTTGGCTCCATGGCTGAGTGGGGACTAGAACCCAGATCGTCTGAGTCCCAGTCCCATGCTCTTAACCACTACACCACACTGGCTCTCATCATCACATGTTCCACTAGAAATGATGCTGATAGTCTTTCAATATGTTCTCTCCCTTTCAAAAATAAATTGGAAATCCTTCAGGTAGTAACTGAATAAAAGCTGAACTCACATAGGTTGTCATTCTTAGGGTCTTGGGGTTGGCATTTAACTCGCATTTAACTCCATTTTTATTCCTTTGTTGCATAACATGTATTGTGACTGAGAACACCCCCTCTGCTTGCAGCCTGCTTAGACTTTCTCCACTGCCCTGTCACAGTACTTGGGATCGGCGTATTTGCCAGTTTTGCTTTTTCTTATATTCAGATTACTTGATTCCCAAGTACTCTCTATCCTATTTATGAATAAATTTTCAATTTTTCTAAGTTATCAAAAACAAAAACTTCTCACTCATATCTACCCAAAACCTGTTCCCAAGAACAGTTGTCGGAGCACTCTGTTGCTTCCTTTTCACGAGGTCTTGAAAACCTGCTTTAATTCTCTGAGCAAACCCTCAGAAGCTGAAAAACTGCCACCTGAAAGCCTGAAAGCCATAGGATTCTGCCCTAAGGACCACAGGGTGTTCCTGTGAGGCAATTTTAGACCTTCAGCTTAATGATTGTATGAGGGCCTCTGAGTCATGTTATAATACAACTATAAACTCTATTCTGCCCACAGCAATCACCACTCAGTGCTTTACAATTGCCTTTGTATTCCTGATACGTTGAAACAACAAAGTGGTCTGCTACCAACCTTGACTTAAAAAATGAACAAACTCTGGGCATGTGCAGAGTTTGCATTTCACTGATATCATAGTACCACATGGTTACAGGAATAGCACAGATACTGATTGCAACCCTAACCTGGAAGCTGGTGCTTGATAACTTAACTGTGAATCGTTTAGGATAGGAATGTTATGTTGTTCACTAAATACATCTAGAAATGTACTTTTATTGAATTGTGATGGATGGAAAAGTTTTCTTAATTTTATATATTGTTACCAGGAAGTAAGTCCTATTGAATTCCATGGGACTTACTTCTGACTAGATCCACATAAGAGAGCATAGTTAATGACTGGTGGGTGCCAGCTACTACTAGACTTTCCATCTGTTTGGATAGGAACTGAAGGGAACAATTTGGCAGCTGGAATATAGCCAAAGGGAACAAAAATCATAGTTTTACAGCTGGCTGCAAAACTGGGTGGGAGGGGGTTCTAAGGGCTGCATGTTTGCTTCAGGGAAACTGGTACAGCTTAAAAGATTAATATTGTTTCGCTGACTGCTTGTCTGCCCTTCCATGCTCAACCAGTAACTTGTAAATGAACAGATGGAATTGTGTGTGTGTGTGAGGGAACTATATAGTTCTAGTGCTCAAAAGTAACCTGATCCAGGAATCCCCCAGCACTCAGAGAAGTAGGACAATGCAAACCACGTTCATCTAAAATATACAACATTTATTTAAATTTAAATAATAAATTTCAGTGTGCATTTTTAACTAATAGCAAAGAAGATAGCATTCCTGCTCAAATCAGGGACAGCTTTTTCCCTTAGATCTAAAAGAAATCCTCAAAGGCTTCCCAGGGGTTAACTTTTTCCTCCCGCTCTTCATATTCTTCCAGGAGAGATTTCATGCCAGGCTGAATAAAGTAAATAATATGATATTACAAAAGACTGCAGTGTAGTATATTAGATACCACAGGACTATTACAGGGCATCTGTCAGCACTAATCACCATGACTGATGACTTATCAGAAGCAGACCTGACATTTCCAAATGAGCTGTTTTGATAGAGATATCTCTTTTTTAAAAAGGTCTTCTTAATATAAAAAGAACCCTAGATATAAACTGGGATGTAAATGGAAAACAGCTGTCACCTTTGCATTACCTATTTATAGGGTTCCACTAGGCAACAAAACAATTTGATGTTTTAAAACTAAGGAAATGTAAAACAACTAAATGCCCTGGAGGGAAAGCTGTGAGGATACTCTTTGGGATCAGAAAACGACAGTAACTACAGGTATGATGCACTGACATTTCTCTGAATCTAGTGACTCCTACTTCAATCCTAACTTCTTCTTAAGTGCATCTCTAGCTGTGAAGAATACAGAGCAAATGTGTAAAGTGATGAGAGACAAGTAGTGATGCCAGACATTTGTGCTCGAAGAGATAGCAGTACAATATTCATGAGAAATGCCAACAGTTTCAGGGCTTCTAAAATGCTGAGGTCCAAACAGGACTGTAAGTAAGGCCAGGAGGTGCACCACTGTGCCTGGAAAATGGATTCATCATGCCTATCTTCTGTTTCACTGATGATGTCCCCACCCCGGCAAGCCCTTTTCTATTCATGAATCAATAGCTTTCATTAAACAAAGAACAAGAGCTTTGTTTTAGAAAAGGAGTGTTTTGGTTCAAATCAACATCGGTGGCAAGCAATGGAGCCAAGGTAGGCAGTGCTAGGCACCTGCCAGATGTCCACAGTTCAACAGAGGCCTCTAACAAGAACCCCTGGCCCTGCCCTCCATTTTACCATGGCAACCTGCTTGCGCACCTGCATTGCTCGGATCCATACAAGAGGGATGTGAGATGGAGGAGCAGTGCATGCCACTACCTGCTTGCTCACTGGCTCCCTGTAAGCAAATGGTAACAGTTATGAGAAGGAAGATGAGGAGCAAGAGCAGCTGGTGACCAAGGTGGGAAAATGGATTTATTGAGGAAGGCACTGCCTGAGGGTGTTTTCCTAAGGGCCCTTGAGAAGCTGTCACCTGCAGTGAAGGGTACCCTCCCCTAGAGTTTTGTGTCTGAAGCTTCACCTGGAAATGTAGCTGCTAGGTGGCCATGAGGCCCACTTCTGCAACCTTCTGTTTGGCGAGCTACTTGGTCCAAGTCCAGTTTAAAGATAAAGAGAATTAAGAAGAAAGTGCAGGGGCTTGAAGTTGCCCATCAACAGTTAACACCAGGAAAGGAGATATACAAGTCACCGAGTTACAATATTTCCCCTTAAGCTAAGATATAATATGTTCCTATTGAAATTACAACAGCCATTTCTTAATTTATATCCATATATTTAAATAAGCTGCCCAAAGGAATGTGCCTGATGTGAGGGTCATAAAGGGGAATGGAAAGAACCACCTCCCCCTTCCCCCAAAATCTGTAGTTTTGGGACCTACTGATGGGGATTGATTTATGCCCAAAAAACATCTGAAGAGATTAGGTCTGTGCTTAATATTGTGGCTAAATGCAAACTAAGAGTTTTTTGTTCTCAGGAAATTATATTGACATGCAAAAGCCATATGGATTGTTCAGGAATTCCCACAACTTTGCCACCTGAAAATTGCATGAATAATTGGCCCAAAGTAATTGGGCAATCCCAAAGGATTGCTTGCTGGCAAATTCCATTGCTTTTCTTTTTCTTTTCCACTTCACATTGTTCCTGCTGTGTTCATGTCCTTGATTTATCCTCCCTGTCCCAACCCTTGATTCTCTTTTCATTT
Source organism: Varanus komodoensis (assembly GCF_004798865.1). Lineage (NCBI taxonomy): Eukaryota > Metazoa > Chordata > Lepidosauria > Squamata > Varanidae > Varanus > Varanus komodoensis. Next base: position 128,710,357 of record NW_025335268.1, read on the forward strand.
TTTGTGTGCTCTCGTTCTCTCTCTCTCTCCCCTCCCCAAAAAAAAGTTGTCTCTGATCTTCTTGTCTTTGTAACTAAGCTTTGTGGACTGTGATTATAAATTATCCTTTTGTGTCAGTGTAGTTCGGTTTGCCAGGTGACTGGACATAATTACCTGCATTTGACCTTAGTTTAACTCTCAGCAAGGCTGATTCTTTTCCTGAGCACCTGTGCTAAAGAGAGGGAAGTGCACTTCCTCATCTGCATGTGAAAAATCGCTTAATTTACTCCTTAAAATTTATTCAAATATAAAACAGCCTACTGTCTAGATCTGGGCCAAACTATAGAACGAATGAAGAAATGAATGAACGAATGAATAAATAAAGCAGCCAGGTGGCAGTTGTGCATATTTTCGAAATGATAGAGTTGCTCTGGTAACATTCATGTTTCCCCTGGGGCACTATTAGAGTGGATTCATTAATGTTAGTAAAGTGCTTTGAGGCCCTTAGGGATAGAAGGGCCCTGCATTATTATGAACTTCTGTGTCCTTCCCTCCTCAAGTGATTGCTTCTATAAATAAATGAATTAATTAAGTAAAGCGATACTCTGATGTTCCACTGCCCCTCTAGAGGGAAAGCTGGCTAAGATTTGAATATTAGAATGCCACTTAGAAAAAATCTAGGGTAACTAACAGCAATTTCCATTTTTTATTTGAGGAAGGGAGGTAGGGAGTCTCCTACTTACCTTAAAAACCCATTTGCTGACCTAGGACAATCATTAGATACAGCAGACACTACTGACATAATCTAGTGTACAGGGAGAATTAATCCTGTATAGATTTTCCAAAGATGAGGGTGTGACACAAAGAAGAGGAGTTTCTGCTGGAAAATAACCCTATTCTTTAGCTAGCAGTGCTTGGACTGATTTGATTATCATGGAAGGTGGAAGATCAAATTGTTTCTGCATGTAGTGGCATTCATATACAGCAAATCAGGGCATCCAGAAGTAGCTGGCATTTTAAATAGAAGTAGATATGCTTTCCACATAGAAATTTACCAGGAATTAAATATTCAGCAGAGGCATCACAGAAACAAAGTCCTCTGGAGCAGTTATTACCTTATACAGAAAGTCCTTTCTGCAGGCAGCACTCTCTCTGTGTTGCTTGTTACATCTGCTGCATAGCAGGGTTATATTTTTGGACGTTACAGGAAAAATCCTTCCACAATGCTGCCTTAAGAGTGCAACAAAAACTCAAAATGTTACTGCTATGGTCATTGCTCCTGCTCTGTAGTCATTTCTCTGGAAAATATGAGAGGCTTTTTGGAATCTAATTGCCATGCAGGGGAAATTGGTGGGGATCACCACATGCAGGGGGTGGTAGTTGAGTGTTATGATTTGCATTTGTCTTCTCTTTTGGTGATGCAACTTCATTTTCTTGGAAATGCATCATGGACCACTTCCCTCCCCTCTAAATACCACCCTCCCATTCCCCTGAGGCTTTTAAAAAGCTCCCATGAACGCCAGTGGAAGCTCTTTTAGGGGCCTCATTTTTCTATGGCAGGCAGGGATGCCATGGACTGGCCCAGGAGGCTGAGGGATTAAGTGCTCTAACTCCTGTCTGCTTTGCCAAGGGCACCTTTAAGCAGCTGAATGAAATTAGGACTGGAGAAGTGAATACTGTCCAGCTTTGGAATTTGCTGATCAGTTCAAATGATTACATAGATATCACACAGAATCTGCCCTGAGTATTCAAGATATTCATTATTGGTTTTCTGGAGTTCTCACCTTAGTCAGTCCTATTACTTCAGAAGGATCAAATACTAGTAAGGACATTGTGTTCCATTAGTTGACATTAAGCACAAATTGACCCTGCTTGGCTAGTCAGCTTGACAGCACGAACACAGAGGTATTACTCTGTGCAAAGAACATGCAGCATGTCTCTTGTTAAGTCCTCTGTTAACCCACGTACCAAGGGCTACTAGCCCAGTATCACTATTATTTGGTGTTATATAAGATAGAGGCATGAACTAGAGGATGCTACAAAAACCATGCAAAGTGGGGTGTTGCCTATAAGAAATAATTAGGGTCAAAAGCACTTAGGCAAAAGAGTATGTGGAATTAGTTTGGTGATTACAGAAGAAAACTGGAGGCACAGCTCAATCCTCACTGAATGGAAGCAACCTCCTACATATAGCATGGGTATATGGAATTCTTGCAGCATGTTTTTGCAAAGGATTTACCCAGTTTACATCTTCTGGACTGCACATGGACTCAGATGCAATCTCTGCTTAAAATGAGTTCATCTCTGAGCTTCCAATGTGATTCATAGATTCTGCTTCCAAAAAATAAAAAAATAAAAAGCACTCAACAGTATGAATACATTTTTAGAATGTGCACAAAAAGTGAGTATTCTCAAAAAATCTACACAAACAATTATTAATCAATGGGGGAAGAATATGTATATTCCAAAACTACACGCAAATGATGTGGATATTTGGAAAATATACAAAAGGGGCATGCAGATTTTCCTGCAAAAAGAAAAACTTTGCAATCTGATATGGACTCAATTGGAAAGAGCTTCAAGATGGGATTCAGAGAACTTCTGTGAGCTCCAGTTTTGCTGATTTGCACATCCCAAATTTGCATGGACCACAAATTACCATAAAACCCAGTGGTAGCTGACTATATTTTGGGGGAAAGAAATATTATTTAAATTAACACAAAGTAAAAATTCATAATATATGTTGCCATAAAACCACTACTTTTGAATTTGGTGCACAAACCAGAGTAGAAGCTACCTGAAATGCATGGCTGCCACTAATATATCTAGTGGTCATGGACCTAGTTCCACTCCATAACCCCAAATTAATGGCTGCTGATGTCAGAAGGAGAAACTGTGGATCATTACATCACAGTGACATGAGGTAAGCTCTACTAGATGTCATGGAGTAGAAAAGGGAAAAGAGATACATGGACTCTGTTTCTCCTGGCAGTGACATATCAGATAACAGCTGTTAATGGTAGAGGTGGTAGAAATGGGGAACGCTGTGATATTCCTCCTTTCTAGTAAATCCTATTCGATGTTATGGAGTGGGAGGAAAGAACTAGACATGCAAATGGCATTTTCAACAGTGACCACGTGTTCAGGGCAACATCTAAATTGGGCCTCAGCCTGCGAAGAAAACAGTTAGTGGATATAAATGGTTCAAGTTGCTTTCTTTTAATTGTTAAGTCTTAGTCAAGGCTGTGTTTTCCTCCTCCTCCTCTCTCCCACAATGTTGTCTGAGAAGATTTCCCTTACTAGTTTGGTTCCACCCACACAGGTTCTGAAGAAAAGTTCCCCAATGGCCTGAGTTTTCTGGCACATTATTTCCTGAAGCAGGGGCGGTGCAGGAGGAGGTAATCCAGCATATCTAAATTCCTTTTACAGCAATTTTGTGCTTCATAATGATTCCTTGAGACAAAGATGATTATAGGTTAAACTGTTGCTGCTGCATTCCCGCTAGGCAACCAAGTGTACATTTTTTATCTTTGTTTCAACGCACAGGCTCCTGTCACCTACAGCCTTTTTGAACATGTGCGGTGTGCTGAGCCTTCACTGAACTAATTCTGTATATTGTTAGCATTTTAAAATTTTTGTATTTTGTATAATTTCCATATTCTGCTAATTGAATTATATTTTAAATTTTTGCATAATTCTATTTATGTTTTAATTGTGTAAGTTTTAAATGTTGTAAGAAACCTTGAGTCTCAGCACTGGGAAGAGAAATAATAATTAAAATAATAATCACAACAGAAAAGAGTTAAGCTTGTAAAATGGGCTTTTTTCTATCCTATCTTTAGAAACAGGCTGGGAAAGAAATAATTTTATATATGAGTATACTAATGACATTTCATTTTCTCAGTATTTCTATTGTTTGTTTTGCGAGCACAGGAAAAAGGTTAAATACTGAGCTGCCAAGATAATAGTTATACAATAATAAGAGAGTGTAATGCTAGTGGGAGGCTTTCAAATAAATTCAGTAAATAACAACAATGACCAGGTAGACTGTGTCTAGCCTTTAAGAATAAGCAGGTAGGTTGAACATTCAAACACCTTCTTCAATTCCATCTTCCTTTTTCTTTTCACAACAATGCTCTTAATGCAATATTGGACACTTTATCAATAACTGAAATTTATATGATATGTAAATAATGCCATAAGGTGAAAAAACAGACATGGTTACATTTTCACATCAAGTTAGTTTCTTTCTGTCAAGATGCTCAGAAATAGCAAGGGACGGGGTAAAATGGCCTATCAAAGCAAGCACAGAAGGAACTTCGCTGTTTTCCATTCATTCAATGCTTGTTACTCATTTTGCAGCTCTTTAAAGTTACATATAGATGGAGTTAAAAGTGATGCACATTTTATTTACATATAACCGGAAAAGAAATCAATTTTGAGCTAACAGTATATATGAAAACGGACAATCAAGCAGCAAACTGATGATACACAGCACCATGCCATCCATGTTTCCAGCACAGTGCCAAAATTCTGAAATTCTTTATACAAATATAGAACCCAGGCATGTCATTTCACATGCTATTCAGATATAACCCAACTGGACACAGGCATGTGAGAACGCATAGAAGAGCTGTACACTTTCTCTAGAATACAAAGCAATGGCTCTTTAGCACATAGGACAACCCTCACACCAAGCATTAGTTAAAATAATTTCGCCCTCAATGCATTGGATATAACAAAACAGAGCTATGGACACCATTTTGTGTATTTAATTGAGGGGGGAGGGGGGGAAAGCTTCTAAATCTGTTCCCCTTAGTGACTAACTCCATTATTAAGAAAAAGCAATTAGAAACATGCCAAAAACTATCACACTTAAAAAAATAATAAATAAAAAGTGGAAATAAAAATATCCAGTCAGGAGGAGAATACAACCAGAATCGATTAGATGCTAGAAAAAATACCTTGAAACAAGTAAACAATAGTTTACCTGGGGCCTAAAGATATATGCCAACTGGAAAGTACTCCCAAGATAGGGGCCATCAAAGAAATGGCCCTTACCCTGCTTACCAGTCACTTAACCGCAGAAAGTAGGTAGAGGCAGAGGCCTCTGGAGAAGGGAGTTGGATGGCTCTCTCAATGCACAGGCAACACACAAAGGAGCATAGATGGTCCTTCAGGGACCTAAAGTACAAGCCATTCATAGTTTAAAAGGGCTGCAATCTCTCTGAGGAAGGGGTGATCATGTCTGCAGCATTACTCCAGGAGGGACAGGTGACCTTAGTGGTATGGAGCACTTTTTATCAGTTTGTGATCCTACCTAGACAGACACAGCCTAATTATATCGGATATTATGTCAGGTAACTTCTTGTTTGTAACAACCACTTGGCCAGGATTATTTGGAAAACTTCAGCATCTTAAAAATGTATTCATTTTAAGTCTTTGATAATATGCAATATATTTAAATGGTTTCAATTTAATTAACTAACTGATTAATTAATCAGTTCAGTAGGAATGGTCACCTAAGTCAGTCAGTCAGTCACCTAAGAATTGTGTAATCAACTGAGAGCCCTCATTTTAAGGTATCTAATGATAAGTAACCCTTTTTTTCTTGCTTAAATAAATTAAGTATTGTTTTAAAAAAATCACTGTTAATGTATTGCCCAAATTGGGAGATGTACATAATTGTTTACAACAATGCCATCAACACTGAGCACCATTTTAAGGGACAGCTCCATTTAAAATCCAATTAACACTCACATTTTAATTTGTAGCTAATGAATGAATTGATTATGTGCACCAATTCATCAATTAGCACTTTTAGTGTTAGTGAAATAACATGAACAGCAATTTGATATTATACATGAGAAAGTGTGTGAGACAATAAATGAGTTTAAATCACAAGACAATCTCAAATATTTATGAAACACCAACCTTCACACTACTTATAATACTTGTATCATTCCCGACTCTGTCCATTCTCATCAGAAAAATAATTAAACTGGCACATCTATCTGGGCTATATTTAGATCAATCCAAGTTATCTCTTGGTGCAGTAACTAAGAAATAAAGTGCAGTATGTACAAAGACTATGGGAGATAACCAGTTCAGCAGTGCAGTTCTTAGTTGGCATGCCCAGTTCATTATTTCCAAACCTCAAAATGTGTGATCCAGACTGTACTTACTGGGAAGCAGGTCCCAACACAGAGGGGCTCACTTCTAAGCCATCATTCAGAGAAACAGGTGAAGAAACAGAGTCTCAAAACTACAAGCTTCTACTTTTCGTATTTATGATATTCTTATACCACCCATTAACAACATTCTCCTGACACTCAAGAGATTTCTAGTAACATATTTGGGCTTAAAAATAAGTTCTGAGAAGAAATCTCAATTTTTATTTTTTAAGAATTTTGCAATATACTCTTAATGCATTTTCAAATTTTGGCCTGCAATGACAAATTCTCAAAAATCCTATGATTTCTGGGATGGGTGAACTTTTCTCAAAATCCTATGATTCACATTTAGAGATGGATGCATCTGTCAATTCTGGTTCTGTTCAGTTTCCTGTTTTTCTGATCTTAAGTTCAATGAGACCCAGTTCTGCATTGAAGCACAAATTGTATTTTAAAACATCTAATCCAGATATATCCATCCAAGTGTGCACTTTTTCCAAAGGTATGCATTTTACCAATGTACACATCTTTTGCAAGCTATTTTCCCTATAATAATGCATTATTTCACTGTGTACTTTTGTGTGCACTATCCTTTGATGTTCTAACTTTTTGGCACTTTTTAACATGGAGAAATGTACCACTGCATTTGGAAATTTGTGAATCATGATGTGCAACTCCATTCTGGTTGCTCATTGGTTTGGTAGGTGAAAATTTGGTAAATCTGTGTAAAAATTCAGATAGAATGAATTTCTTATTAATTTCTACTCATAATAAAATAATGTGAAATAGCTACCTTTTCAGGAGATGAGTACCAAGCAAGGAATCACCACAGAAAAATAGATATAATTGTGGAAGCTGATAAATATTGTTTACCCCGAAGGCCAACAACAATACTCACTGTGAATGAACACTAAGCTTCTATTCAAACTATTCATAGAGGAAAATAAAAAGCAAGGTGGTTATTGCCTGCAAAAGCTTTGAAATGTACCTTTATGGTTATATGAAAGCAAGACTCCCAACAGTATTTTTTTAATAAAGCAGCTGAAAAGATAAAGAAGGTAAATTTCAAGTAACTGTGCTCAGAATGAAAATCTGCCATCAAAATGACAGGGAAAGATATTGTCATTTGTGGAACAGAAGAAACTTCAGTCTGATTTACCTTTGTAAGGGGTACTTTGTTCTGACTCCTGCAGAGTATTAACATTCAACATACCAGGAGACCAAAAGGAATTCACTGAAGCAGCTGAACTGAACAGCCAGGTTCAGGGTGCAAATCCTTTGATTTAATCTAGCAAGTCATCTGTGCCTTAAAAAAGGAAAGGGACAAAAAAAGCTGACGCCCTTTGTTAATGAGATGTTAGGTGAGCAAGCCACAGAATTATCTACTTCTCTGTCAAAGGCAGCTGAGCGTGTTCCCATCTATGCCCTCATAGCAGTAGAAGTTTACTCCAGTAGTGACTTCAGTAGCAAAGTACTTCACTTCTGTGCCGCTTCTACTCCCAGCTAAAGTGGGAAGGAAATTGATGGATCAATAGTATGGATCACACAGAAGTGCATTGCTTTACTGGTGATAGTACTGCTAGATTCAGCTTCTACTTTTTGAAAACAAATGGGTGCACAGACCAACACTGTGCTAGTTTGTTGAAGGCATCCAACCTCATGCATGTGCCACACTCCCCATATTCTCCTGCTAAAAGGGCATTCCCACGGCTGCAGGACCGTGTCTAGATGGGTATAGGGTTTCTTGAATTCCTAGTTATAAGCTTGAGGACCCACTCACATCTTGTAGCTGAGGATCCACATTCAGATTGGCCTCCCCCTCACAGCTGGCTGGGAGAGAATTCTACTGGCTGCTTCTCTAATAAGAATGATCTCTGAGAAAGGATTCTGTGGGTGTGCCAGGAGTGGAGAGAGGAAGAAACTGGCGCCACCGAGACAAGACGCATCCTGGTGACAGCCTTGCCTCCTTTCATGCCAGCTCCAAAGTGCCACACTTTGATGGACAAAATCAATCATTTAAGTGCTTGGCAGAGAGACTGGAGAGCACTGAGACAACCTTTGTATCTGTGCCCTTCCCAGCCTGCATAGGATGCCTGTCATCTTCTGCATTCAGAGGGTTACAGGCATCCCCAAAGGACTGTGTCCTAAAGGACTATACCATCCCTATTTCCCGCCATAAACTTATTTATTTCCAGTACATAAATAAACCCTTGGCCTACGCTGCTTCTTTATTAGTACACACCCTGGAAACTCTTCTTGCCTATCCAATGAATATTCACTCATTGAAAACAATAACAACAACAACAGAGGGGTGGACATGTGGTGCTACTTTGGATCTGCAGCTTCTCAAGAATTTGAATTTTCCAGGAGTGGAGCATTATGGTAGATTTTTTTTAAAGTTTGGGTGAAAAAACTGACAATTCTCGGACTTCCTTAAGAGCAGCTTTTGCCTACAATTCCTATTGTATAGCTGTTTGATGCTACAGTCCACACAGCCACAGAAAGGATGAGATGCAATTATCATTCAGTATAGAATGCTGAAGACATCTTAAGCCAGTCTGCTGAATCTTAAAATGATGATGAATGAAGCACTATGATTATGACCATTGATAAAGCAGCTGGAAACTTGGCCTTCTGAAGTCACCTCTGTGAGACACAAAGACGTCACCCCTCCACCACATACACATTATCAAAATGACAGTGTGTTTCCAGGGGAGTGACTTCCCATTGTGACTTCTCAATCACAACGATCCTCCAGTCATTGCATTAGTTGGGAAACAATGTTGCTGTGATTTAGCTAATTCCCGGGAGCATGATGCCATCCCCAAAAGAGCACAATGATGTCAAATATACAGCTGATTTGGGATGAGAGTGGACTGTATAATATAGTATATTGCTGTCCTTTGTAGTCTGCATGTTTTTCAAAGCAGAGGGTTCTGGGGATCGTACAAGTGAGTGACAGTATTTGATGAAACCATGTGAATGAAGCAAAATGAATGAGAGGAGGGGGACAGGGTCAAGAATGCCGACCTAGGAAAGGGTCTGTGGCACTGCTGCTCACTGGGTAATTTGCAGAGAAGGAATGTGAGCAGAAGAAGTAAAAAAAAGGTTAGACAAGTGGCTGCAAGAGGAGAAACCAGACTTCCAACACATTTCTATGCATCTTTACTCAGAAGTACTCTCACTGTGTTCATTGGGACTTACTCCCTAATAAGCATGATTAGGATCACAGCCTTAACATCTTAGGAAAAGGTCCAAATGGTGTTGATTGTAGGCAATGGCTTATGAGCCACATTTAGTGTATTAGAGTAATTATTAGTAATTAGAGATGCCAACTTAAAACCTGTAAACAAGTAATTGTTTATTTAGATAGTCACACCCCACTTTTCTTTATAAAATAAACACAGCAGCTTACAAAAAAGCTCATTAAAATACACACAGGTGTAAAAACAGTCCATATTACTAATGTTAATTTCAAAATTGATCTCTAAAAGGGCCAAAGAAAGGGGGAGTCATGTGATTAATTAAGTCTATAGTGTCCATAAAGACAAATGTCAGATCAGATTGGCATGACTACCTTCCAGTTTAAACTACGCTTCTTAATTATTATTTTTTTGAGGTCCGCATTGTTAGCCTGTTCCATTTCTGAAGAATTGCTTTGTTTCTTAGACAGTAATATATATTTATTCAGCCCTTTGCACCTGCTGCCTTTTGCACCTGCTGCCTAAACCCTCTTAAGCGTTAATTGCTCTGAATTCCTGATAAGTCTCCTTGGGAAAGATGCTAGGTAGAATTATCTCCAGTCTGGAATCCATGCTTCAAATTTCTGTAAATGTCACTAAGGATAGCTAAAGAAATTTGCTCTCAGAATATTGTTTTTCCACAAGATGTTTTTCAAGAAATCAAATGGCTCAAGCCAAAGGGAAAAGAACACCTTTTTGTCCAGTCATGGCAGACCTTAGGTTTGAAGAGGGAGAGAGAGAGTGAGGGGCAAAATCTCTCTTTTTCCAATAGCTCCAGTTTCCCCAATTATAAAGATTAGTTGTAGGTTGACCTCTTATTTTTTCCCTAGTTGGTGGCTGTCATGGGGTCTTTTTAGCTTTGATCCCAAACAAGGAAGAGAAGAACAAGGAGGAATCTCCTGTTCCCTTTTCTCCTTTACCCAATGCCTGCTTGAAGGCATCACTGGGCTGGGAAATCAGATGGATGGTGCAATTCTATCCACATTAAAGCAGAAAAAGGGCTGCAAGTCCCTGGATGCTGGGAGTTGGAGGCCTTTTTCAGTCTAGAGATGCATAGGATTGTGTTCTAAATAATGTTTTGCTATATTTGGACTATTTGATAAATCTAAGAGTCTTTCACTGGTCTTATGGAACCAATGGAACAAAGGTTGCCTGCAAACTTATCTGAGGAAAGGCAGTTTGAGAATAGTCTATAACTCTGAAAGTAGACTGAAATGTAGGTTAAATAACTTGGGCTTTTAGAGAATGCTTTTCATGTTGTTTCGTTTACCATTCTTGCCAGCTGAATGGCAAGTATGAAAGAGACTCCATCCAAGCAGGTCAGAGATGATTAAACCAGAGAAGTATATAGAAATGGATGGGTGAGCTAGCATGAAGACCAGAGATCAAGGACAAAGGGGTGTAACTCAGCAGTTAAATAATCAAACTCGGCTCATGAACACCCAATAGAAGGGAGAACAAAAAAGTAAATGACTAGGTCAGCACTCAAATAAAATTGCTACCTTAATGCTATCAGATGGAGTATCAACCAAAAGAAAATTGAGACATTACTAAACTCAAATCACTGACTATACTCTGTACAGCCATGGAAAGCTAGACTGATGAACAGGAAATGGCTTCAGCCAGTATAAGCAATCTTGAAAATTATTTTCATTTTCTTTGCAATTTTGTTGCTGGAACTATACTAGAATAGCAGTATTCTCCAGGGAATTTTAATAAGTTTGTTTTGGAGATTCTAAAAATTTGACTCATATAGTGGAAACAATGCACACTTCTCCTGTAAGACTTTCGGAATAGATACAGAAAATAGTTTACAAAATACAGCAAATAGATAATGGAAGCAGTATGTTGATAATTGTGTTCTATTGCAGCATTTTTAGTAATTGTTGCTGTAGTTTGGCTACAGTTACCCGCAAGATGCTGGGGTTTCCATCTCTTTTCACAATGTAGCTGAATGCTGAGAATGCTCCCTTTGGAGGTTTAAGGTGTTTGGACAAACTAGGAGGCAGGACTATTAAGAACACTAGAGTAGTAAAAGATGTTCAGTTCTTGAATCTTGTTTTGCCAGATGGATACAGGAGTGAAAGATGCTTATTCAATGAATGCCTTCTACGCCTGTTAAAAGACCTCTGTCTGGTCACTTAAGTGATGATTTCATATATGTCAGTGGGGCAAATGGCTCTCCTGTTAATTCAGTGATCCCAGTCCTCACAAACTTTATAGCATGTCTGTACAACTTGTGCTGATTCTGCATGATGTACTTACCTACCATGAAGAACAATCCTGAGAACTGGTGAGCAATATCAACATGTGCAATCTATCATTGCCAGGTTGCAGCCCAAGTGTCCACTTTGTACCTTTAAAATTCCCAGTTAAGTGTGAGGCAAGTCAAGAGTGACTCCTTTAACCTCAGAGCAGACAGAAGGCAGAGTAGGATCTCTTGGCAGATATCTGGTTGCTCTGCAGTAGATTGGCAACCAGGAATAGTGCTAGGTTCCAAAATGATCCACAGCTCATGCCCACAGGGGAAAAAGTACAAATTTGCACATGCTAATTTACATATGCTTCGAAGTCTCTCTTGTGTGTGTTTAAAGACCTTGTTCCCTAAAGGCACCCTGTTTGCAAAAAAGGAGGGATGGACTGAAGAGAGGAGGCTATTGGATTTCAGGGGAAAAAAGTGGGGGGAAATCAAGGGGGCAACACATGTGGGCATATATGAAAGGTTTGCAGGTACAATATACAGTACTGGCACAGTGGTGGTGCAGAAATTAGCGCAATAATGGTATTGTTGAAATTACTAACTAGGGGCCTGATAGAAGTTCATTATATTCACTGTTCACCTATGAACTGTGTTGTGCATTTTAACAGAAACAAACATCCTATCCTATAATTTCTAGCATGTCTCAACTAGCTGAGGCATGCTGGGAGCTGTACATCTCTTTTCTTTAAATGCGCACAGGAGTGTGCCCTTAAATAGATTTTGAGATTTTTTGAAACTTATTTTCTCTTAATATTTATATATCACCCCATTCCCATCGACTCTGGGCAGTTTACAAGAAATTAAAGCAACAGTGAGTAATATTTACTAAAACAACATATTAAATAAAACTGATATGAAAGGTAATCTTGGAAGGCCTGTCAGAAGAGATGTTTTTAACTCTTAAATGTGGGAATTTGAGAAATCAGATGCATTTCTCCTAGTAGACCATTCCACAGCTTAGGGGCAACCATTGAAAAAGTCCACTGGGTAGTTGACATTAATTTTACTGAAATAGACTTCAGAAGATTACCACCAGAGGACCTTAGCTGGCAAGAAGGAATGCATGGTCTCCTGAAGGTATTTTGGACCCAAGCCATTAAGAACTTTAAAGGTAATTACCAACATCTTGTACTCTATTCAGAAACATATTGGTAACCAGTGCAAAGATTTAAATTAGGTGATATGTGGTCTCTCCATGATCTGCTAGAGACTAGCCTGGCTGCTAGATCTTGCACTAGTGGTAGTTTATGGAGTAGATACAAGGGTAGCCCTATGTAGAGCACATTGCAGAAATCGAGCCTACAAGTTACCAATGCATGCCCTACTGTTTTTGGGTCATTCTCCTCCAGGAAGGGGCACAGTTGGTGAATAGGACAGCAGACACTCTTGGCCACAGCTTCTATGTGAGCAGACACCTAAAGGACTGGGTCAGGTAGCACCCCCAAACTGTGAATGTCATCTTTCAGTGGGGTAACCCCATCCAGAACCAGTTGATACACCTCTAATCCTGGATTTGAACCCTTAATAGCAAGCACCTCCATTTTGTCTGGATTCAATTTCAATTTGTTTTCCCACTTCCAGCCCATTACCAGCTTCAGGCAGTCATTCAGAGAGGAGAGACTATCTCTAGAAGAAGTAGCAGATGATGATAAAGAGAAGTAGATTTGGGTGTCATCAGCATACTGAGAACAACCAGCACCATTCAGAGGAGTGGTGCTGGTTGTTCTCATGATCTCACCCAGCAGCTTCATGTAGATGTTAAACAGCACTGGAGACAAAATGGAGCTCTATGAAACTCAAGCCAGTTCCCTTTTAGAGGAGCAACAGTTTCCAAACATCACCATCTGGAACCAACCTGAGAGGCAGCAATGGAACCAACACAAAACCGTGCCTCCAATTCTCAACTCCCTCAGATGATCCAGAATGATGCTGATCCTTCAGATGATCTTCCAATTCCCAACTCCCTCGGATGATCCAGAAGGATACTATGGTTGATAATATTAGAGGCTGCTGAGAGATCCAACAGAACCAATAGGGACACACACACCCCATTGATTCTGAGTCATAGATCATCCACCAGAAAGACCAAAGCAGTCTCAACTCCTTTTGCTCTTATTGTACTGAGTGCCCGACGACTGTTGAACTGGGGCAGTGCACCAAGATTTTCTGAGACAAAGGAATATTGATCTACCCAGCAGCTTTCCAAACAGCCCCAAATTTCTAGAACCTGCCCTGGGAAATGATGCTCTCTTTCCTGCCTTTTGCTGAATGTTAAGCATGAATTGAAAGTTCCCAGGCCCGTATTTTCAGCTTTGATAAGTGGATTGTATTCAAATATTTTTGTTCATTAACCTATTACTCTATTTCACTTTTGCACTGCCAGCACAGTCCATGATTCTGATAGTGCTGGGCACTATTTTTCCTTTTATCTACAAAATGCCAGGTTTAGAGCAGTGCCTGCATTTGGGTTAGGTTTCATTATGACAATGGCACAAAATCACTAAAGTATATTTGCAAAGGTAAGGACAAAGATACCAGCATGTTTAAAAGCAGCATGTAAAATGCTATAGCTTGAGTGTGTAATACAAGCAAAGGTTTGCAGCCTGATCCTATTTATTTGGTACTGTGTATGGGTGTGAAAGCTGAACAGGAAAAAAATGATGCATTCAAAACATGGTGCTGGAAGAGAACTTTGTGAATTCCCTGAACCAGAAGTAATATGAACAAGAATGGAACTTTCTCTAGAAGCAAAAAATGATGAAATGGAAGCTGTCATATTTGAGTGTTTCATGAGAAAGCAAGACTCACCCGAGAAAAGCATAATGCTAAGGGAAGTGGAAGGCAGAAGAAGGGAAGGAAGAGCAACTATGAGATGGTCTGATTCCATAAAGGAAGTCACAGCTTTTGTTTACAAGAGCCAAGCAGGGCTGTGAAGGACATGACATTTTGGAGAGTGTTCATTCATAGATTCGCCAAAAGTTGGAGATCATTTGACAACACATCACAACATGGTGCTACCATAGAGAACGTAGGCTGCTAACTGAAAAGCTGGTGAAAGTGCAAAATGAGTCACAAACACTGATTGCTTTGGGGGCTTGTTTGTTTTTCCAAAAGACTCAAGGGACTTTGGACTACTCACAAAGAAAGATGGCAAAAAGAGAATGTGATTTTTCAGCTGAGGAGTGTTTGTACTGCACTAATCTGGATCCCTGCAGGGGCAAAGCACCGCGGAGAGCAATTTGGAACAGAAAAATGGATGCCAGGTAAAGGGCTAAGCCTAGCTCCCATCACATTTCTGCTTGAAACTCTCTCCTTTCCTAAACAGTGACTTTGGGGGGCTGTACATACATTAATATTGTTGGCCTTTAAGGTGCTATCCAATGCGGCTGTCTATAAGTCTTCAGACTCAGAAGACTATGGGCATCCTATGCGGGGGGGGGGGGGTGATAGAAGGAGGGCAGAACTGGGAATTGCCTCAGTTCTCCACCCACCTTCCAAAACAGTCAGTAATTTAGGTCATCTAAGTGTGTTACATTGGCTCATGAAGACATCCAAGGAACCTCCAAGATTCTTCATGGGACAGCACAGCCTTGCTCTTCTCTTCCTGACCTCTTCTCCCCATTTCTGCAATGCCAACTCCATGGTCTTTCTTGCAGCCTCAGAGTTGAAGCTGGCACAAAATAAGCCCAGCTGGCTGCAAAGGTGCAAGGGGGTGCTCTAAATATGGGGTTATGGTCAAAGCAATTCCCTGAGGATGGAGTTGGGAATCCAAATTGTCCTATTACCATCTAGACAGCATCTTTTGGTGATAAGATTGCGTCCTAAGTCTCATTAATTTCAATCGGATATACACAGCTAACCCTTTCCAAGATGTATACCTATGACTGTAGTCTTAAAATCCCCTCTCTACACAGATATTAAAACAGTGAGTTCCACTGATTTCCATGAAGTTTATTTCCTAGTAACTATGCTTAGGGCGCAATCCTATGCATGTTTACAGAGAAAAAGGTATTACGAATTCCAAGAAGGCTGCTGGGGCATGCTGAAAGCTGTAGAAGTTTGTTCTGTCAACACATGAATAGGCTTGCTCCCCAGGAGCAATGCAGCCTGCTCAGGTGTGCAGCTGTGCAAGTGGTTCAGCACATTCAGAGAGTTTTACTTTCAGATTACCCTGCACAGTATTGCACCATACCTGGATTTTGTTCCCCTGGATACTCTAGTGCCATTTTTCATAGTACATGATTGCAAAGCATACTGAGTTTAAGAGTTTTTCTACACGGAGCTGATAATCACTGTACTGTGTTCTTTGCCAAATAAAGATCTGAACAAAAATATATGGGAAAATGCCCTTAAAACATAAGTGAAATTGGGGGGAGTTATGACACCATCTAAAGAACCCATAAACAGCCATAAGTAGTGAAACATAAGTATATAATAAATACTTTGTGTAGAAATGTTTTAAATCCCATTTACAAAACTAATAAGTTAGTAGCTATGAACGGACAGGACTTAATCTGACTACAATAGATTTGATTTTTTTATTATTAGGCATTTTGCACCCAGTTCAACCAGATCTGATCGGAATATCATACAAGCTTGGTATCAAGGTACCATAATGGATCCAAGTATTGTCAAGCTCAATGTTGTTTGAATACTTGCGTTCAATATCCTAGTGAGCTGTCTAAATGGGACATTGGCTAAAGCTAAGCCCAAGCAACCCATAGGATAGGGAAGCAATGGGTGCTTTCAGGTGGAGGCTGCCTTATATACCTTCTGCAGCTCTTCTCTTTCTTCCTCTGGGTGTGCATGCACACATACTTTCTAGTAAGGAAAAGATGGGAGGAGGAGTAAGAAAACATGGGGGATCGTCAAAGGGAAGATTTGTCACATAGACCAGCCTTCCTCAGCCATTGTGGTAGAGTGATTAGTATTGGACTGGGACTCAGAATATCTGGGTTCTAGTTGTCATTCAGCTATGAAGTTCACTGGGTCATTTTGATTGTCACTGATTGTCAGTTTAACTCATTTCTCAGTGTTATTTGGAGGATGAAATGGAGGACTATGTAACCCACCTTGAGTTCTTTGCAAGGGAAAGAAAGGCAGGATATAAATGTAATAATAAATGCAACAAATAAACTTGATGCAGTTCTGATGTTTTGGGTTGTAACTCCCATCAGCTGCAGATAGCATGACCAATGGTGAGGAATACTGGGAAACTTCCGGGCTGCATCAGGTTGGGGAAGACTGGTGTGGACCCTCCATAAAGGTCTAGGGATGGCAGGTTAAGGGGCTCAGGAGGGAGCATCTGATAGTGGAAGCAGGGGAAGCAAAGGCTATGGCCCATTTTGCACATTCAAAGTGTCAAATGCACAGTAAGTCTGCCACAAATTCAGATTCCTGGCACTAGTTTTCAGAAGTCCCTGGTGCTTCTGGTTCTGTTCAGCCCCATTTGCACTGCCATAACTGAATGTCCAACAGATATTACATCGGAGAGTTAGTTGGTATTCAATGTCTAACAAGAGCCTTCTTCAATCTAAATTAAATCCCACACTGAAAGGCAATTTAGCGTGAGACCATGAGTTCATTAGAAACCCTTGCTGAATTCAAAAGGTACAGCAGAGAGCAAGAGAGATGCACAAGTCAGCAGGTAGTGAGTCAAAGTTAGAAAAGGGGAAAATCATCATATTAGGAAGATGAAGATTAAGTGACAATACAGCCTCTTCCTCCCCCCTCAACTAAAAGGATGAGCAGGCAGACCTAACAAACTGTGACAAAGTGGAGCACACTGACACCAGCAGTCAATTCCCTTAAATAAAACTTTTATTGGAAATGATATCTGAAAACAAGCAGGCTACAATAGGAATTAATGGCATTTCTCCCCAGTCTGGCTTTGCATTCACAGTGCTTCCTGGAGAAACGAGATGTTACCGTCCTTGCTTCTGAGTGAAGAGCCTGCAAGCATCATGCCTTGAAGCAGGTGAGGGTTGGTGAGGGAGCTGGGCTATGGAGAGGTGGAGTGAGATGGAACTATTTAGCCTTCATTAGTCCAAATTAAAATCAGAAGTGAGATGACAATTACAATTTGTGACCAGCTAATTGTTTCCCTCAGCAGCTGATCATTTTGTAGATCTGGGAAATTAATTGTTCACAATCCCAGGTGTATTGGCTTTGAACCCTGCTGAGGAAATTAAACTCCTTTGCGCTAGACGTCTGCGACTCCAAGCCATGCTTAGAGGCCAGGCCTAGTGGAACATAAAAGGAAATTACCATCCATAATGGGAGATTGCAGGCACAGAATTTTAGAGAGGGAAACATTAATTTCAAAAAACTATAAAAAGCCGAAAGCCCAAAGTCACATAACTGTTCGATAAGGCCTCTAAACACAGACATGCATGCACATATAGTGTAATGTAAAAAGCAGTAGCTATTCTATTCCCGTGTGTCAAATTCTAGGATTTTGCTGTGCAGTAAAGAAAACAAAGCAAGCAAGTTAAATTGGGCTATGAAATACTGGCGCAAACGGTAAATATGATGGTTTTGTTTAGATACATGAGTATAATTTGCTTGTTTGTTTTGTTAAACGCATCTGCCATGTATCTGCTTAGATTGCCCATACTGATTGAGAGCTAATTTTCATGTTATAATGCTGCGATGTGGTAAAATCCTCCTGCAGCATTTTGTTCAGTAACATTTTCTTTTTCAAATAAAATAGCTTTCTCACACAAACACATTCACACACACACAAAGGTTACAATATCAGAGAATGCAACTTTTGGGGGTGCATGGATGTCCTTGGCAAGTTTTGTGGCACCACTACAAAATGGTGTCGATGGATGGCATAGCTAGCCACAAATGACATGTAAATTGTTCATATCTGATCCCCAATAGGAATTCCCAAATTCCCAAAAGGAAGTAACAGTCCTTTTGAATCCCTTTTCAGCACCAACAGAAATGTATTCCAGAAGGCAAACTCTGTTTCTTCTCTCCCCACCTTGAGCAGTTCCCCTATGAGGAGTGGCTACAACAGCTGGGACTGTTTAGCTTTGAAAAAAACAGGTGTATAAAGAGAGACATGATCGAGGTGTTCAAAATAATGAATGGTGTGGAGAAGGTGGAGGAGAGATTTTTCTCCCTTTCCTATAATACTCAAATCCAGGGTCATTCCATGAAGTTGATGGGGGTTTATGACAGATAAAAGGAAGTACTTCTTCACACAGTGTATAGCTGCCATGCGAAGTGTTGGTGGCCACCAAATTGGATGGCTTTAAAACGGGATTGGGCAGATTCATGGAGGAGGCTATCCATGGCTACTAGCCTTGCTGGGTATGTGCTAGCTCCTCCTCCAGAAGAGGCATGCCTGCATACTCCAGTTGTTGAAAAGCTTGGGCAGGAAGAGGTCTTACACCCATCCTGCTTGAGGGATCCTGGGGGCAGCTGATTTGCCACTGTGTGTATGGGGTGCTGGACTCGAAGGACTTCGGGTATGAGCCAGCATGGCTTTCTTATATTCATATAAGAATGTTCACCCACACTCTGCTAGCCAACTAATTCCTCCCTATCATTTTTCTTCTGGTTCATGGACCAACACTCTCAAAATCGAGCATTGCTGTCCTTAAATATGAGCTGGGGGGCAAGGAGAACCTCAGCAAGCAACCAGAAATGGGCGTGGGGGCACAGTACAGTGCAAAAGCACCATCTCTCATATTCCCAAATTACCCCCTCCCTGCCCTCTCACGCTCACGCACACATGATGTCAGGGTGAGGACTGGGCAGAGGAAAGATTCAACTATTTTTCTCCTTGCTGGTAGTATGAACTGTGGCTAGCAGAAAAGACTGAATGAGAAGACATATCCCCACACAGTTATACAGCTTTGGGGAAGTTATGTAGCCATTTTTATGTCTCTGATGGTTACCTAGCAGAGCAGGAGAGAGAAAGCTGTTTATGAAATGTGATGCCTGCATAAGTACCTCGTGACCCTTTCCCTGTAAGTAACATATTACTCAGTCTTGGCTGTAATAGACATCGTTGTGCAGGTCTAGTTCCAGAGAATGCACAGCGCTGCTACGGGTGTATCATAACTAGTGTTTCACTGCAGTTCTCCCAGTACCTTTGGGACATATGATTATCCGCCACTTTTACCTTTCTTCAAGCTCTTAGTGTATGTGAAACGCCACAACTCTTCCAGAGAAGTGGGGCTAGTAGCACCATTTTTCAATCATACTGTAGCTGCTGCTCTCCAAGGAAGCGCCATTCACCCAAAGGGGAGAAAACCAGCAGAAGTAGTTTTTCTTGACAAATTTAATTAGTCAACAGTTAGTGGAAAAATCTCTTTCCTTTGGGCTCTTTCATAGAGATACCTGACCTGCAAATGAAATGTAATGAAAGATCTACCCAATTGGTGATAGACTCCTATAGCTTTGATATTTACATTTTGCCGGCAGAATCTTGCCATTGCTGGACTGGATTCTGTGAAATTATTTTCCTTAAAAAAGTGTTGGTCCTATGGATGCATACTTGAGCAAACATCTATAGGAACAGCAGAAACAAAGTAAGAGATTCTTCTTAACATCACAGATCAGTAGGATGAGACTTGGAGAATGCATTTCCTGATGTTCTCCAGAAATAGGCAAAGAGCTTTTAAACTATTTCTGATCAATTACAGAAGAGTGACACTAGTTTTAATATGTCTAATGCTATATTGATGATCATTGTCAATCTTTCTAGTGAGGCTCTCACTGATAAATATTCCACACTCAAGGTACCAATATTGTTACAGAATACAAAGCTGTTTGTGAGAAACAGTATGGAAATTATCAGAAATTATATGTCCCACCCCCACCTCCATCATGAATGCTGTGGAATTTCCTTCAAGTTGTGAATCTGAGAATCTTTAACCAGGTAGTATTTTGTGTTTGCACAGGCACACCTCAAACTCATTCTCCTTCACTTTGCAAATTTTTGGCTCCCTGCTATTTCTCTTTTCAGAAATACATATTTATTCAGGACTGGATTAGCTGTTTTGCTAGGGACTCTATGAATCAAGAACTTCCTGCACTGCAATTATCTGGAATTTCCCAGTGCAAAAATTGTAGTTGCCTTTTCCTCCGTCCTGAACATCTTTAACATTCCTGATTTTGGAACATGATGAGAACTCCATTACTATAAGTATTTCCCAGGGGTTCAGGCAATGAAACAATCCTGCAAGTTCATCTAGGAGCAGCAGCAGGAGGGAAATCTTTGGACTGCAAAATAATTTAAGGCCATCTATGGGTGAGTAGGACATTCTGTGTGTAAGAATGTCTTTGTCTTTGTCTGCCACAAAAATATGATGCACAGCATAGTTTCATGCGCTATTGGCCTCCAGAATGTATTTTAGCATAAGGCCTTCTGATTCCTGGGACTTGCTGTAAATTGTCAGTAGTATTAATATTGTTACAATTGAATCACCCTATAGTCAGAGTTCTCTGGGTGACACACTTAATAAAAGAAAAAATGGTAAAATTATTGCTAAAAAATAAGTATTATCTTAAAAGCATCAACAACAGTACAGAGTCTAGTTGGCCATAAAATTATTCAGAGTCTCCACACAAACTTCAGAAGCTCCAAGGCTGGAGACTCAGCTGCAACTTTAGAAGGTTTTTCTGAAGTTGGAGCTGAGTTTCCAAAGTTGGGACATGCTTCCTCCATTCTCACAAGGGTAACCTCAGGGATGGAGTTTTCTGGGCTGGCAGAGAGGGCAAGGAACAGGTGCCATCAATATATGCAGTGGCCTGGCAATGGCCCAGCCTTCTCTCATCATGCTATCATGTGAAACACCTACCTGATGAAATGAGCAGTCACAGCATTTTGCAGGGCAGGAGAATCACAGAGATGACTGCTACCTTCTTGCTTCTTCTGCCCTCCATAGGATGCCCATAATCCTCCAATCTAAGAAGGTTATGGGCAGCCTCCCTGGATTTTACTACCCAGCAGTGGTGATTTTAAAATGCAGCAATGAACATATCGAAAATAAAGCAAGTAGCAATTAAATACTTTTAAGGACTTAAAAGGGCCCTCTGTAGAGATGTTGGATTTAATCAGTTCTCCACAAATAGTTTGGCTCCCTGCTGCTAGAAACAAATAGATGATCCATGCTGATGGACTTGAGTGCCATTTCTTTTTTTTAAGGTTTGGGGCAAACACATGAAATAAAATAGTGTATGCCAATAGTGCATGACTATTGATTAAGAATAACTTGGGTTACTGTTGAGAAAATGAAGTTATTTCCCACACTTGTGCATTTTTCATATCTGATACATTATGCATGTAGTTTGGACATGATTACAGGATTTCTTCTATTTGATCACAAAAGGTGCACACAAGAAGACTTTTGGGATTTGTAATGCATCTAAAGACCTCTAAGCTCTATGTACTGTTAAGAAGCCAGTAATAAAACCCAGTCCCCAGAACTAACCTTCCCACACCTATTACATTTGGTAAATGCATTCTAGCTCATTTTTAATAAATCACAAAATGCAATGAATACAAAGAACATTTATATCCTCCAGCTGAGGGTAGGGTGGAGTGAAGTTTAGAATTAAGAGAAATCTAAATTTCTTACATTTAGGGAAGATGTGATCACGATAGAAATTTCTTTTATCATGATGCCTGAATGGCTGTGGACTGGCATCCTGCCACCACAACCATATCAAAATTGATGGTCTCTTTTTGAACTCAGGTCCCTTGAACATCTATGTTGGCCTCTTTTGCATCTTCAGAAAAGTCACGCCCCCTGAAGGTGTCTCATAGGATGACTTCTGTTAGAAATTCAGAATGAATTGCTGCTGTTCTCCAGTTTTGTGTCTTATTTTGTTTATGTTCAACATTCTACTTGCACCCTTCTCAGTCAACTCTTTCTCATGACGCCTCTATCCATCGTTTATTTTTACATCCTGTTCAGGCATGCAGATGGAATAGCAGTTGCCATTAATAGATGGAAGACTCAAGGACTTGACAAGCATTCATTTAATGGGAAAAAATAGATGAGCTGATTCCATGCAATTACACATTTCTTCTTTGGGTGCTTCCCTTTTAACAGGAGCACAACTGAAAAACATGGAAGAACATTATCTGCTCTGGCACGAAGTACTTCCTTGGAGGCTTCTGGTTAATAATTAGCTGAGGTTCATGTGCTTAAGTGACAGATCATTCTGAATTTCCCTTCGGTATATAATGTAATAACATTGGAGCTAGTATTCTGTCCACAGAAAAGAGGTGTTGCCAACCTGCACACACACCCTATTAGTACAGCTAAAAAGTGCAGGGACCAGAGTGCTGTGGCAACATAAACTGGATTCCCCAGGCAGAAGGGAACCATATAGTTCAGTGACAGAACACAGGTTTTGTGTGCAGAAAACCACAAGTTCAATACTTGATATCCCCAGTTAAAATGATTGGATAGCAGCTGATGTAAACCTTTTGCCTAGGATCCTATCAGATAGACAGTGCTGAGCTAGACAGACAATTAATATGATGCACTCAAAGCCAGATTTCTATTTCCCATTATTCAGAAGTGATTAAATTTGGGAGCTTCAGCAAATAAACAGGTTAATGCCATGCAAGCACCTTACTTAGAATATGCGAAAAAAAGTGTATTGAGTCAGCAGCACGCCTGATACCCTCAAGCCTCACATGGATTATGCTGTTCCCTATTTTGATCCTTACTTAATCCAAATGGCAGACCAGAAACTAACAGGATCTATACAGGTGGCAGAATTAGCTGCTGCAGGAGCAACGGCAGTATCTCTTGCACACAATCCTGATGCTAGCAAGTACCTCCCCACACCACACCCCCACACATATACTTTTGGTTTAGTGATACTGCAGAAACCCAGTCACTGAGGAAGTTGGCAACTTGGTGCACTTCAGATATTTGGGACTACAACTCTCATAGTCCTGATAATTGCCTGTGCTACCTGAGACTTATGGGAGCTGTAGTCCAAAATATCTGTGGAACACTAAATTGCACGTTCCTTGAGATAAGGACTCTAGTGGGACTTGGGCAAGTTGGCAGCTTAGTGCTGTCCAAGGTCCTGATGTTCAGTACTGTGCTACCTTCTTTGGGTAAGATTACAGTTAAATTTGTAAATGCAGCCCTCCTGGAACTTTCCCTTACCTGATGGCTTATGGTCAGGACAAGGCACTCCTGCACTTAACTTGCCCCCCAAGGACTGTAAGTAAGAACGGTGCACTGTTTTCAACCCAGTAGGCACTAGGGATGGAGGAATCAGTCAGTCTATTTATGTCACGCTAGTGTTTATTATTTAGCATATGCTTACCCATAAAACTGTTCTCTTCTGTCTCTGCATTAATCTGCAGAATTTTTCTGTTAAAAATCCTCATGCAAAGATGCACTTAAGCCAATATTTTAAAGTATAACTTAATCCTTCTCAAAATAAATAGTCTTTCAAAATATGTATTTCAAAAGTTATTTACCTCTCAAAGAATGCATTTTAAACTTATCTCGATAGCTTCTAAGCCATCCTAACATAAGAAGAGCCCTAGTAGATTAGACCAAAGGCATTCTGTTTCCCATAGCAGCCAACTAGATTTCAAAAATGTTACTGTTATTAAATTTATATCCTACCTTTCCTCCCCTTCATGGAACCCAGGGTGGCTTTCCTATGACTATGGGAAGCCCACAAATGGGACTTGAACTTAATTGTGCCCCATCCCACTTGTGCCCCCAAGCAACATGGATGGAATACATAGCTACCATTACTAGCAACCATTTATTGCCATATCATCCATAGCAAGAATGCTGTTGAAATTTTCAGGAAATATGAAAAACAGTTGATCAGTGGATAGCTCAGTTCAAATCTATATATTGGCTTGGGAACTGTGGATCATATCAATTTGCATCAAAATTCTTCAGGCACCCATAGCACCCACTTCTTTCATAAGAAATGGAAAAATCCCAGGCATGCTTCAATTCCTGGGAAGGGCATGTTCCAAGGTAGAAATGATACATAACTCTTGCTCCCAGAAATGAGAGGAGTGCCTGCCAATTAAATTTACTGTGAGGTCTCATGTAGTGTATTTGATAAGAGCCCAGTGAAGGCCAGAAAATTTGACTTAAGTGGTCGGATGCACTGCTCAGTGATCAGCCCAACGATATACTACCACTTTGGTCCTGAAAATTTCATCAGTTTTCAAGGGGGAAAATGCATTGGTTAATCTAACCATGCAAATACTAGATAAGGGGTTTTATTATATGTATGCATTAATATATACCATTCCACTCTCCCTAGTACAATAGTCATCTGATCAAACAGGACACATTAGATGTAGTGCCCTTTCTTATGTGGGCCTTTCTTTCCCGGGAGATTGTACGGCACATAAATTCTTGTCCAAATATGTGCAATTTTACTTTTGCTGATAAGATATGTGGTGCACCTAGGCTAAATCCCCTTCTAGACTTGTATTGTAATGGCAAAAGTTATGATCCTTCCTGCCCCAAAGCAAGAAGATTGATAGTCAATGTCATCTGTGTCCTGGCCAGTCTGACCTCAAATGCATTTCCTGCTGTATCAGCCCAAGCAGCTTCTCCAGCTGGGCTTTTTAGCTGGTGAGAAGACAGGAATGATTAATAAACCCTACAGCAGGCTGGCATGCTGAACAAGGTAGAGAAGATGGCAAGGTAGGCCTCCCTGAGTGCTGCCATTTTGGAACTGGATGGTGCTACAAGCAGTGCAAGGCTTCATCTTCCTGAGTCAAAGAACCACCATAGAGCAAGGTGAAGGTCACACCTTGAAGGAGCCAGCTTAGTTACTTAAAAAGTTGAAATTATTGGCAGGCTGACACACCCAGAGATAGTACATTCAGTTGGCCACCTAGCTCTTTTTGTCCACCCAGTGTCCGTGGCTGCAACTTTGTTGGTCCAAGTGTTGCTCCTGGTCCAAGTGTCACGGACCAGAATATTTTCAGAAGATCCCAACCACCTGTGTTCCAAAGAAGATCTTCTAAAGTTATCAGCCCAAGGAGCAAATTCAGTCTTAGAGAGGTGTTATGAGGCTTCCATTTCCCCAGGTACCGGTTCTCCAGAAAGAAGTCCTGTTCTGTATTCAGAAGAGGTTATCTTTCTGTCTTCTGGTTTTGAGAATTCCTACTCACATGGAATAGGCACTCCTACATTGTCACAGCCTGACCCTGCTCAAACAAGTTTTTAAGAGACAAAGCCTCAGGTAGTATGAAGGTATGGAGTCAACCAAGTCATCTACATCCAGCCCCAGGCTCAGCCTGTTGATGTAAAAACAGACAACCTGTCTGGCCTCAGCACCATTTGGAGCTTTCCATTGTGCTGACCTCTTCCTATGCTTTTTTCCTGAGAAACCTGACCTAACTTGACTCATGACCTATAGCAAAACTCAGCAATCTGGGCTACAACCTTAAATGTCAGTGAAACCCACAGGTTGAACCTGTATGCCAACAAGCTGTCTGACATGTTTGCATGTGTGAAGCTGAAACAAACAAATAATGGATAGTTTCTAGAGTAGTGCTTGGTAGAATTCTGCTCACATTGGAGGAAGGAGGCAGTCTTCACAATTTGTCCTTCCCACTGCTGCCCTTTGAAAAGTTGTTCTTGAGGCCTCCAGCAGTAATGAAAGGGACCTCATGGGGAAAGGAGGAACTGCCAGAAGTCACCTCCTGCTACTTTTCAC
The DNA here is from genome assembly GCF_004798865.1 of Varanus komodoensis. Lineage (NCBI taxonomy): Eukaryota > Metazoa > Chordata > Lepidosauria > Squamata > Varanidae > Varanus > Varanus komodoensis. The sequence continues at coordinate 128,736,711 of NW_025335268.1, forward strand.
CAGACAGGAGCCACTGCTGAATCCCACTGCCCTCTGTGAATAGAAAGAGCAACTTTCATCCGGACCCAACCCAATGTTTTACACCACCTTCAACACAGTATTGCAGATGGTATGTGATGGCCTGCAACACTTTATCTTCTGTTTGTAGCACGTTGTAGCCAACAGTTCAGATGACCCAATTGGCACTGTGGCTGTGGCAGCCAGAATGAGTGAGGCTGATGTACTGGTTCTCGGTTCTTCCTCAAATATGAACAGCCAAAGCCATGCCCTCCAGCTGTATATATTCCCTTTTGTTTTTAATGTAAATATCAATGGATGGTGCGTGTATTATTTTCATACCTAAAATTAGAATATAGGATCCAGTGGTGCTAATATAACAGCATTGCAGCATTCTGAAAATTATAGTATTTGGGAGCTAGACCTGTACTTGAATCAAGAATCCAATTCCATTTTTATTGTCACATTTCTCTGCTCCTATTTTAAAAGACAGAGAAGTGACTAGAAATGCTGAAGAAACTCTTTTTTATGAGTTTTCAGGTCAGACATGAATAGGATATGCATGAACTCTGCAGGACCTCGTGCATTCCCTACTCAAGATCCTGAGAGCTTTGCTGGCCACAGTAACCATGCTCATATCTGACCTTTCTGACATGACATAAATGAGCATCTTTGGCCATTTTCTAAGCAATACGTGCATTTCAGGAGCATGAAACAAAAGATGTAAGTTTGGAAGGACTACAAGCAGAATGGGTAGGTGGGATGGAAATAGCATTTATTCACTTTGGTCAGAGCCAATAAATACACACATGCATTGAACATTTATATAGCACTGAAGTGAACCTTTATGTTATGTTATGTGTTGTGTTGTGTTATTCTTTGCAGGCTGTCTGGAATGTAGAGCAGTATTGTTACCACCATAATGCATATAGCTCCTGACAGACTAGCAGATGGACAAACTGCATCATGTAGCCTTTAGGTGGGCCCCTTTGGGGGAGTTCTGGGGTACTTTCTACTTTCTCAATTTTGGTGGTGCAGTGGTCAAATCAACAATGTTGCCAATCCCTGCTTTATGTGATATTTTCACAATGATCAAAGACAGTGTAATGTCCAGTCCACCTCTAGGAAGAAAAGGAGGTGGGTACTAATATTACAGTTCAGTCCTTAAAACAACCAAATGCAAGCAAACAAGGCAAATGAGGTACAACGGAGAAAAGAAGAAGGGATTGCTTGTATCTATCAAGAAACATGCAGTATGGCAATAATGGATCTACATTACCAGCCTCTGTCTCCATCTGCAATATTTTCAGAACATGAGGACTATCCTGATCGAAGATACTTGGAGCATAGTTAATAACAATAAATGACTAGCATTTGATGTAAAAAAAATGTGACATATTCGTGACTCATATTTTTCACCAGACCTCACTGGAGTAATTTTTCCCTGCTAACTACCTGATGTTTGACCCCTTAGGAAAAGCTACTCTCTCCTATAAAGTTAAACAAGTGCATTCATATTTTAAAAATCTCATTTTGTATCCTCTGTTTGAGATAGTAAAAAGAACTGGCTAGGCAATCCATTTCAAGGGGTCTATTTCTTCTAAGCTATATTAGCTACAGATCAGTGGATGGTCTGAGGAAGAAGAGTTTGCACGCTCTTCCGGTACTTACAGAGCAGCAACACTATGGGTAGCAAAGGAAGGGCTTTCCTGTCACTCATTCTAACCCAGGGTAAGTTCTTATGCCCATCTTTATCCCACACAACTGTAATGATGGCTTGCATGTATGCACTGTAGATTAGATGCTGCACAGAAGTGTTCTTACCTCAAACACAATTTAGGAGAGGTAAATTGGGATAGTGTATCATCACTTGATGGTTTATCCCAGGCTTCTTCAACCTGGTGCCCTCCAAATGTGTTAGACTGCAACCTTCTTCAGCCTCAGGGATAATGGGAGTTATAGTCCAACACATCTGGAGAGCACCAGGCTGAGAAAGGCTGTGTCATCCAGTTGTGTTTGCACATTGGTCTGTCAGCCACACGTCTGATGTTCAGGGATAAACATTTCCAAAGTGGATGTGAAAATCCCCCCCCCCCACACACACACACACACTGCGATGAATCAAGCATGCAATTCTGAGAATTGTAGGTAGTAAATAATTACTTAACAGACCCTAACAGGAATTAGGAACTTGCCCACCTTCCGCCATCTGTTTTAGCACAAAGAAAATAACTGTTTCTCTGTCATCTTCTTTTAGCTCAGACATAAAACAATGGACAGGAAAATGAATTTACTCTCCAAAGAGGCCACTGCTTTGGAGTGGTTCCATTTCTGGTAAACTGATTTATTTGTCCTTACCTAAATAAGTGTTTGCTTGTGGCTTACCACACAGTCTGAAGGTTGCTATGTTAATTCTGGAGATAAATGTACAATTCCCGAACAAATATTTAGTTCAAACCTTTTTATTTCCCCATTATTTTAAGACTTAATTTTATTTTAGTCAGGAATTTATCATAGATATTATGTTTTGCCTTCGTTGTTGGACCGTCCTGAGACTTTTATGTATAGGACAGGGTATAAAATTTTTAAATAAAGAAAGAAAGAAAATATTGAACCAAATGTCCAAATTATAAAGCAAGTGGGTTAAGCTTCTTTCCATCTGAGGACTGAATTCCATTTTGGAGAGGCTCTTGAGGCCTGTGTTCCACTGGTGGGTGCCTAAAAGCTAAGAGTGTGGGACCAAAAATAGCAGTATATTTTAGCTTAAAGCTCTCACTACCTGTAACTAAGTCATTTCAAACTTAAGCAATAGGAAATCCTCAGGAAATCAACACATGGCTGAAGGTCAGGAAAAAGGGTATGGGGACAGGGTAAGGAGACATGGCCACCCGGGGTATATTCAGACCTACTAGAAAGGAGGAAACAAAAATCCCACAACAAATCAGGGTAGATTTTTGCTAAGTGAAAATTGAGGATCTCTGAGTGAGTCACTGTGCTGCAGTGATGAGGATGTTGGACAGGGAATTAGGAGATCTGGGTTCTAATCCTCATTCAACCATGCAACTTGCTGGGTAACATTGGGCCAGTCATAGACCTCAGTCTAACCTACCTCAGAGAGCCGTTTTGAGGGGAGAAGAACCTGTAGACCATTTATTTATTTATTTATGTATGTATGTATGTATGTATTTATTTATTTATTTAAAACATTTCTATGCCGCCCCCATCACAACAAAAACAAAAACATACAAAATTATACAAAAAATATACATTAAAATATTAAAACCTGGTGCATCTCAGTTTATAACTTTTTTAAATCCTACATAATAAATTAACACTTAAAATAAGTTTTAAATAAAAAGGTCTTAGCCTGGCGCCAAAAAACAAATAACGATGGTGCCAGGCGGACCTCTCTGGGGAGCGCATTCCATAGGTGGGGTGCCACTGCAGAGAAAGCCCTCCTCCGGGTACTCAGCCTCCTAATATCATTCACAGACAGTTCCCGGAGAAGGGCCTCTGTTGCTGATCTCAAGGGGTGGGAGGGCATATATGGACGCAAGCGTTCCTGTAGATACCCAGGACCCAAGCCGTTGAGGGCTTTATAGGTCATAACCAACACCTTGAATTGGGCCCGGACTTCAGTTGGGAGCCAGTGGAGCTGACGGAGCTGACTGTAGTATGTGTCTACAGTGTCTTGAGTTTGAGTTTTCCTGAAGAAAATGATTTGGCAGTGTTGCCTCCTTGCAACCGAGACCCACAACATGGATCCTTAAATCCCCCTTTGGAATATGAGACACTGAAAGGCATGGCCTCTTCCTCTCTCACCTGCTCCAAATTGCCTGTGACTCAAACTCAGTTGAACTACATATATCAATGCTAGGCTAGCACAGGACATTGGTGGGGAACTGTGCTTGACACACAGACCAGGCTGACTTCCAGGATACTGCTGGGGGCCAGATGTTGTTGGGGGTGGTCCCATAATCCAAGCTTCATTCCACGAATTCCCACCACCTGAAATGACCTGAGCTACTGTCATCCCCCAGTGAAGGTAAAAGCCAGGGATCCACAGCTAGTGCTCACAAGGAAAATCACAGGCATTTTGTGGACATTCATAAAAGTCCATTTTCTCACCAGTCCTACCTGTGAGCCCCCTTTCTCCCTTGCCAAGGTCAAGGGGTGTGTGGGCTTCATGTTAACCTGTGTATAATCTGGGGTCTCTAAAGTTTTTCTGGAAAATGCTTTGAGTGGATGAAGACAAGTGAAGAACAGGCATGAACAAGCTGATCTTCTTGGCTTATCCTTGTTGTTTGTATAGACAATGCTCTTCCTCCCACCAGGAGATATTTTAAGAAGAAATATTCAAAAGCAGTGATACGTTAATGGCAGACTTTCTAAATGAATAAATCAAAGTTCTTACAGTTTTCTTCTTTTGATGGTAGGTAGGAAAAGCAGGTTTTTAAAGTGAAAGAGAAAGAGAAAACCACACCACTCCCTTCATGCCTCCAATGGCTATTAGTAATTAAAAACTAAACAATGGTGGAACATTTTAGATGATCTCTCCTGAGACAACTAATGTGGAAAACAATATTTTCAGATTTAAAGCACTGTTGCCCCAGGCGGAAAGTGACTCTGAGACAGAATCCAGCAGTGAAACAAGATCAAAAAGTAGCATCTTCTCTCAGCCCTGGTTTTAATGGAGGATGTGTGTCCAACCAAGGGAAACATGTTTAAAAATTAAAGCTTTCTTAGTAGTGTCTGTGTTAACTGGAAAAGAAGTGCAGGTCATAAAAGAAGCCCAGGCAAAGGAAAAGGATCCAGAGAGATCTCTTCAAGTAGCTCTGGAAGAACTGCAAATGGAAATACTTTAGGATGGGAAAACATGGTTGTCTGCTTGTGGCTGCAGAACAACCTTCTCCAATGGGTGTTGGACTACAACTCCCAGCTGGCTGGGGAATTTGGGGGACTGTAGCTCAGCACCTCCAGTAAGCTCCCATTTGGGGAAGGCAGATGTAATATCCCTGGGTCCTAGGTACCTGAAGGAGCGCTTCCTTCCCTATACACCCTTCCACCCCTTGAGATCTGAGGCAGAGGTCCTTCTTTGGGAGCCCTCCTTGAAAGAGATTAGGAAGGTGATAACCCAGAGGTGGGCCTTCTCTGCACTGGGGCCCCGATTATGGAATCCGCTCCCCAGAGAAGTTTGCCTGGTGCCAGCGCTTTTTTCTTTTCCGCACCAGGCAAAACCCTTTTTATTCTCCTCTTATTTTAATGTTTAATTGGTTGTAATGTGTTTTATACTGCATGGTGTGCTATTTTAATTTCTATTTTACTTGTTGTTTGTTGGAAACCATCCCAAGATGCTAGTATAGGGATGGTGAATAAAAGCTTTAAATAAATAAATAGAACTGAAGGCAATGGAGGACCGGGCTCATGTACTTTCAACAGTTGCATAGAAACTACAGCCATGTTGGTGGGTGTAATTTCTCTGCCTAAGTTGTAGTAAAGGCTGTAATTGCCTCTTGAACAGGGCCCAACAGGGGGAGGGGAACAGGGGCGTTTTCCTGGAGTCCCTGTCGAATGTTGCAGGTTTGTTGCCATAAAAAGAAGGATATTGCACAGGATACTTCAGGATATTTATGTAATCCCAGCCCTGTGCAGAGAAAGTGGTGGGGCACATACAATGGCCACCCCATGGGAAGAGATCTTTTCAGACCTTTGTGGATTCTGCATGAAGGTCTAAAGAGCACCATCAGCTGAGAGCACTTAAAAGTCTCCCAGCATGAGAGAATCCTGCAAAATGCATGAAAGGCCTGAAAAGAAAAGCCTACATGTTCAGCAACGGATGGCAGCCTGGAAGCCCCACATCCCTGTTTGCATGTTGGCCCTTGCAAAAACCTGAACTGGATAGGACTTTTCTCTATCTGTATTGGTTAATTTATTTGTAACATTTATACCTACTTTGCCATAAAATGCAAAGTGGCTAACAATCAAACCCACAATAGAAAATAACTAATAGACGTAACTTTTAAACAGTGTAAGAAAAAAAGCCATAGAAAAATCAGAGGAGACCAGATTTTTTAAAAAAGAAAATCATTAAAATGGCAGCCAGTTAAAAGCACAATTAAATTAAGAATATAACTAAAAGACAGCAGCAGGGAAAAATAGATTACCTCTATATGGGATTGTTTCTTTCAGAATGTCTGGATATCTCTTAGAAATAAGAATCTGGGGGCACATTAAGATTAACAGGCATGGAGTTGTATCTTCTAGTATTTTCCTTGCATATAGCCATAAGCAGAGAATTACCTATAGTTTTTTCCTTGGAGCTTCCTATGATTAAACCAAGGCATTCTGGAATACTGGTCTGAATCTTCTAGGAACGAATCCTACAAAGAACTTACAGGAGTGTAAAAACGTGTGACATTTTCTGGATTTCATCAAAAGCAGTGTTGAACAGAATGAGCCCAACATTCTGAATAGCGGGCTACCAAAACAGGCCATAATATGATCCTTCAATTGAATATACATCCCAGAGTTCCTTAGTTACTGCAAGCATTCCAGTATGGCAGAAGGACCCAACAAGGTGGACGTAAGAGTGGAGGAGCAAGCAGCATACTACAAACATCTGGTTCATTGAGACACAATGGAAACCAGTGGTGCCTGTAGAATTTACAGGTTCCAGAACTCTATTAAGTAGAAGCTTAAGGCTTCTAGTATGAAGAGTACAACCAATAACAAAATTCTATATCCAAAATACTGTGCCTGGATGGACTTTCTTATTCACTTACAGTCACTGTGCATGAAGGTTATAATACCATGGCTGATTATAAATAAAACAAACATACAGGGAAAAAAGTTTAATTATAGGCAATTAAGAGAATCTAGGAGAGATCTTCCAAACAGACAAGTTATCATGGAGTGGTTTATTTATTTTATTTAAAACATTTTTATCCTGTCCTTTGCACAAGCCACAAGTGGTTGAGGGTAGGAGAACATTACAAATTTGTATTAATCAAAGATATGTTGGTGAACAGGGGTGTCCACAGGATAGATCTGATTTACTGATAGATCTCTGGATGATCTGCGGCAGATCAGCAGAGATTTGTAATTTCCAATGGTTTAGCAATAGCAGCAATAAAACAAAACCCCTCTGCCCCAAATTAGGCTGCTGAAATGAAGCCTGGTGCAATCAGGAGTGGACTTTTATGTGGATGTACTGTGATCTCAGTGGAGTTCTGGAACTCAAGAACACATTCAGAATTCTTTCATTCCTAACTGTACCTTTCTTGCACCAGGCTCCAGCTGGTAGAACTTGAGCTCCTAGAAAAAAAAAAAGATCCCTCAAACAAGATTTCTGTCCAGTACTGCTATAGAGTGTTTTCCCAGTATACTAACCAGCACTCATCTCACTTATAACTGAAATGCAAACTGTCCACCAAGCACAGAGAGAGATAAAGTAAGTCAGTTCCCTCAGCTGTGAGAGAAAGAGGAATAGATCTAATTTCATTTAATTGCTACCATCTACATTCAGTCTTTATTCTGTTATGGAGTTACATGGGATTTCCAGGTGATCTCCCATCTAGGCACTGATCAGACCTGGACTAGGGTTTAGGTTAGGTTTAGGATTCAGCAAAGTGGCTGCCCCATCTGTCCTTGCAGTATGATCTATGTGCCCCGCAATGGCTGACAGGGTCATGGAGTCAGTGGAGGAAACAAGGGATGCATGCCTTGTTGCTGCTTTAAGCAGGCAATGTGCTGGGTTCTTAGGTGTGGAACTTGAGCTGGGTTGTTGAGGAAATAAAGGAAAGGTAGGGATATAAGAGAAATTAGTGTCATTTCAGTTATGAACATGATTTACCCAGTTTTCCAAAAATAGTCTCAGACTCAAACTGCAGTTGAGGTCCAAACATTTCTGAGCTTGGACTGAGATTCACAGACCCCACACAAATGTGTTTGACAGCATGCATGCATTCGGGATGGGTGAGGAATCCATTTTGGAGGAGGCTGGGCTTGGTTCTCCGGCCTTGAGCCCACGATGGCAAGGGTATGAGTCCACGTTCCTGGCAAGCGTGACCAGCGTTCTCATGGCGCTTGCTAGGAACAGCGCCCCATGAGGACCCTGCATGAGCAGCATTCCTCTTCTGCACCACGTGCAGCAGCCCTCATTTGTGCCGCCACATGTGAGACAGAAGAAAGTTGCCAGTTGCACAGCCATTGTTCCATGGGCATTTGTAGACGCCCACTGGGCTTGCTTTCGAAGACTGTGCTTAGAAAGGAGGCATATGTCGAGAGGGATGGATTTGGAGGTACTTTACAATTGAATAAGGAAATTTGAAATAATTCATTTGAAATATATGGACAATTATGCTCTAATCAATGGGAGAAGAATGTGCACACCTCAAAGATGCCTGTGCTTCATGTGCAGGTTTGCATGGAAACACTAATGCATTTTCATTTGAATAAAACCCCCCAAATTCACAATCTGATGCGAAGGCTTCAAGATGGAATCTGGATAATGTTACTAATGTTTTGTTGCTTTGCACATCTCTGAGGAAAAGCCAGACAAATATGTATTTAAAATACCTGTAGTTTTCTGTTTACAGTAAAACCTTCCTAGCTTACACTACAACAATATCTGAACAACAATTCATTCCGAAACAGTAAAACAGCCTTCCTCAATTTGATGCATCCCCATGCTGGCCAGAGATAAAAACATTAAAAAAGCCCTGCTGGATCCGCCAAGGATCTATTTGGTCCAGCATTCTGTTCACACAGTGGCAAACCAGCTGCCCATAAGATCCCACAAGCAGGATATGAATACAATAGTACCCCTTTGCCTAGGCTTCCCAGAAAATGGAGGCAGCACATAGCCAGCAGGGTTGGTAGCCCTTGACGGCCTTCTCCTCCATGAATTCATCCAATCTGCTGGGAGTGAGAAAGACCGTTGCTCCTGGCACATTCTCAAGGCTGCCTGGCTGGACTTCAGAGGAAGAGCAGGAGGGAGCCTTGGAATGTGGGGCAGTTCTAGGTTGAGATGGGAGAAGTGGAGACACTTATCAAGGTCAAGCTCCCCAGGTGGGCAGGCAGCCTTTGAGAATAACCAAGAGGAACAATTAGCAAGAGGTGCCTGGGAGCTTCTCAAAGTCAGATGAGGTTGGTGCAGCTCTTGATCAAGATGTGATGTTGGCAGAGGGAGTTCAGCGCAAGTAGAGGATTGTCATACAGAGAGAAGGTGTGCTCATTTTCAGAAGGTCCCTCCCTAAGGAATGGGGCTCAGGCATGCTCATAAAGAAAGTTCTTGGAGATGAATTTGAGATTGGGTTCAACAAGCCACTCTGTGCATGCACAGAGATTCATTCTGAGTGTTTGTGCTTCTGGAAAACACTTTGATCAATAAAGAACATTTTACAAGAGAGGTCTGTGGTTTTGAATTGAGGAAGCCCAGCTCATGACACAATCCCCCTTTAAAGCTTTCTGTATTGATGGCCAACACTTCCTCTCACGGAAGTGAATGCTATAATTGAACTATGCACCGTATGAAAAGTAATTCCTTTTATCTGGTCTGAGTTTCCCATCACTCAGCTTCATGGAATGACCCCCTTGGTTCTAGTATTATGGGAGAGGGAGACAAATGCCTGTCCACTTTTTTTCTCACCATGCATAATTTTGTATGTCTCTATCATGTGTCCTCTTATTTGCCTTTTTTCTTAGTGAAACAATGCCAGCTGTTGTAACTTTTCCTTGAGCTTGTCTCTTGATCATTTCAGTTGCTCTTTTCTGTGCTTTTCCCAATTGTATAATATCATTTTTAGTTATGGTAGTCAAAATTGCACAGTCTTCTAAGTGCAGTCAGACCATAGATGCATATGTTTAGTATGATATTGGAAGTTTTATTTTAAATTCCTTTCCTAATTATGCCTAACATGGCGTTCACTCTGGGTTGTCATTCTTATGGGGCTGTTCACTACAACTCTTAATTCTCTTTTTTGGTCAGTCACTGCTACCTCAGATCCCATCAGCCTACACTTAAAATTGGGATTATTTGTCCTAATGAGCAGCAATTTACAGTGCTTACATTGAACTGCCTTTATCTTTACCTGCATTTACCTTTTTGATGCCCATTCTCCCAGATTCCTTTGGAGTGTTTCACAATTCCTTTCAGTTTTAACTACCTTACATAATTTGGTGTAATCATCAAATTTGGCCACTTCACTAATCACTCCCTCCTCATTCCAAATCATTTAGGAATAAGTCAAAAAGCATTGGCTCTTATACAGTTCACTGTGGGACCCCACTGTCTACAAATTACCTTTCATTTACCCCTCTCTGCTTTTTATTCTTTAGCCAGTTTACCTATACATAGGAGACCTCTCCTCTTCTTCCAAGACTCCTGAGTTTGGTGAAAAACCTTCCAAATGCCTTATAGAAATCCAAGTAAACAATGTCTGTTGGTTCACACCTGTTCAAATGTTTGACACACTCAGAGGACTCTAAAAAGTTAATGAGGCAGGACTTATCTTTGTGGAAGTCATGTTGATTCTTTTTCAGCTATCTGTTTACCAATTCTATCTTTATTAAAACTGTCAGACATTTGACCTAGTAGGAATGAGCTAATTGGTGATTTCCCATTAGCTGTCCCCTGCATCCCTTTTTAAAATTGGTTTTACATTGGCCATACTCCAGGTTGAGATTTTCATTTTTTGTCACTACTATTTGCCATAGTTTCTTAGACTCTCGTTCTGAATACAAATGTTCAGTAACAGGTATCTGTCCAGCGTCCTCTGCTGTGAAGATAGATGAGAGGAATTGATTTGGCTTCTCTTCAATCTTCTTCTCTTCCTTAGTACTCAGTCAGCTCCACTGTCTTCCAGCGGTGAACTTCCTTTCTCACTAGTCTCCTACTTGGCTATATTTAAAGAATTCTTCGCTGTTGGCCTGAATATTATTAACAATATGCGCCTCACGTTGCTCCTTTTTCTCTCTTACCCTCTGCTTGGGCAAGACCGAATAAGGAAACAAATTAGGAAGCCTCCTTTTCTCCAATAGCTTCCCTGACACTATACGTTGATCATGCTCGTGACCTTCTGGACTTGGCGCTACCTCTCCCAACCTGTGGCATATGTGCTATCAGAGCCTATAGTCTGTGGTTTTGAGTTATCTCCAAGCATTCAAAGGGATTTAATGTTCTTGATTCTCTCTTTCACCTTGAAGAAAAACGAGTTCCCCTATTTTAGAGACGTTTCCTCTTTTGAGGTCAAATTTGACCATGTGGGCCTCTTTGGCAATATTCCACTTAAATGCATATTAAACCTGATAACACTATGGTCACTGTTTACAGCTGGTTCAACAATATTTACATATTACAGTAGGTCTTGGGCAACTCTACCCGGGATTAAATATAAGATAGCTTCCTCTCTGGTCAGTTCCATGTCCAACTGTTAGAGGACACAGTCATCATAAAAATAATCCTCTTTGGATTAATTAACTGGAAAATGCATTTACCTAGTCAATGTGGTGTTAATTGAAGTCACCCACTATTACAACATCTACTCATTTACCAGCCTCCCTGATTTCATTTTCCATCCCAATATCACTGTGGGCATTCTGATCTGGGGGATGATAGTATGTATCTACAACTAATTAGTCTTGGATCCAGGTATTTACACACATGATGCCTCTGTAGAGGAGACTTCTTTTAAATGTTCAAGTCTGATGGACTTAATGCTTTCTTTGATGTGCAAAGTGACACCTCCTCCAGTACACCTTTCCCTATCCTTTCTATACAGTTTATATCCAGAGAAAATGATACCCCACTGGTTCAACTCCATTTCACCAGGCTTCTCTAATGCCCAGTATAGATTCTCCTTTAAAATCAATGCCAGTTCTCTTATTTTGCCTTGGAGACTTCTAGCATTTGCATAGAAACAAGCAAGCACAATGTCCCTCTCCAGTTATTTCTGGCATATGCAAGGGACACAGGGAGATTAATTTGGCTATTTATCCAAAAAGGACTTCACATTAGACTACAGTGGTTCTACTCCTGTAGGGTACAATTCTCTCTTTCTGACTTAAGAAGCAATGTTGCCAAATTTCATTATAACTGGTGAAACTTGGCCCATTTGTAATGCTCCCCTTTTAACAAGTTTGGACTGGCATTTTATTAATTTGCTATTAAGTTTGGAAGAGATTGCAAGCTTCTGAGCATATACAGTCTGCATCTAAACAATACTTTTTCCATGTATGTTGGTTGAATTGGTAGAATTAGCCCTTTTCTTGTTAACAGTAAACTGTGATGATATCACATCTCTCCCCTGCACTTACCAATTTAGAGTATGTTATGGTGCTGTCTATTGCATCTTCAATATTCATAAGCCTCAAATTCAGAGGCTAACAATAATTCTAGGTAGGGTGGGGGGAACAGTGGAGACACTTTTCACCTTGTTATCTTCCAATCCTGCAGTTTTTGCTACTGGGTTGGGGTTTGTTTGTTTGTGGCTTCTTTGTTACTTCTTTGCCCCTTTAAGTGATAGTGTTTTAGAGGGAAAGGGAATGATGCTACCAGAGGCTCAGCTGACCTCATATCCTGGCCTCTCTCCTCCCTCACAAAAATGCCCTCTTTTCCCAACCAGAGTGGTGCTTTCCATGCAGGCAGTGAGGAGGCTGGGGCTTGGATCTCTGCCTTCCCTCCTGAGTTCAGGGTGCTGTCTCCAATCTCAGAGGGGACTCCAGGCAATCCCATAGACCCTCAGATACTGTAAAAGGACCATAGAATTGCTCCCTTATTTATTGCAACTGGTGGGTAGAATGTTTCTGTGAAGGCCATGGAAATACAGCCAAGGAGGAAGAAGACACATAAGGTTGGGATGTAAAACATCATGACACACGGTGCATTTCCAAGCTACAGTTCCCAAGATGCACTATGATTCGGCAGGTAAGGAAGAGCTTGGTCAAGCAGGCGGGGGGTTCATTTGGAGGGGGGGTGTTTGTTCAAACTTACATGGATGAGTCCGTGATTATCTGAGGACATAATGAATCTGCTAGCGGTACGTTCACCCATCACTAGTCTTAACTAAACAAGGTCAATGAAGCAAATGAAACATAAAAATGAGTGAATAGTGCTTAAGCCTCTTCCATTTAGAGGCAACCTGCTGAAGTTAACTAAAGTCTAATTTTGGTGGTATGGTGGGGGGACTATCATTTACAAAAAACAGCAGTGGAAATGCTTTAAACATCTGAGATGAACTCTAACTCTTTGGGACAATGCTTTGGCGCGCTCTTTAACCTTATAGGAACTAATGGGAGATCAGCTGTGGTTTGTGGGGAAGAGATTGCTTTCGATTCATGGAAAGGGTGGAATCAGGAGCTACAGAACAGATGTAGAAATGAATAGTATAGATTTATCCATTGTATTTCTCTCTCCTTTTACTTTAATGTGTGACCTAAATTGTGTGGACCTCTCCCTTTGAAGAAGGACCTCAGCGAAGCTTACAGTGGTAGGGGTAGAATGAAATGCTAAAGACTCCAACGTCAGCCCCTCCATGGGCATTTACCAGGGAAAGCAGCAATTTCTTCCTGAGGAAGGATCTACACCATGAAATTGTTTTAGCCTGACAACAGGCAAAACAAGGATTTGGCAAGCATACAGTTATGAATGCAAAGAGGAAAGTAAATGGTGTCTTTTATAATACAGCCCCCTCGGCTTAATTGAAAGCAAAGTTAGGATGCCAGCAATATGATCTTGCAGAAGCAATGTGAATTCCAGCTAATCACTAATTAGGAAGAACTCTCTAGTGCTCTTTTTGATTCCACTGAGGCTCCCTGGATGGCAGGGGAAGGGAAGCATGGCTGAAACTTATATATTTATTATAAGCAGATTTTGGTACTGATAGTAATGCATGCACTAGAAAAAGAGAGAAGGCAACATGCTGATTGACTGTGAAGAAAAGGCCATTGTCAAGAGAACATTTCTTAGTCATATTTCAAGGAATATTGTGTAAAATAACCACATATGGGCAATCATTGCCCATAATTCAGCTTTATAAGCTCCTTTCAGCATCAGAGCTTACTGAATTGTTGGTACATATAAAGTATTGATAATGCCTCCAAACATTTGCAGAGTGTTTGCTTCTCAGTATGGTTAGTACTGGAAAAGCACTTTTGACACAAGTATGACACAGAGTCTCAGTTGGGAGAGATCTGTTTGGTTAGGTATTTCTGAACAAGCCAGCAGAATGAGTATTTTTTAAAGAAACAATAATCATATTAGCTGGACATGAAGCTTCCTTGTGCAGGAGCAGTGTACCTTTACAAGTGTTTTTAACTGAGCCTGCAAACAAATTTGGAGCCAGTGTGTTTAGCCAGTATATCATCATAATGTCCAGTCCTAGTTAACAGCCTTCCAGTTGCATTTTGGACTAATTTCAGTTTCCAAACTGTCTTGAAAGATTGCTTATATTTTTGCCTATAAGGTATTAGTATAAGAAAATATATTATGATTATTATGACAATACCCTATGTGCCAGGGATTTTTTTCCTCTTTGCATAAATTAACTTCTTCTTTTGGGCAACAATTCCTCTACTGTGGTGTATCATGCACAGCCATTCTGTTCTTCGTGATGTGCAGACTGCATAATGATCAGTTTCCCTGCAAACTGGAACACGACTGCTCCTCCTGGGTCATGTAATGAGGGAAATTTAAGTAGTACAATATATAAAATTGGTTTTGTATGAGGACTGGGACCCATTTAAGCTTGACATCCTGACCCATTTAATCTAGTTGTAAACCACTCACCTAACTTTGGCTGTTGGACAGATTCGAAAATAAATAAATATTAAATCTGTACTTTTATTGACTGCATAAAACTTATCAGGAGCACTGTCTATGAGCAGTACATTAACAATAGTGAGCCCCAGGCTAGGTTGGGAAATGGTGTTGATTGCACATTTTTTGGGGATGGACAACATTGTTTATGAATAACTAATAGATGCTCTATTTGCATAGATGAATCTGAGTTGTCCCTTTGCTGATGGAAGACTTTTAAAATCCAGCAACAGAGGCTTCCACCAGAAGAACAGGAAAGGAGATAATTTCTGTCAGCTCCTCCTCCCCTGCCTACAGCCCCCAGGCCAACCTCTCCATGCTGCTCTGGATGGGACAAAGGTTGCCTCCTTTCCCATTTGCCTGATGGAAACCTCTGCTAGATCAAAGACACTTACATTAATGGAGGGATACCACTGGATACAACCCATCAAATATGAATTAGAGAGAGCTCATACATTATGGCAATTCCCTTCACTAAGTGTTTGTCCTGTGAAAGAAATCAAATGCAAGGACATTGGCATGATAATAAGCTGGTCTACTGAGCTGTCTAGGACCAGTAACTCAAGTACTCTACATGCTTAAAGCATATTATGCATAAGAGGATTTTACAGCTTTAAAACTAAAGTACCAAAGGAACAGCTAGCTCTCTCCACAACTCACTTTTATTTTATTTATTTTATTTTATTTTATTTTATTTTGCAAGAAGGGCTGATTGTTTTGTTCCCCATGGGCAAGTTTTCAGGAAAAAATTCACCAGGGAAAAAGGGACACAAAGAAGCTGAGTTTCTTTGCAAAATCCTGCCCCAGTGCTAAACACTGAACTATTTGGACAAGGAGTTTGGCCTGTGTAATTTGTGCTGTCTAAAATTTCCATTACAGATGCTGGAATGTCACAGATCTTACCTTTACTAACTGTGACATAAAGCTGATAGCAAGGAGGGAGGGAGATCACTCAAGGGATCCAGGGTGGATTAAACTGAACAAGGGAAAATTTTAGCTTGAAAACTGGAGTGGGGGTGGTGGTTTACAGTCTTTAGCAGCCCTGCATTCCCAAATGCAGGAATGGAAGACGTGCAGATTGCCCTGATTCTAAATAAGGATAAGAGAGAGATTGGGAATTCTATAATAAGCCAGCATGCATATTATCAGCTGAAATGACAGTGAGATAGACCCTTAGCTAGTGGGGGAACTGAGAGTCTTGACAGATCAAGCCATCTAAGCATATCAAAGGGTGTGGGGCTTGATACAGAAATTACCAGCTGGATTTTAATGACATGTTTGAAACAATGGGTTGTTGGACTAAACTAATAGGTGGTGCAATATTAAAATACTGGGTTAGGGGAGGGAAAATCTGTGGTTAAGGAATGCCCTATCAAATCACAGTAGCCAGCCAGAGTAGGGGGCAGTGGTTGTTTCCTCACCAAACATTGTCTTTTGGGTGTCATTGGTGGGAGATCCAAGAGTGTCAGAGGGGCTGAGACAAAAATATGAAGCCTGGATGGAGTATGGAAGAAACACAATTGCTAAGGTCAGGTGAGAAGCAAAAGATGATGAAAGCAGGGTCAGAATCTTGAATGCAACTTTTCATTGTATAGAGACAAAAATAGGTATGATGATGGTCAGTGCAAAGAAATAAAAGAGAACAACAAAACTGGAAAAATAAGAGATTTCTTTCAGAAGAATCAAATGGAATTTCAAATCTTGATTAGGAATGCTGAAAGACCAAGAGAGGAACATATTATCTGACCATGGCAAAATAAAGAGAAGAGATGAAAAGTTTACAAAGATGGCAAACTCCTCTGAAGGGAAGTCCTATGAAGAAATGAAGCAGGAGAATTATATTGCAATATTGTAAAGTGAAATGGAAGCTCCTCTGAAAGCACTTGGAAGGAATAAGGAACTCAGAGTAGAGAGGATGCCATGAGAACTATTCCAAGCTGGTCCAAATCCTAAGAAGAATATGCCAGTGAATATGGAAAAGAAAACAATGGCCCCATATACTGGAAATATACATTCCAGTCCCCAAGAAAGGAAATCCAAAACGTACAGCAACCATAGGACCATTGCAATAATTCCCCAATCAGGCAAAGTGATGCCCAACAATTTGCAAACTTCTGGATGGAGTTAAAATGTCTGATGTTCATGATGGATTCCTAAAAGGAAGAGATACTCAAGATGATATCACAAATGTACCCTGGCTGATGAAGTGCATTGAAGAATTTCAGAAGAAGACCAGGATGCTTTATAAACAACAGCAGACCAGTCTTTGACTGTTAAAACCATGAGGAGCTATGGATGGTCCTGGGGGAAAAAAAGTGCACCTCAGCCCTTGATTGCCCTGATTCATAACCTGTATCATGGAGAAGAAGCCACCATTAGTCAGAATATGGAGAAATGGGATGCTGTCCTACAGGCAAAGGTGCCACACAAGGATGTAATTCATCACCCTATCTCTTCAATCTGTATGCAGAAAGTACGTATAAGAAAAGCTGGACTGGGTTCAGAGGAAGGAGTGAAAATTGGCAGAAGACACATCAGTGATTTAAAATATGCAGATGATGCCATACTACTGGCAGAAAACAGCAATGAATTGAGACAACGCTGGATGAAAGTGAAAGAAGAACATTCAGGAGATTAAGAAAACAAACACCATAACTACAGAAGATCTACACAACTTTAAGGTCAACAATGAAAAAATTAAGATTGCTGAAGATTTCACTACTTTGGCTTAGTCATCAATTCAAAGGGAGACTTTAGCCAAGAAATTAGAAGACTTGGAAGAGCAGCACTGAATGAGGTAGAAAAGCTAATCAAGTCTAAGGAAGTCATTGGAGACCAAGGCTAGGACCATCCACACTCTTGTATTCCCAATCGCTATGCATGGCAGTGAACAGTGAAAAAATCTGCCAGGAAGAAAATTGATGCATTTGAAATGGGGCACTGGAGGACAGATTTGCAAATACCCTGGACTGAGAGGATGATAAACAAGTGGGTCGTAGATCAAATCAAGTCAGAACTTTTCCCAGAAGCAAAAGTGTTAATACTGAAACTGTCTTACTTTGGGAACATACTTTGAAAATGCAAGACTCACTAGAAAAGATAATCATGCTAGAGAAAGGCAGAAGAAGAGGAAGAGGAAGGGACTAGAAACAATATCCTGTGAGAAGAGGCTGAAAGAACTGGGTATTTTTAGCCTGAAGATAGGATAGCACTTGGAAGGTCGTCACACACTGGAGAACCAAGATCTCTTCTCAATCATCCCAGAGTGCAAGACACAGAATAATGGACTCAAGTTACAGGACGTTAAATACCACTGGACATCAGGGTCAGTTACACTGTAATACTGGAGCGGGGAGTTTACAGCTTCTGTCATTCCCCAAGGATAGTCATACACATGGATGAAAATTTGTTAACAGCTTTTATTTGCATTTGTTTCTTACTGATCAACTAGATGAGTGATTCTGCATTGCGGCTGGCACCACAAGGGTGTTCTTAGCCCTGGGCAGGATCTGAAGAATAAAGAATGGAACATTACCAGACAGCCCAAAATGAAGACTCTCTGCTATGCAGCCATCTCAGAAGTCTCTTCTTGTGCCTCTGCCAGTGGATCTACAACTATGCAGAACTTGCTGAGTTACCCAGTTATGTCCCGCGTGCTCCAAAATGCTTCTACTGCTTTTATGTTGATACAGATAGAGCTATACTGTAAGGTTCTAGCATGCTCTGCTAGAAGTTCTGATTACTGGACAAACGGCTATGTTTAGCCTTTACATGACATTTCCACAAATGTCAAAGGCATAACGATTAGCTCAAACTTAGGAAAGTTTATGGGTTGAGTGCAGGCTGTCGAGACATGGCTTATTAACCACAAACTACTCGTGACAGAACTCACGGGGTTTTGTTGGGTTATGATCAGTCAGTTGTTCACCATGATTTGTTATCATGCCTGTGTTAATAAAACATGATAACCCATTTTTCAGCAACAACCCATGGTTAAATGGGAACCAACACTCAACCAATACTCCACCCTGGAGTAGGAGTTATCATGTAAGAATCAAGTCAATCTCTAGTAAATGTGGAGGGCAGAGATTATGTGCTGCTGCTTATCCTTTAAAACAACAACAAATACTCAAGTAAGCAGGGTTAAGGGGGGAGGAGGAGGAGGAGGAAAAAGAAAAACCAGCCTGATGCCTATGTCTAACAGTTTATCAAAATGCATATACAATATGTTGATAGTACAGACTAACCTTAGTCTGCCTCCAGCCAGGGATATTTCCAGAACAACAGTTGCATCTTGATGGAAGACATTTCTATGATTTGGAATAATAATGAATGACTAATATTTAGTGCAAAAAGTTATTGTTGAAGGTTTCTGACTAAAGTTCCACCAGATCTCATGGATGGTAGTTTAACTACTTGATGTTTGCTTCATTATGAGAAACAACACCTCCTATAAAGTTTGTAAAGAAAAGCACAACAATATCACATCTGGTCTTTTCTACTGATGTTCTTGCATGACAGAGTAATACACCCAGCCTCCTTAACAGGAAGTACCTGCTGCTTATGCCAAGTACAGATACAGAAATCCGTTTAATAAGCAATCAGAGTGCCAGACACTCTCACTTAAGTTACAGGAAACCAGATTCTGACTAGGTATCAGGAAAAATTTCCATACTGTTACAGAAGTACAACAATGGAACCAATGGCCTAGGGAGGTTGTGGGCTCTCCCATACCAGAGGCATTCAAGATGCAAGTGGACAGCCACCTGAGTGGGATGCTGTAACTAGCAGGGGGTTGCACTCGCTTGCCTTCTTGGCCCCTCCCAACTCTACTGTTCTGTGATTCTGTGGTTTTGTGATGGCTTTCTCCGTAAACCAGAGCATCAGCTGCATGAAATGGTTTGAATTCATAAAGCTGGGCTTATCATTTCCTTTTGATAAGGAAACAAATCCAGGTTGTATATCTATCCCCCTCACCCGCAGAGTTTTGCTTGTTCTAATACAAATGCCATGTGTCTCCAGGATTTTTGGACATTTTATATCACTACCTTAAAGTAAAGGACTTTGATGTTTCTGATCGATTCTACATAGCAGGAGCTCAGATTCAGCATTGCATAAGGCCATTCTTAATAACCAAGTATGAGCAAAGCCTTTGAGAGCCCTGTGCCCAAGGCATTTGGGCAGCACCTAGGGTGCCTTCCTTTCCTCCTATCTGCACAGCTAAATTCTCCAGCCTTTCAAGCTGTGCTGTCTTGTCATACTGAATTGAAAGCAGGAACATCTGTTAGCAAGAGTCCCCCTCTCCCTCCCCTCCCTGCACAGAAAGTGCAGGCTCTCCTGCTGTTTACCTCAGCCAAGAGCCACTTATTATTCCAGCAGCTGTTTCTGCAATTAGAACCACAGGAGTTTCCAAAGAGGCTGCCTCCTTCTGCCCTTCCCTCAGCCCTGAGTGACAGAGGGCACAGGAACCACTCTGAGGCAAGAGCGCGATACGACACATTAGCAAAACAAGTGTTTGCGTGTGCTGCTGCCTGTTCTCGGTCAGAGCCCTAACTGCTTATCATTCAGCTGGAGTGGAAAATATTGGGGCCATCTCCTAGCAGGGATGGCCCACAGCATTTTGCTTCCTGAGGAGAAGGATAAGATCAGGTCCAGTATCGAGGAAAGGTAGGGCAGTCCCCTGGAGTTGCTTCAGCTCCTTATCAAAGCAATGCCCTTGTCTGACTGCCTCTTCCTCTGGTCCAGAAAGTGGTGGTAGTCAGAAAAGAGCAGCAGCAGATGCTTGATGGCTCTCTGGCTCTCCCTAAGCTGAACCCTTGCTTCAACGCTGGGGATGGCACCGGATCAGTGCGTGCACGGCTGTGAATTCGAGCAACGTGACCTTTTCTTCGGCTCGTCGGGCACCAGCTCACTGCCCACTCAAACAATGCTGTAGCTGCAGTACTGGAATGCCCCACATGAACAGGGAAATGCATCCCAGTGCCTACTGGGATGTGTGGCCTCTGCTGGTGGCCTTTTCGCCTGTCCAGGTCGCCAGTGATGTAGTAGAAAGTGAGTAGAAAGCACTCTGGGCAAACAAGCCAGGCCAGGAAGTGAACGTCACTGCCAGAATCGCAGCTCAGGAGGAGGTACTGTCAGTCTGTGACTTCCAAAGGGACGTCATGGTTGCTGAAGTCCTGCTTAGCATCATTCTTATGGGATGGCTGGGAAATAAAATGGTAGCTCCCAGTCTCCCAGTGGCCTCCAGTGACCAACCTTCAATGGAATCGGCATAAATGGGGGTAAGAACCTGCTGCTGTGATCCCCTTCACCCCTCTACACATCTTCAGATCTTGATGGTAAACAGGATATAAATAAGTTATATAAAGCAAATTAAGGACTGCTGTGTGTGAGACAGGTTGAGACACTGGTGGTCCCAAACAGTCATTGCACATGTTGCTTGCCTGAAGAAAGGCCTGCTGTGATCTTGTACCTTGGGCATTTAGTTTACACACAGGCAGCCCCGGTACTGCATCTCCCGCTGCTGCCCTGAGTGAAGATGCCTGGGTTTGCCTCAGCAGCAGCCCTGCCTTATGGGTCAGCACAGCTCGCCCATACCTCTCACCCCCTCTCATGCCCTTGCGTGTTGTGGCTGTCTTCCGCAAGCTGTAGTTGTCCTCCAAAACTGGCACCAGTTCAAAGCGATGTTCCTCATGAAGGTGTCCCGCCCACCTCAGCCTCGCCCAAGAGAAGGAAAATGAGTGATGATCTCACACAATGGGAAGAATAGCACATTCCTGCCTCCTTATTAGAATTTGGAAGTGTGGAGAGGAGACATGCCAGTTCAGAAGAGGGAGCTTTTAAGCACTCAAAAGGAGACAGTGGCTTCCTCGGCTATCCGACAGGGCTGAAATGAAGGGCTACACTCTGCTCTTTTCCTAGCCCTGCTTAATTAGTGTGCATAACATTAACAGGATTTGGGGTGTTGAGGGAGAGGGAAAGACAAGCCAATCTCCAGCTGCCAAAAAGCTGTAAATTACAACAAATGCCAATAAGTCATTAGGAAGCACAAGAAAAATGTGGGGTTGCCATAGCAACTGACATTTACAGCTTTCAGGCGATGTTCTGGGGGCTGTGTTCTCTCATTCCTCAGGTGTGCAGAAGAGATTGAGAAGAAGAGCTCCTGATTATTATGCCATGGATAGTTAGGGGTGAGCTGGAAGAGTGGGGAGCCCTGGGGGGTGGGACTTAAAACCCTTTGAGCTGAAAAACAACTCCTAGCATTCATCTAGCAACATAAAGGGGGAATTGGCAGCTTGATTTTACAGGATCGGCTCTTCTAAGAGGAGCTTGAGGAGCAACCTTCTCATTCCACTTCCCATGAGCTGCAGCCTGTGTGTATATCCTAGTGCATGCTTGCAGCATCAGCTCATTAACATTGGCATCCTCCTGATTCCATGCATGGGATGGGGAATGTTCCAGCTTCATCACAATTCTAAAGTGTTGCACAGTGTCTCAGAAAAGAAGAAAGAAACAGAGAAGAAATTTCTGGGAGCAGGAGGAGATCCGTGTTCCTGTTCCATGTTCATTAGGAGATTCATGTTCATTAGATTGCTTCTAATATTTAAATTTTACTTCGTTCTTAGGGAAGTCTTCATGTAATAGACACAACTGCTGCAGATACACTGGTGCTAAAGACAGCTCTTCTTATTTAACTTTTGCACTTCTTGTCAATTACATCAAGGTTCACTTTTGTATGTTGTCAGTTTCTTCCAGATTCCAAGCCACACTAAGGGCAAGAACAGTGTTTAAATACTTGACAAAGAAGAAAGCAGCATTTGCCATATTACCATGTCAGATCATTTGCTCAAGTAACACAGTATTGTCTAATGTGGTACTGGACTTCCAAAGTTTCAGGCCAAAGTCATTCCTATTATTTGCTCTTATCTGTATTATCTATGTAATGCATTTGAGCTCATTCATCAAGTTCCTCCTCTAAGGGAGGCTCAGAAAATGGCAACAAAGGAGAACCTTCTTAGTGGCAGCCTCCAGATAATGCAGCAATCTCGCCAGTGAGGTCCACCTGGTACCAACATATTATGTTTTGGGTGCCAGGTAAAGGCCTTTCAGGCAATAGGCAGCATAAGATAAGTTTTTGATGGGTCTTGGGATTCTTATTGTTGATTGTTAAAATTGTTTAGATGTGTGTGTGCATGTGAGTGTGTGTGAGATAGAGCATCCATGTGTGTATTGTCTATTTACATGTTTGTATAGAAATGGTTTTTATTTTATATATAATATTTTATTTTTAAGGTTTTTAATTTGTAAGCTGCCAAGAGAGATTTCGTACTGGGTAAGGTAGAAATGCAGTAATTAAAATGAAAAGCAGCAATGACCTTCTCAGTTTAAAGAATGTGCTGTCCCACTGAGCTATTGGCCTGTCCCAGTTCTACTTTCTTTCAAACTTGGATGAAGATATGAACCTGCATAATGTGGCAAGAACACAAGTTGGTGCAAGGATGATACCTTTATTTTGCAGTCCGTGAGGACCATTCCAAGAGTTCAAGTGTTTTGTCTTTTTGGACTTTCCCAACACACTTGCCCATTTCCTCATCATGTCACTAATGTGTTTTTAATGCACCTAAGTAAATTGGAAGCAGCCTAAATAATATAGAATAATGTTCTTCAGCCTCTGGTGTTTTCCAGATATTTTGGATAACAACATTAACATTTCTGGCCATTGGCCATGCTGATTTGGGCTGCTGTAAGTGGTAGTTCCAGAGGACGTGAGGATGGGGAAGGCTGATATAGAATATTATGTCAAAACATTGAAAAACAGCACAAAATAGATTGTGAGATTTTAAGTAACTGGTCTGGCTCACAACAACATGCTTAAGCAAGTAAATCTCGGAGCAACCTCATTCTGCCAGTGAGGACCTGAAAGATGTAGAAGTACTGGCAAGTATCTACAATGAACAGGACTTTTGAAAAACAATTTGGTCACATACTTGCTTGAATGATGATTGTTGTGACTGAACACACTGCTCTCTCACTCTGTCTCTCTCCATGTTCTCTTTCTGTAATGGCACAATTGTTCATATTGAACAAAGCTGTTCAGTTCAGTACATGATGGACATTTCTTCTAACAAGGTATATGCTTTTCCCAGGTACCTGTCAAGCTTCTGAGGTCTCACCATACTTTATATCTCACTTATAGAGACTGAAACAGTGACCTTCATAGCTGGGGATGCATGTGTCTGTTATGGGAAGTGGAATCTTGAATCGGCAACTAAAGGCTATAATAAAAATGTAACACTCTTCATGTTTGGCTATGGAAGTGAACTGCGAAGAGAAGGATGAGGAAATTATGGCCCTCCGGATGTTGCTTGACAACTTCCACCATCCCTGCCCGTTGGCCATTCTGGTTGGGTCTGATGGGAACTGGAGTATAACAACTGGAGTATAACCATCTGAGAGGGATTGTTTAACCTGGTGTCCTGCACTGAGCAGGGTTTTGAACCTGATGACCTTCTGGCCCCTTCTAGCTCTACTATTCTATGATTCTATAAACATCTGGACAGCCAGAATTTAACATCCTCACAGCTATCAATATCAAACAAAAGCCCCCTGACAACTGCTGAGGGTGGTCCTTGTGAAGCTACTTCTACTGGCTTCCACTTGAAGTCCGGGCCTAATTCAAGGTGCTGGTTTTGACCTATAAATCCCTGAACGGCTTGGGACTGGGATACCTGAAGGAATGTCTCCTTCCTTATATACCTTCACGCCCCTTAAGTTCTTCGGGAGAAGCCCTGCTCCGAGAACCCTCCCTGAAGGAGGTAAAAAGGACATCTACTTGGAACAGGGCCTTCTCTCTACTCGGAGTAGGGCCAGATTGTGGAATGTGCTCCCCGGAGAGGTTTGCCTGACGCTGAGCTTATACTCTTTTCAGTGCCAGGTCAAAACCTTTTTATTCAATCATTATTTCAAAAATTAGTATTTTAATGTTTTAACAGTTGCTTTTTAATTTATTTTTACTGGTTATATGTTGTTCATTACATTAGTATGGATTGTTTTATTGTATTCTGTTTTTAATGATTGTAAGCCATCCTGAGATGCCATTCATAAGGGACGGCATATAAAAGTTTCAAATAAATAAATAAATAAATAAATAAATAAATAAATACTGATAAAAGTCAAATGCATTTTTACAAATGTATGGAAAAAAATGATATCACATGGTTCAGACATGGAGCTTGAAGACAAACCCTTGCCCTGTTATACAAAGAAGTATCTGGTCCATGATGCTCTCCTGGACTAGACTGCCACAGGAGAATGTGATGTCCCACACTTACTATGCACAAGGGAAGGATCGTCTACAGCAAGCCACCAAATAATTCATTCTCTCTCTCTAGCCCCCTCCCAGCAGCCAGAGTGAATTATGAAGATACTTTCTTCAAGTGAAATAGATGGAATTGCCCTTCATGGGTGAGGAGTTCTATTTATTCTTAGCAAATTCACTTCCACTTTATTTTAAATTAAACTGTCTTGACTCTCACCATTTGGAACCTGATGATGAAGGAGGAGCCAGGGGAATGAGAACAAGACCCAGCGTGGTTCTTCCCCCACACACCGCCCGCCGCACACGCACACACACAGGCACTCTTGCTAAAGATCACCTGGAAAATTAGCCCCCAGACAGGCTTACATTCCAACTAGCACAAGGTTTGGGGAGGAATACAGGAGAGATCCTAGGATGAGGGAGAAAAGTCTGCACATCTGGGCTAAGGATTGTCTCTAACTTCTTGGCCGTTCTGGATGAACTATTACATTACAGATGCAGCCAATAGTATTCCCTCAAACAAGACTCAAAGACCATAATACTGAACTTGGCTATGGAGACTGAAAGGAAGTGAGTCCTAATGGTCATAAGTGAGAAAGAAGTGGTTCAGGCACCTGGGTTCAGACGCCAGCTGAGCTGTGGGACTTGGGTGCAGGCTTTAACAAATAGGAAATAATCCTGTATACTGTTCTGAGAACACTGTTCTAATAGGACGGTAAAGAAATGTCCTAGATAGATAGATAGATAGATAGATAGATAGATAGATAGATAGATAGTTTAAATGGCATGCAGCATTTCCCAGAAAACTTGATCTGGATTTTCGGCCCTATTTAGAATCTATTGTGCATTCCTGGTGTGATGATGGGGTACCAAGCATACGTGTGTGTGTGTGTGTGTGTGTGTGTGGTGGGGGTGTTTAGGTGGTCTCTGATGCAGCTCCTGTGTACCTCTAGTACTCAGTTTCCATGACAAATCTAGCAAACCAAAAGCCATGCTTTGAGGGCTCCATCAGGCCTGCCTTGCTACCCTGCCTCAGCCTGCCTGTGTCAGCTGATCTCAAGGGCCAGTCCCTGTCCACCAGTCCTTAGCCTCACAAGTTGCTGTGTTGAAAGAAACTGTCCGTTTGCTGTCCTCTACTTGCCCCATCTCTGGTTTGAATACTCACCTGTCTCTAGCACTTTTGCACTATGGTTGCTACCTTGGAACTAGCTATCCTAGAATCTTTTCAAGAAAGGGCAGCATACAAGGCAAATAAATAAGCGAAACCCATTTCTGCAACCTGACCCTGCAGAGCAGTCATCTGCAGCCAGGTATCTCACTGATGTGCTGGGACTGCACTTCCCATGATTCTCAGCCAACAAAGCCATGCTGACTGCGAATCTTGGGAAAGGCAGTCTCTCAGTGAGGCACAAGATGGGGAAAACTGACCTACAGACTGACCCTTGATGCAGCCTGATGGATAAATAGGAAATGCTTCTGGGGATTATTGCTGCACTCCTTTTTCTGTTGCGAAATAGATCCCCGCAGCTGGTATATCTGCCATGGGAGGAAAAAAACCCTGTGACTACTGTAACCTTCCTTTCAGACAAGATTGTCCAGTGGCGTGGGTTCAGATGGGGCAAAATTTGGCTTCTCTCTTCCCCAGCCGCTACCCATTACAAGTACCCACCAGCACAATCCCCAACAGTCAAGTCCACAGTTCCAACTCCTCCCATTTCTGTGGCTACATATAATCAAAAATCCACATGAGATTGGATTTTAGATACCCCCTGCCACTCTGACCTATAATTTAGAAAAAAGTATCACAGGGCATGACAAAGATCCACTATGAGACTTGGTCTTTAGTAGGATAAAGGTCTACATGTAGGTCATTGTTTGGCTTTGCTTGTCATGAAACCTTCCTGTAGAAAATTAGCACTGGAGCCAAGAGGACATTACAGCATCATGGGAACCCCACCCCCCTGCCCCAAGTCCATATAAGCTTTTCTACACAAGGCTGTATCTTTGGTTTTGTTGCAGAACTGAGAACCAAACACTACAAGAGTTTTCTTTTCCTGCTTTTCTGCTACATAACCTCTAGGAAGCATTGTGGTACAGAGCTATAGTACAAATGCACATGATGCAATTGCATTTTCTTGCACTTTTTCGATTAAATTTCACATTTTCCTTGCTCTTAAAGAAATATCCTGCAGTGATGTTTAGACACAGAGGCATCACAATGTCATTTCAAGAAACTGCAAACCACCATGCATGGGGATCGATTATTCTGCAGTTGTTTGCGTAGAAAAGTCCATAGACATACTTCTTATTTTGCTTCCTGCTCCAATTGTACACAGAGAATTCTTATCTCAGATGAACAACAGGTCTCCTCTTTCATCATTCACTTTTGAGAAGCACTGAAAAATGTTATAAACTTTGCTTTGTGGTACTTCATCTATCTTTGTTTCATTTGTTTCTGTTTAAGCACCAAATTAGGGGGACATCTCTCCTTAGGTGGGGAAGATGATTTTGAAAAACATCTAACTATCCTTTCTAATTTTCCCACTTGGATATTTGCTGCCTGCAGATACACTGCCCTGGGCACTTATAATATGAAAAACTTGCTGCAGTTATCATCAGTTCCAAAAATTTTACAATATAACTGTCATCACCAAGATAAAATGAAGTTTCCCCTGAATTACTTAGACCTTTGCACAGCTAAAAAAGCTAATACATCTTTGCTTTCACGTGATAGACTATTGTATTCAATGAAAGATTGACAGTTTGTTGTGCCGCTATAAAAACAGCAATATAAATATTGAAACCAATTCTGAAGGCTGCAAGTTTTGTACATCCAGAGTCATTGCCTCAAATCTTACTTTAACTCCTTACCAAGGTTGTGTTCTCTGTTTGCAACCTATTTTCTGTTCTTTTCATAGGTCCCTTGCCATATGTTGACCTCTTGGTTCAGTTCGATTGCATTTTGCAGATTCATAATGCCCCCATACTTGAAATGAATAATAAAAATCAAGTAAACTTTGGACATAACACATTAAAAATATCATTGCTGAAAGCCTGAGGGAACAGAGGGACATGAATATGCCTCTATTTTTGTTAATTGCTAACACTCAAGATTTTATTTAGGCAAAGCATTGTTAAGGATCTGTTTTAATTTTTCCGTGCAAGGTAGACAATGGAATATATGATATATTTGCTTGGGATGCTTTGACTCAAACTGTTTTGATATGTGTGTGTTGTGGTCATGGTTTTGAAAATATTTGATGCTTAGTGTTTATATCCCTCTCTCTGTATTGCCGAATCTATTTGTAGTTTGCTCCTCCAAGGCCACTTCTTCTGGACAGGAAGAGAAGAAGAAGAAATGACTGGCTTCAGGAACTGTTGAAATCAATGGAGCCCTGTACTGATTTGCACAAGATCAGACTCTGGCTCACTGTGCTGCCAAGTGGATTGTCTTTTCCCCTCCCCCTGCTTACTTAACAGGAGGTGACATTGCCCTTTCATCCATCTCCTGTGAGAAATTACAGGCATTAAGCCCTGTATATGCTGTCTGCAGTAATGCACGTCAATTTCAACCTCCTCCCACCAATGGGTACGATATATGCAGCTGGTTCCTTTGATATTCCACGTGGCACTCAAGATTATCAACCCCAGCCTGTCATTAATTCCTACTGAGCATCATTTTC
The DNA here is from genome assembly GCF_004798865.1 of Varanus komodoensis. NCBI lineage: Eukaryota > Metazoa > Chordata > Lepidosauria > Squamata > Varanidae > Varanus > Varanus komodoensis. The sequence continues at coordinate 128,765,524 of NW_025335268.1, forward strand.
CATCCAGAAGCCCATTTCAGCTTAGTTTTCTTTATATAATGTGTTTCCTTTTAATTATTTCCTTGAAAAATGATCATCTTTCATATTTGAAACACCTAGCACCTTTAAACAGCTGAGCTAACCATGTCTCTGAAATTAATGTGCAAATATGTCCAAAGATATTCTTTCCTAGGTATGAAGTTCTGCCTCCACGTACTGGCCACAAAGAGTTTATATTAGTATTTTCAGTTGACAACCCTTTGTTTCATAATCTAGCAGTGTGCCTGGCTGCTAGTTTTTTCCCCAATAAGTTGTTGCTGTTGATGATAATGATAATGCTGTTATTTCTGCATTCAAATTGCTGGCCAATTGGTGAGCCATCTCGTTTCCTAGGTCAGTGCTATTTATTCTGACCTCTAAGTGACATTTTATGTATTTAATTTTTTTCCTGATCACCGTTAAGGAGGCAAAGAGCATTCTAGAATATGACTGTAATTGGGATGGATGGTATATCAACCCTGCCAAAAAATTACTATGTGAGACCTGTCAAATATTAAGCCTTGCTAACTTCCAAATGCCAAGTCCATGCTACTCAGGATTCCATATTTTAGGGTATTGGCACTGGACAATTGTTAGTTTGGAAGCTTTTTAAAAAGTAGATCCATAAAGCTCAGCCATACCATTAAGAAGGGTTTGCAGTGTGTTAGAAAGTGACAGTTCTATCAACATAGTTGAACTAAGTTCAATCTGCTAGTCCAGTTTCTGCTAGCTTTTCTATGTAGAAAGGGGAACAGGCAGAAAAATCTCATGGGCCGCCACTGAATGCAGAGCTCAAACAAAACTAAACTAAACACAAAGCATTGCTCTATAGTTTCTTCATGCATCTGTTAGACAAGCACATATATATGTATGGAGATGTGCATTTTAGCATCCATCATAAAATTCTATTCCTTCATCCCTCTTGAGAAATATGATAAAGAGTTAGGGTTATTTATTTATTTTTAAATGGCAGGTGTGTGAGTATAAATATCTTTTCCATTTAAAAGATAGTGCAAACATAATAAAAATAGTGAAAAATCAGTGGAAGGTTACATCAATAAATCAAGATATGCAAATGAAGACATACTACTGGCAGAAAGCAGCAATGAATTGAAATAACTCCTGATGAAAGTGAAAGTGAACAAGGCCAAGATCATTCACAATCTTGTATTCCTAATCACTGTGTATGGGTGTGAAAGATGGACAGTGAATAAATCTGTCAGGAAGAAAATTAATTATTTTGAAAAGTGCTGCTGGAGAACTATGTGAATACACTGGACTGACAGAAAGACAAACAAATTGGTCCTAGAGCAAATCAGACCTGAACTTTTCCTGGAAGCAAAACTGACAAAACTAAAGCTGTTATTTTTCAGGCATGTTGGGAGAATGCAAGACTCACTAGACAAGATAAGCATGCAAGGGGAAGTTGAAGTAGAAGAGGAAGAGGTAGAGGTAGACCAACGATGAAATGGACTGGTTCCACAAAGGAAGCCACATCCCTGAATTTTTCTCAGCAGGGATGTGAAGGACAGGATATTTTAGAGTACATTCATTCCTAGGACTGCCATAAGTCAGAGATGCCTTAATTCCGCATAACAGCAAGTTTTTAATATGCCATTTTTCCTACACGCTTAAGCTGCTTTACATACAGTGTCTCAGAAATGCTTATAGCAGGCAGTATAGCAAGCCAGCATCATAATCCCCATATCACAGATAAAGAAGTCAGGAAGACTAAGAGAGAATGGCTTTCCTACAGATGCCCAGTGACTTCAAAGCTGAGTTAAAAGCTGCATCAGAGGACCTTTGGCCCAAAGCTAATGCTCAGCTCACAAAGTATGAAAGCACCAAATAGTGTTGACAAGAATTAATTGTGTTTTGTAGGAATAATTAATTCATTGTAATTTGGACATGCTAATTTAAGTACAGAATATATTCTTAGATCAGGAGCAATGGACCTTGCTGAAATTGAGTTAGTTGGTTCTTGGAAGATGCAAACTCTTTAACTCAGGAGGAGGCAGATCCTGACAGAGGTGCTCCTGGAGTTAGCTGCACATCTGGCTATATCAGGGAGATGCTCTCCAGCAGTTAGGTGACTGGTCTGTGTTTAGCTCTGAAACTACTGCTTGAGTCAAGCTGCATAGATGTTCAGGGACATGTTTTCAGAATGCAGGTAGTCCCCAAGTTACAAACATCTAAGATATGAACAACCCGTACTGATGAACAAACTGCCACTAAGCCTATTAATTTTTTAAAATTACCGCACAAAATCTTCATCATCAAAGAGAGAGAGGAAGCCAAAGGGGAGAAGTTGGAGGCTTCCAAAGCAAGGCTTTCTGCCCCACCAGACAGGAAAATATCTCTGACATTTCCTTGCTGCAAAGAGGAGTGAGTTTTTGTGTGTGGGGGGGGGGGGGGTAGAGCTTTTTCACTTTTGCAGGGTCCTCCACCCCAACCCCCACAAATGTGAAGGGCTGACTATATATGACCCAACTTACAAACAAATTTGACTAAAATACAAATTTTCATTTTCTCAGGAATTGAACTTTTTTGTAACCTGTACTATAAAAATAAAGCATGTACATAGTTAAGCAGAGAGATCCTAGGGAAATTATAAGCCTGCTAACCAGGATTACCAGTATCTACCACCCATGCTTTCCAGTTAGATAATGAAATAATAATAAATCTCTAATGATGACTTTAGGAATATACTCATAGAGCCAGTGTGGTATGGTGGTCCGAGTGCTGAACTGGGAACCCGGGAGATCCAGGTTCTAGTCCCCACTCAGTCTTGAAACTCACTAGGTGACTTTGAGGCCGTCACTCACTCTCAGCCTATCCTACCTCACAGGCTTGTTGTTGTGAGGATAAAATGGAGCTATCTTGGGTTCCTCACAAGAGGAGGAAATGCAATACAACAATAATAAATAATAGTATGCTTTTAATCATCTAAACTTTATTGTATGAGGTAATGTGCCTTGCTAGTTTCATAATTGCAAAGTTATGTTATTTTCTAAGACTGGTGGAGCAAAATTATATATTTTTGTGGTATCAATTTGTGCTATCTGGCTTGAAGAGCATGTCAGAGACCACTTCCCATTAATTAACCCTTGACAGCCAGATAGACCAGCTGAAATATACTCAAGCAGATTAGGAACTGTCTGCATCAGTACACATTCTCTTCTGAACAGGTATTTATTTATTTAAAAATGCATATTCCAACTTATTAGCTCAAAGTTAGTGACAGCACAGACCCACTGTTCAGATAAGGGAAGCTGGATAGAGCAAGGGTATTTTGCCTGTCTCACTTTCCACTACTGTGCTACCTGTCAAGCTTAAAGAAGTTGATGACGGAAGCAGTATAGACACATCTTTCTTAAAGTAAAACATATCTGATTTTTTAAAAAATGTATCTTAAACCCTGCTGTAGTCCTGAAGATTGCATATGGGCATTTCCAGATGGCAACTGACTGTACTGAAGCTGCAGCTAAATGAGAAAACCTCTCAAAATGTACTCACTAGTTCAGGGGTTTGGCACTACCGTTGATAGTCTTCCAACCACAGATGGATTGTTCTTTATAGTCATGCAGCTGGTCCATATTGACTAGCAGCCAACAAGCCATCAGTGCAAGCCTAGGTGTGTTTGGAAAATGTTGAGTGCTGGCTCAGCACATCTGACATTTTGAAACCCTTCTGTTTGGGACCCCACCAAAGTCAGGAATGGGGAATATGTGACTCTTCAGATCTTGTTGGATTGAAACACCTATCAACTATCCTGGGTACGTCTAATGGGAATTTCAGACCAACAATGTCTAGAAATGCACACATTTCCCATTGCTGCCCTAAGTGATCTTTATACATTCCCCAGCTCCGATAGTGTGACTGCAACACATTCCAGTTTCCTAGCAGTTGATACACATGGTAGAAAGTGCTTAAAGAGATCTTAAAGAGAAACTAAATGCATTTTTGTCCTGAATGGGTCATTGACTACTGTAATGCTATTTGTCTCTATGTTTTGTTTCTATCACCTAACTTCCTTCACGTTCAAAAAATATGATTGGCAGAAACTTTGAAGGACTCCTTGGGATGAGGCATGCATGATGGATACTGCATGAAATACATTTCTCCTAGGATATGCATATGGAACAAAAACTGCCGGTGTCTCTGGTTTCAGCAATGCTGTGGTGTAGATCTGCAGTAACTTCACTGAATTGCAGGTACATTTTGGCCTAGCTAGTCTTCTTTATCTATTCTCCCACCACCTCCATCTTGCTGAGCTCTTGCTATCATCCACTCACACAATTCAGTCCTATTGCAAGTCATTTCTTGCTTCTTAAAGCCTGAAGTCATGAGGCTCATAATCAACTTGAGAGATTTTTGGTGCTGACATATATCATTTATAGAGGTAAGATTCTCAACCTGATTCTTTCAGAGGAACACTGCAAAATGTGATTGCTGTCTAACCCTGAGGGCCAACAAACCTAAAACGCAGTAGAAATAGCCTAACTTTATTCATCTGTAACTCTGACAATTTGTAAGCCAGTCTAAGCCATGGCCTGAAAACCATTTTTATTGAAAAGACCTACCTAAGTTTTATATGGATGTAGACCTTATCATTTAATTTCACCAAACACTTACACAGAAAACAACCCTATCATTAGTTGGAGTGTGGCTGTTACCTCAGGCAGCAGGTGCTGGGAAATGGCAGCAAGGTCTTGGATGAGCAAGTCCCCCTTCAGCTAGCGTGCTGTCTTTAGGTTGGCTGGAAGATGTTGCACCATCACTACTGTTGCTTCATTGCCACTTCAGTTGTCTTTTGCACATGGAATGGGGGAAGACACCACCTTGTTCTTCACCCCAGGCAGCAAAATGTCTTTGCTAAGCCCAGCAAACATAAATCCATGATTTCTGCTCTATACCTGTCCCTTCACAGTATATTATCTGCCATTTGATAAGAGTTAATTTAAACTTTTAAGTTTTTCTTCATGGAGTGAGTACTTGGAGAACCTTACAAAGGGGTGCAGAACATCAACAGGGATGCAAAAAACCTCAGGAAAGAAGGTGAAATCTGGCCCTATTGAGGCCTGCCTGGGTTCCCCAGAAGGCCATGAGTGCTTCCCATGGCTGCACTTCCTTTCTGCCAATCACCAATCATTTCATGGTTCCACAGACTCTGTGTCGTTCCCTGACCCCACTCCATTCCAAACGATGAAAGTATTTCTCCTGAGGCTTAGCTATAGCTTAAGAACTTTAAGCTAAAATATGCTGGTAGGTTTAGGTCTGTCCCTTTTGCCTTGTACTCTTCCCCCTTTTATGAACTCATAGAATAGTAGAGTGGGAAGGGACCTGGAAGGCCATTAATCAAACCCCTTGCTCAGCGCAGGACTCCAAGTTAAAATATCCCTGACACATGGCATTCAACTGCCTCTTGAAGGCCTCCAGTGTGGGAGAGCTCACACCCTCCCTAGGCAATTGGTTCCATTGTTGTCCTGCTTTAGCGTCAGGAAGTTTTTCTTGATGCCAACCAGACTCGAGCTTTCTGTATCTTGAGCCCGTTGTTCCATGCCCCGCACTCTGACATGATTGAAAAAAGATCCTTGTCCTCCTCTGTGTGATAGCATTTGAAAAGTGCTATCCTATCTCCAGGCTAAACATGCCCAGCTTTTCTCCTACAGGTTCATTTCCAGACTCCTGTCTTTCCTCATCTACCCCTGAAGTGCAACCCTGAGACTTTTTCCAAAATGGAATTCAGCCCTCAGGGTGAAAGCGCTTGTGCACCTGTTTTAAAGGCAGGGCAAGTGAAGGGTGGGCTGTGCGGAGGCGGGATGGAGAAGCCGAGAAGGCAATAAGCAAGCTCAGCTGGGCACTGTGGCCCGAAGAAGCAAGCTGCGGATGCTTCAGCGGCCACTTGCAGGATCTGCAGTGTCCTTGCCATCCTCTTGTATTTAAGCTATGATGTGGGGCGAGGAGAAGGAGAAGCAAGCTTATGCCACGCTAGGCGTGATGCCTACCAAAGATACTGAAAAGTGGGGTGGGGCTAAACATGTACCAAAAATGGAGGGAATTAAAATATATGATCATGATTTAGTGTCACACATACCTCATTCAGTTGCTTTTAGTTGTATTGTTCAATTCCAAATGTTGTGTGTGTGAGAGAGAGAAAGGTCAAGAAAGAGATGCAAAATTGATTTCTGTAGACCTCCCTGCAAGCGCAACCCTCAGCCCTCCTGCTGTTTTGTATCAGCAGCAAAATAATGGGCACCATTTTTCACGTGGCAGAGGTACTGTTTTGCTGGCACTGCTGTATAATCAGAGAGGGAGACACTAGGTATGATAAGTTATCACCTTTAAACATAAACAGGTCCTGTTAATTTAACTTCCATTTAAAACAGAAAATGGCACTGGAGGAAATTCAGTGCTTGCCAAATACAAAAGGACAAATTCAGTAAAGCTGGTGATAGAGAATTTATCTGTGGAGCATCCAGGAGTTGTGGGTGGAGGGATGGTGTGCACATTGCAAATAAACCAGGAGCCAACAAAAAATTAAAATGTCATAATGGTGTCTGGAGAGTGCCACTGAAATCTGGTTTGTCTTGTTTAAACAGTAGCTTAATGAAAAGGAAGGCAAAACAAAAACTCAGCCCTGCAATATGACTCTCCAGGGTAATCTAGACACAGTTCGTAACAGGCATTTGGAGAAGTTCAGGTTTAGGATGGTGTTAGAGCAGGATTACTGTAAGATATCAGGTTGTCTAAACCAACCAATGCATCTACCTCCTCCTCACTATTGCCAGCTGTTGGTTCTGCTCCTCTTCCTCATCACAGCTACAACCTGTTTGCCTACTAGGTAGACAGCCAATAAACAAGCAGACAGTGGCATCGCATCTATCTCCTTCTCTCCACCTCTGCTGTTTTGGTTTGGTTTGTTTCTCTCATTCCTCCAAGGTCAGAGTGAGAGGTGGATGAACAAGCAGGCTGCAAGGGTAAAGAAGAGGAAGGGACTCTTGTTTAGGGCTGGCCTGCTGGGCTGTGGACCAGCAGGTGTCCAACCGTGCTGTCTCTTTACACCAACCCTGCCATTCTTCAAACAGATTTCCTTGAATTGTGAGAGTATACATTCTGAATCGCTGCACAAGATTACTTAGGTATTTTAAAGTGTCTTGTGTATGTATCTTTCCATTGTAAATTTTAAAAGGATAGGTGGTACACAGGTAGATTTTAGTTAAAAATGGATTGCACAAATCTGAAAAAACCCCACACTGGCAGTAATGAAAACCATCCTCCAACCACAAAGCAAACTGCTTTTAGAAAAGGGATTTTCTAAAATGAAAGGCTTAAATTCTTCATCCATTACTGTTCTGACCTGCTAATTTTCAAACCACCCCAGCACTCCCTCTCCATGCATTTAACATTTCTTGAATTTTCAGCACACTAAATGGAAAGATAATTAACATCACACACGGTTTGGCTTACAGTGGCTGAATCAAAACCATTAAAAATTACAAGGACACCACTTTGGCCAATTGTTTTCACTGCTTGCACAAATTTGTGCAAAATGTCTTTGAAATGTCCAGCTGGGTTTGATGGGTGCTACTCCTAAGTAAGTAAGTGTTCATAGGATTGCCGCCCAATAAACTGCTTTCTGTTTTCTTTCATTTAGCAAACATATTGGAATTACAACATATACTTTAACCCCATAATTTAGCATAGCTTTAAGGTGCAATCCTATACATGCTTATACAGAATAAATCCTACAACTTCTAGCATAGAATTGAACACTTAATATCTATAATTGTACTGAATATTCTTTTGTTCTACTGAAATCTATTTTGTTCCCTTCCATCCTGATTGGCCCATCCAGGTTGCACTGCTAGACTGTGGATGAAAAAGCATGTAGGCAGATGCATGCATAAAGTTAATATAAATGATTGATTAAGCAAGACCACTACACAAGCAAAAGTTCATGCTGGATTCAGCATTTCAATAATTTTGAGGCATGTTTACTGAAGATCATGTACTGGTTCCAATAAGATTTTGAAATGTGCATAAGTAATTGCAGTTTAGACTGCAGCCTTTGGAATTATGATATTTCAGTGGTCACAAAAAATAGTATGTGAATACTATTATATAAACCCTCATATTTCATGCAATACTCCATAGGCATCAAGGTACACAAAACATGTTGTGGCTACCAACATATTCTTGTTGTGAACAAGTTGTGGGTATGAAAGTTTCAGAGTTCCCTTCCGTAGAAATATCTGGAGGTGATGGTAGTGTTGCTCTCATGCCCCCACACTCCGAAAGCGAGGGGGGGGGGAGAGGGAGAGAGAGAGAGAAGGAAGCCATTTGAACACTACACTTTGTCTATAAAATTCTCACTCTGCTGAAAAATGTACTGTTAGAGCTTTTCAGGCTTGTTCATTCAATATTTGTTAATTTAATAATTTGATTTCCATTAGTTCAATATTCCAAATGGAATATTTGCTAATAAAATAATTTCCCAGTCTACAGGTCTGGGTAGTCTCCTTGGAGTTCTCAAGAATACTGGAAACATTTATGAGAGCTATTGCCTTTTTATGTTCTAATTTGCTAACTTGGTAGAGGCACGGTAGCACATTTGTCCCAGGTGTCTTCATTCCTGCTTGCTAGCCTTTTATCAGTTCAAGCTGATATACCAACTACAATCCTATTTCAACAGAGATAGGCTTGCTACAATTATCCATGCTCTGATAGGCTCTTGTTTTGGATTACAGCACTGCATTATATGTGAGGTTCCTTTGAAAACAGCCGGAAAAACTTCAGTGGGTCCAAAACAATCTAGGAAGGTTGTTAACTGGGACAGGCAGATACTTTCTGAGCAAAGGTTTAATCCTGTACTTATACAGAAAGAAGAAGACATACAACTTCCCAGTTCAGGCATGCTGTTAGTTGTAGGCCCTTCGTTCTGTCTAAATACGCATAAGATTGCACGTTAAACCTGTGCTTGTCTATGTTTCTTTTTGGGTTTCAAGTCAATGTCTTCAGCTATAATAACTTCAGCTCAGGGTGATAATAGTTGAAGCTACAGAACAGTTTTGAACTTCGCCTGGGTGACACACGGGGGATGAAAGTAGCCAGCTGAAGTCTAAAAAATGCCCTTCACCTCTGAAGTTGAGTTTCCTTTTTAACCTTCTTCTGAAATACTGACCTCTTTTCTGTGTTGGCCCACCTTTTCCTGCTTCTGTCCCATTGCCCATCCACTTTGGCTCAGTCTATGCAAACACCTGAGTGGAGAACACAACGTATATTTCCTTGTTCCATCTCCTCACTCTAGTCACTGCTTCCATGCTCAGAGAGAGCAGGTGACCAGGCAGCGACAGAAGGGAGAAGAAACAGCAGGCCTTTGCCAATGGTATGACCCTTGTCATGTACCTTACCATGTTTCACACCAGCCCACGACTCTGCTGCCAGCGGTGGGCAACCAGGTGCATTTGGGAAGCTCACAAGCACAGAACAAAGGCCAAAGCCACCCTCTTTTGTTGCCTTCCAGCACTGCTACTCTGAGAAAGCCCATTTTATATCATTCTCTGTAAGCAGGTGCTGCAGCTATCATGATAGGAGGCAATCTAAATATGCTTCAATAAATCTCTCTCATCTCTCTCAAAAGATGAGCTCTGTTCTTTCCTTGGAAACAGAATGTTGCATGTTGATCCTTTATGTGAAATTGATTACTGAAGATACTGCCTCAAGGTCAGGGTCGACTGAGATAGATCCTAGTTTGTGGAGGGTGCCTATGGATGAATGAAGCTTGACCTGCCTGCCTGCCTGCCTGCCTTCCTTCCTTGGTTGCTTTAACCAATCATATTAATCAAATCCAACAGACTAATTTTATTAGGTTTTCCCCCCTTAGTGGCTTTTAGCATGTGGCTTAATGCAAAATCATGGGGACAAACAGGCACACCGGGTTGCCAAATGGAAATACTCAGATTTTTTTTCCATCTCCATAAGTCACACCATGTTTGTCAGCTGAATAACACATGGTGTGAAGGATGGGGATTGTAGCTAGGCAAAGGAATGTGAGTACTTCCTAGCTGATAGAGCTGGACAGAAGAAGTCCTGCAATCCATTAGATTGCAAGTAAGAATGAGCATCTTTCTTTAAAAATAATAATTTGTCAGCAGTGAAGACTGTTAAAAATCAAGCTAACAATAATGAAGTGTACAGAAAAATATATAGGACTCAGGAGAAAAGAACAAGTACATTGTCTTATCTTTGAACTTTTAGTACTGATTCAACTCAAATTTGAGGAAGAAAGAAAGGGGAAGAACAAAGTTATTCTGATACAGCTCAGTGTCCTTGATAAAATATAATCTTGGAGGAGGAAAATTATGCCCAGTGATATTCTCTACTAAACATGACTTTATAATATAACAGGGAAAGGTTATTAATTCTAATAGGAATCACAAAAGTCTCCATGAGGTCAGCTGATATTCCAAGTATTTTAAACTCATAAGTTGCTGGAGGGGAAAGTTGGCATTAATATCAAGTAGAACTCCTGAATAATTCATTGCAAATAATTTAGTAGGGGCATCAGTCATGTTTCTGGTATTATTTTAACCAGTTTATATATCAGCACCTTGTTGTATGAAAAGAGGTTGAGCAGTGAGTATGGAATGCCCTCTAGATAAACATGAAATGTTTTGCTTCTTCAGCTACACAGATTTCTCTCACTAAAACTAGATGAGACATTTTATGGGCAAAAAACTCAAAACAGACAATTGGAACTGAGTATATTTTGGTATTTAGGGGATTCTGTTTGTTTGTTGTTTTGCAGTTGTTTTGGTTTTAAGGAAATGCTTTTAGTAATTGATTTTTTTTCCAGTCAACTATAATATCCAATGGCTGCAGCTTCTAAACATATAAATGAAAGATAAATAGACACATATGTTCTTCATTCATGATAGCATGTATGTGCTGGTACATTTATTACATAAGATGCATACCTGCCACATCTGAAAATCGTAGACTGTAAAAACATCAGGTATGAGACAGAAAGAACAACAAAAAATCATTTAAACCTTTGTTAAAATGAATGTTCTTCTATGTCAAGTTCTTTTTCGTATCCACCCAGGGCTGTTACCATCTGTTGACCCAGTCTCTACATCTTGGGAATAGCTGTTCAAAAATCATAATAAGAAGATAAGAAGGGCCATGCTGGATCAGAAGAATGGTCCATCTAATCCAGCCTTCTGTTCCCACAATGACCAACCAGCTGACCACAGGAATCCTACAAGTAGGATTTGAGTGCAACAGCATCCCTCTCCCATGTTCCCTAGAAAGAGATGCACATAAACATACTGTCTCTGATATAGAAAGTAGCATCTGGCCACCAGTGGTAGACAATTGAATGTGTCCAATCCACTTTTATAGCCATTCAAGCTGATATCCATTACTACATCTTGTGCAAGTGAGTAATTTATGATCTGTTCTGAATATTGTACCAGTCAGCACCATGGAATAACCCCACCGGGTTCTAATACTATGAGAAAGGAAGACACTTTTCCTTCTATCCACATTTTCCACACCGTATATACTTTTTACACCTCTGTCAGGTCTCCCCTTCTTGTCTTTTTCTCCCAAGCTAAACAATCCCAGCTTTCATGACCTTTCCTTGTAAGAAAGCTGCTCTAGTCCTCTGATCATTTTAGTTGCCCTTTTCTGCACTTTCTACAGTTTTCCAGTATCCTATTTTAGACTGGTAATTAGAATTGTACTCAGCATCCTAAATATGGTTACACCGTGGGTTTCAGTAAGTACGATGTCAGAAGCTTTCCTTCAGTTCCATTCTTAATTATGCCGAAAATGGAGTTTGCCTTTTGGACAGTTGCTATACACTTAGTTGGCATTTTCATTGAACTGTGCACCATAACCCATGGTCTCTTTCTCAATCAGTCACCACTAGCTCCAATCCCATTAACTTGAAGTTGGGGGGTTTTTTTTAGTACAACATACATTACTTTACACTTGCATGTGCTGAACTGCAGTTGCCGTTTTGCTGCCTGTTCTTCCAGTTTAGAGAGATCCTTTCAGAACTCCTCACAATCCCATTTTGTTTTAATCATCCTAAATTATTTAGTATCATCAGCAAGCTTGGCCTTTTCATTGCTCACTTCTAATTCCAGATAATTTATGAATGACTTGAACAGGATTGATTCCCACACAGTTGCCTGTGGGACCCCATATCTTATATATTTCCATCGGGACAATTTACCATTTATTCCTACCTTCCTTCTGTTCTTTAACAAGTTACTTATCCATAGGAACAGCTCCCCTCCCATTTCATGGCTGTTTGGTGAGGAACTTTGTCAAAAACACTTCAGAATTCCAAGTAGGCAATGTCAACAAGATCACCTTTGTCCATGTGTTTATTGACCCTCTCAAAATCTCTAAAAATGTAGTGAGACATGATTTACCAGTGTGGAAGCCATGATGATTCTTTTTCAGCAGGTCCTCTCCTTTTATATGGTTACTAATTTTATTTTTAATAATGTTTTCAACCATTTTGCCCAGAACAGGCATTTAGCTAACTAGTCTATAATTTCCCAGATCCCGTTATGTCTTCCTTTTTAAAAACTAGTGTTAGATTATCCACTCACTAATCACCTCAAACAGAGGCCGACCTTAGGGACATGCTATGTATTTTGGCTAAAAGAGCAGGAATTTAGCATTTGAGATCTCCAAGAAGTATCTGGGTCCAGTTATTTATTAGTTTACAATTTGTTAGTAAGATTGAGAGCTTCATATTTTGTTTCTGCTACTTGCCTCAGTTTCTCAAACACCCTTCCTGAAAACATCAGCTCAGGAACAGATATCCATCCTGTATCTTCTGCACTGAAGACAGAAAGAGATAACTCATTCAGCTTTTCCTCAGTGTCCTCCTTTAGTATGCCCTGAACTCCATTATCACCCAATGGCCCAACGGCTTCCCTGGCTGGTTTCCTGCTTCTGCTGTATTTAAAGAATTCTTTATTGTTGCCCTTGACGTAGTTAGTGGCATGCTACTCAATATGCATTTTGCATCTCTTATTTTCTGCTTTCACCTCCTCTGGGCATTCTCTCTTTTGTTTTCCTCATTTGGGCAAGAGTTCCATGTTCTGAAGGAAGTCTTCTATTCTTTAATGGCTTCCTTGGCACTGCTTGTTAACTACTCCATTGTAATGTCTTGAACTTGGTGCTACCTTTCCTAACCCGTACTATACATTCTATCTGTATTGCTATCATTGTAGATTTGAGTATCCTCCAGGCATTTTGAAGTGATTTATCTCTCTTAACAATTCTCTAATTTTAGAGTGGTTTCATCTTTTGAAGTTAATTGTGGCTGCATTGGGCTTCCTTGGCAATTTTCCACACAGGGAGATATATTATATTTATATAATCTGATAGCACTGTGGAGACTGTATCTAGTTGGTTCAGCAACATTTACATCTTGTACGAGGTCCTGGGTGACACCACAAAGGTCAAATCCAGGGCATCTCCCCTCTGATTGGTTCCATGATGAGCTGTTCTAAGGCACAGTCACTTAAAGTATCAAGAAATTGAACTGCTTTGTCATGCTTTCATCCAGTGAGCATGGGGATAATAGAAGTCACCCATTCTTGCAATTCTTTCTCATTTGGGGGCCTCTCTCATGTAATTTTCCATTTCCGATCAACCTAAGCATTCTGGCCTAGGGGACAACAGTATGTTCCTATGACTAAATTAGTTATGGAGCCTGGAATTCTTGCCCACACTGCTTCTATGGAAGCCTGCCCTTTTTAGGTTTTCTAGTCTGTATGGCATTATAACCTTATCAATGTACAGAGCATAACCTCCTCTGGAACATCCTTACCAGCCCTTCCTATAGAGTTTATATCCAGCGATGACTATATCCCATTGGTTCTCTTAATTACTGAACTTTCCATAACCCCTAATATATCCAGGTTCTCCTTTAAAACCAGGCAATCCAACTCTCCTATTTTGGCTTGGAGGCTTCTAACACTGATATGGAAACACACAGAGAGCCTTTCTGGCTAATGGGGTGGGGTATAAATTTAATACACAAATATAAATAAACAAATACATCTATATAGCATCCCCCTCCTGATGACTCTTGTATGTGCATTTTCCCCTAAGGCATACAGGTCTCTTTTATAGTCTATCATAAGTCATCTTATATCTTTCACTTATTTTCTGCCCAGTTTTGGCAATTGGAAACATTTTCCTTTTCATTCCCTAGGGATAATTCATCCTGAATGGGATTTTCATCAGCCCCTGTTCTCTTTTCCATAGTTCAGTTCAAACTTCTTTACTATCTTCTCCCCCCCTCTTTAGCACTGGTTCCATTTTAGTTCAGGAGGAGGTTGTCCAGCTTGTACAGTTCTGGATTGACCCAAGATGTTCCTCAGTGGTTAACAGACAGAACCTCCCCCTTCCTACAGCACTAGCTCATCCATACATTGAGACTCCTCAACTTCACCTGTTTATCTGGTCCTGCTCATAGGACAACTAGCATTTCAGAGAAAGCAACATTGGTGGCCCAGGGTTTCAACATTCTACCCAGCAATCCAAATTTGCTTTCCAGGAGCTCAGAAGCACATTTTCCCATGCCACTGGTACCAACATGGGCTATGACCACTGAGCACACTGTCTTCAAGGCTTTCAAGATCATGCATTATACCTGCAACCTTCATTCCAGACAGTGTATAATGCATGGTGATGACTGCCGCTAAGCCTTTGTCCAGAAGACAACCTCTGTGAGCAGAGCCTATCTCAATAATTGGATGTAAACATCTGTGCAGATGTGGATTAGATACCCATGAGCAAGATTTTCATCCTGGCATTCATGGCTGAAACCTGTTACAACTTTCTACTCACAACATGCTCCAGATTCTATTCCACTAAGGCAGGGATGCAGAACCTTGTCCAGCCAGTGCCATAATTCCATTTCAGGGGGGGAAACTGTGGGAGTGTATTCCAGTGATGGACAATGCCCAAGGTGAAAGGGGGTAAGTGCAAAAAAGCAAAATACCAGGATAGTTAAGCTTAAAGGCACTACTGATAATAAATAAGCCTCAAGAGATGCATTACAAGCTTTTAGAATGGGGTGGGGGGAGGCCTGCACAAAAACTAAGAAGCTGCAAAGCAACTGGTGATGGAGAAGTGGTGGGGCCAGGGGATGGGGTGCGGCTATCTGAGGAACCCAGAGGGGTAGATTGAGCGCCCAGGTCTGATATTCTGCACTTTTGCTTTAAGAGCCCTGTTAGCTCAGACCTAAGGCCTAGTTAAAACAGCACTCTGTTCATACAGTGATCAGCCAGCTGCCTGCAGGAACTCCACAAATAGGAGAGCATTGCAGTAAGCACCCCTTCCCACTTTGTTCTCCAGCGTACCGCCTCCAATTTTACCAGTAGTATATACAGTCATACTAACTGTCCCTTTCTCCTCTTCTCCCTGGACCACTCCAAATGAGAAGTGCTCAGTACATTTGTGCATGACCTTGAGCATCGGACCTCCTTTTAACTGTGATTAACTGCCCAGGGTAGTCTAGCTTTTCTGATGGAGGAGCACTTTTTTCATATATGTACAAGCATCGCTCGATCAGACCCAAATGCTAAAGCTAAAGTATGCTACTGCCATGTGACCAAAAGCACTAGGGACAACATGGGTGTCACATGAACAGAAGTAACATACCTTAGGGCACTTTGATCCACTGCCTTTCCTTTCCAGTGAAGCAAGGGGCTTGAATGGACCCCCGTTAACTTCAGTGCCTCGGATGTGCTGTGATGCAATCGGAGCAATTTTCTTGACCATTTATTGCCTTACTAAAAACCACTCATTGGAACGGCCTTTTACACAACCTGCAATAAATATATTTATCACAAAATACTCTACCCCATCAACAGCCTCCAGACCTGCACGTATATTTCACTGCCTATAAACTGATTGATGCCCTGGAACTGCCTCAGGCTTTTAAGCAGCTCTCCCTCTCCTGCTTCTTGCATTGGTGGCCTGGAAAAATAAATAAATAAATAAATAAAGATTGAGAGTAGGCAGAAACTGAGTTCAAAGTGGTCTACAATGCAAGATGGGGGGATGGGCAAGATGGAAGGAGGGGATAGTTTTGCTTGGGCTGGTGAAGATGCTGAATATCACAGCAAAGCTGTTCCAGAATATATAGCTGCTTTTTTTCAAGTGGTGACTCAGACACTCCTGAGGGGTTTTCAGGTGATAAAAATCAGAGAATAATGACACAATCCTCTATGTGTTAGCACAGAAATAAGTTCCACTGAATATAAAAGGACTTACTCACAGGTAAGTGATAGCAACCTGAAATATTATCATGTAAATATGTTGTTAATCTAAAGTGTTGTGTGACTGTCTGTTATCAGGACAAAAAGAGTTTTGTACAGAATGGCACTTTGTGTGCCCAGCAATGATTTCAAATTAATAATTCTGGTCCAACACACTTTGACCAACAGATAGTTCAGTCAAAGGGTACATAGCTGGCCAATACATAGAAACATTGGGATTTGTTAAAGTCATTTTGAATGACATTTAGCAGATAGATAGCAGGGGCATCTTAAAAGTGACTTAAGCAACTAGCACAACAGGACTATTACGCCACGATCAGCCCTGTACAGAAGGTGTGGGATGGACCTACTGGTAGATCTATGGCTGTTTTGCTGTAAATAAAGCATTGAGACAGCTAATGGTTGAATGACAGGAACACCAGCACCACCCCTCATTAGCTCGCTGAAATCAAGAATGCTTGGAGAGGGGCAAAAGTAGATGAAAGTGTGAAAGGAAAGAAAATCCCAGGGCTGAGTGTGTACTCCAGGGCACCTTATCCATAGAATATACGTCCCCTTCCTAAGACTTGCCAGTAGACCTCAGGATTTCAGCATGGGGGGGGGGGGTTGGGGGAAGAAGCCAGAGCCTGAAAACCTCAAATCTGCTTACCCCTGCTGTCAAGCACATAAACGGTTAACTACCAGGGAACTCTTCTCTTGAGTTGTAGGTACTGTGTCTGATTCTGTCCAAAATAGCTGAGCTGGGTTTTGAAAGGAGGAACCTTTGTTATGATGGTAGTGCTGAAGGGTGGAAGGAAGAAAAGATCATTTGACCTGTCATGCTCAGTTCAGGACTCCCAGGGCAGATTGGGTTGCAGTGCCTCAGGTAGAGTAAAATCATGTCTAGCGAAGCAAGGTCTCATCTAAAAGGCAAGGCGAGGCTGCATGGTCTGTTCAGGACCCTGGACAGATCACAGCAGCAGGCATAGGCTGGAATTAACTCGCGAGGAGCAAATGGCTCAGCAGTTGTCTCCCTTCTGAGGAGCAGTCTGCTTCTTCACAGGCCGTGGCCCGATTCTGCAGGCACTGGCTTCTCTGTCCTGGGCTGGTGAGGTCGGCAAAGGGGTGCTCTGGGTCTGAGGCATGTGCATATGCTCCAGACGGAAAAGGCAGCACTTCAGTGCAGAGCTCACCGTCCTTATGCTTTAGGGCCTGGAAGGTCACTACAACACCATTATTGCGTAATGGCCCGAAGATGTATGGCACACCCAAGTAACTGAAATTAAGCTGGTCTCGGGGTGGTCTTCACCTGGATGGGAGATCACCTGGGAAGCTTATGCGTGCTGTTTTGAGTTCCACAATAGAGGAAAATTGGGATAAACAGTAATGCTGATAAATGGTGAAGATGTGGCATTGTCCCAGAAGAAAGGGGACATCAATGGCTTTCTCATCAAGATTGCCAATTCTGTTAAGAAGAATGGATGGGAAAGGCCAAGTTCTGAAAATCAGGAGTGAGTCTCACCACTTACTGATAGCATTTGAAAAGCTTTGGTGTGCTTGGTGCAAACGCTTAGTATCATGATAGAAGCAAACAAATGAAAAAGCATCTTTGCTGGGGCAAGGACATTCTTTGTAAGTGGTGGGGAAGCTGGTAATTTCCAGAGAAAAGAGAGGAAAGGTATTTCCCAGGAAACAAGAATTTCATTTTCAGAAGGCCACCCAACAGTGTAAGAGAAAGTGGTTGGCACATCCTGCTCATAGAAAGATACAGAAGAAGATATCATCAATCAACGCGCCAGTGGCTCACACCTCATTGTGAAGAGAGTCCAAGCGAAACACAGATCTCCATTGTGCTTCCAGGCAGAGGGACTAGATTGCAAAAGCAATTGGCTGCAGCAAGCTCCTACATGTAAGGAATTAATTAGTAAGCCCCAGTAGCAAGGCCTTAGGTATCTGCAGGGCAAATCCTCACATAATCTAAATCTGCAATACTAAGAAGAGTGAGTGGAGAGAGAAAAAATGACACCAGTTGAGGATCTTATGCTGCATCTCCTAGACATTACTAGATAAGCATGCTAGCTTTTCCAAAGGCCAGCTTTCTCCATATAGAAAGATGGATAGATATGAATGATACAATCTTCACATATATATAGAAGTACAAATAGATTGCAGGATGTCCTGAACAGATGCTCACTGCACTGATACAGCTAGAAAGTTAATCAAACTTTTATGGATTTTGAAAATGAACACCTGAGCTTTCCCTTGAGCTATGGAATGAGTCAATTATGGTGCAATATTATGGCATTCCAGCACTGTGGAGGGGGAGGCACATAGGATTCTTAGAAGCCCCAACTCTGAGGTCTTGTGCTCCAGTCCTCTTCTCTTCTCTTCTCTTCTCTTCTCTTCTCTTCTCTTCTCTTCTCTTCCCTTCTGCAGTGCTTGATCTACCCGGCTGATATTAGATGAAATGCAGCGTGTGAGCCAGAGTGGTGGCAACGATCACCAGGGCTTTACCTCACTCCATACATGGGAATCACATAAACCATTAAGCTCAGAGGCTTATGTGCAACACTGCAATGCTTATGTGCATTGGATTGTGTCCTCAGAGTACTTTCAGACTTCCCTATGTGAACTACCTCCTCTTTTTTTTAATTTTGAAAATCAATATATAGGTGCACATACTTTTTTCAACACACAAGTGCAAATTGCATTGTTTTACAGGAAAGAAAGCCAAACAAAGGGAATGATACTTATTGTGCTTCCAGTAATAGACGAAAATGCATTTTTCAATAAATATATCAATTGTCAATCGCCTAATAAAGTCTGTTAATTTAATAGTTGCTGCTATTAAAAATAATTACATAAGAGTAATTTCATTCCAGCTAATACATTTGTATAGCACCTAATAGACAAAGCTCTCTCATCACACTTTTAATAGGGTTTGGCTTTTTCCAGTTTGCTGTTAACAAGTAAATTCACTTCACAGTAAACAACTCAGTATTTGGACAAGCTTTGTGATGTTTTAAAGTTCTTGGTAGGCATATCGTTGTATCTTGATTAACTTTCAGTGGTTTATCCTAGAAAACTGTAGAATCACCAGCCAACTTAGATCAAAAGGCAGGTTCTGGGGGAGTAGGATAACATAGCCGAAGGAAAGCTGCAAGGGCAATCTCTATGTTTACAAAATAGGTAGCTAAATTTTAGCACTTTTGCGCACAAGGGAATTATGGAATAATCCATCATCTCTCAGTCATCATTTCAACCTTCCAGTAGACAGGTATATCTTCTGTGTAATGGGAAATCTAGTAAAATTCTCAGCTAGTAGCAAAGCCTTTCAGGAGATTTTCCACCCTGCCATGTCTTGCTCATCTCAGATCATTGGTCATCACAACTTCTAGAACATTATTACTCAGCTTAGCAACACATCCAATCATTTATCAGATCTGATGCCTATTAATGTTACTGGAAGTTTCCTTGAGCAGTGTGTGTGTGTGTGTGTGTGTGTGTGAATGATTATAAGAGCAGATATAATTGTGAAAATTGCTGTGTGTTGTATGCCAACTGTTCCCTGCCTTCCAAAATGATAGCAACTTCTATTTAGTTTTGAAATCTCTTCCCTTCTATTTCCATTAGGCTGTCTAAAATGAATATGAAACAACTCTTTTGCTGGAAAATTGCATAAGACCAGGACCCAGTATTGATGGCAGAAATAGGGCAGTGTGGCTGGTGGAATTACTTATACATCCACATACCTCCTTTACAAAACAGGCAGCATTTTGCAATGGATGTGGCTGGGTCTATGTCCACTAAGATGAAAGGGAAAAGGAAGAACTTATTATGCTGAGTTTGTTTCATTTCTCTTTTGTGAACTGCTGCTATTCTTGATGACTGTTCATTTCTCCAGAATACCTTCAGATTTTCTTTAGGATCTTTGGCAGCTGAAATGAAATGCTCTTAAATTATGTCTCCAACACTGAACATGCTGGATTTCTGGAAACAGCAAAGCATCTCATTTTAAAAAATAAAAACAAAAAACAGAAACTAAGATTAGCAGAACTATCATATACATAAGAGTTCGAAGTGAGTTACTCCTAGGCAAGTGAGTATATGATTACATCCCAAGGCACTTGTGTGTAAGTATCATTGGGACTTACTTCTCTCTCTCCTTCTCCCCCTCTGTCTCTCTGATTGTACTGTTAATACTAGAAGCAAAAATAAAAAATAAAACCCCCTTCACACAAAGATAGGGGACCCTATCTTTGTGTGTGTGTGTAATTAGTATTAATCTCAGCCTGTTTTCTGTTGGCAAAATTTCATTGAATTCAGCAGTATGGTTTTGAGAAGATTCTACTAAATTCAGTGTACCAGCAGCGACCAGATACCCAAACTGAAGTTCTAGTCCTCCAGACAAGAATTAGATACTTCCAGCCTAGTTTTAAATGCAGGAAGCAGCAGGAGATTATTCTAGGCTAACAGATCTTACTGTCAAGCTGTTATTTCCAGGAAGCCTGCTAAAACTTATCTCTTTTCCTAGGCTAATTTCATGACTCCCAGCCATACCCCCTTGCTCTCACCATTCCTTTCCTGTTTTCTATGCAGATAAGTCAGGCCCCTTATCTCACTAGAACAGAAGAAGCCTCTGGATATCTCAAGAAATTTAACAAGGGTTTGGTGCCACTGAAATTGGAGGCACTTTCTCTGTAGAACAGTGAGCCATAAATTAAACACATGAAATAAATATGTACTGTGAAACTCAAAGATATCATTTAACATCTCTCCTAGCTGCCTGATACAGCTTGAGAAGCGTGGTGGCCTAGAACTGAGATGCTGGTTCAGCACCAAGGGTTGGCCTCACTGGGTACCTTCCAAGGTCCCACACTGCACCATGACAAGAGCCCTCTGGGACTGCTCCTCCCCTCTGGCAGTACAATCTGCTTCTTCAACTGCTTCTCACTCTGGTCCAAACAACAATGGTGAGGAGGAAGAACAGTAGAGGCCACTGTCGTGGGTAGAAGTGATAGAAAGAGAATGAGAGGCAATGGCAGTTGCTAATAACGGCGGTGAAAAGTAGGACTCACTGTGGGCATCATGCCAAATGGCCCTGAAAAAGCTGGAGCTGTTACTGCTGAGGGCTAAGGCAATATGGGGTGGCCCTCCAGGCCTCGTATCCTCCAGTATGTACACTAGCAGAGGATTTTGATAAGGACTGATGCACAAAATGGCACCAGTGCCCTATTCAGGCCTATCGCACCCCCAACGCTGCCATTATGCTCAGGTTTAGAGAATGCCTCAGGCTGCAACATCAGGCAAGGGCCCTTCAACAGTCTAGACAGCTCTTTCTAGGTGGGGTGGAACTGGCCGCAGTGCTGGGTTTATGAGTCTACACAAGGCTTTAGCTTCCTGCTGAGACAACACTGTCGTGTTGTTGTAGGAGAACATTCTTGCCAGCAGGACCCAGCTAGCCAAGGCCCCTTTGTCTTCCTGCATTGTCCTGAGGGTCATGAGAATCTACCAGCTCCCCTGACCCCCACCCACGCAGGCCTCAAGCAGGAGGTTATTCCAAAATTGGGGTGTCACATTCTAGCCATACGCAGACAACTGTGCTGAACACATCTAGGGGACGGGGCTAGAGGACAGGTACAGTCCTGCTCCCATCTGTTTGTATGCCCCATGTGCATGGTTGTAACAGGTACATAGCCCTGATGTTAATGCAGCTACAGATATGAATAGCATTTGCATTCATGGTCCCTTTTTCTCACAGCAGAGTTTGAATAATTCCAGTTCATAAGGCATTATAGCATATCACAGCTCTCACCCCTGATAGGTCTTGGCAGTCCTCTTGTTTCTGCATTATTACAGTACTGCTATATGATGAGATAAGAAGCAAGAACAAAGTGAGGAGGAAAGATATATTCGCTTCTTTTTCCTTTTGTTGTTTTTTAAAATGCCTCTTATCAAAGAAATGGAGTCAGTGGAGAATATTTTCACCAAGCTCATACTGGAGTTATTTGTAAGATTATGCAGGAAGGAGGGGTGTCACCTTTATTGAGCCAGCACCAACGTAAGAGAATCTTTCAAGCAGCATATAATTCTTTGGACAAAAATGAATAGTTAGGTATTAGCCTTAAGCTTGCACTCTATGATTGCTCTCATTGAGTGGATCTGGGGCCAATAAAAGCCATCACCTCTCTGATTCATATAGCCCAACAGAATAATGCCAAAAAATACAAATCCAAGAGAATAACCCATAACAAACAAGAAAGAATTATAGAAGCTAATGATAAGAATTTTTTGTCAATATTTAAAGGCATCTTTCTCATTAAAAAACATCCAGATTATGAGAGATGCTGGTTTCTATTGTAAAAGGCAGGGATGAGTGGAATACTGTGTTCTGTTGCAGCAGTCAGCAGGAGCAGATCTTTAAATCTTCACATTTCCAGAGGGGGCTATGCTGGTTTCTGGAATAGCCTTGGAGCCTTGCCATCAAATGGATGAAAGCCTCTGGGCTATGCAAGGTTTCAAAGCATATGTTTAGATTTGTACCTCACCCCTGGCTGTACTGGCCTCAACAAGCACATTAATAATACCCCCAGCATTGAAGAAATGCCATGGCCTCTGTGTATTTGCAAGCTTGTCATTATACAAATAGATCCAGAATTTGCAGGGGATATATTGAATATAGATATAAGTTGAGAAGTGTGCTGAGGAAGTACTGGTGCTGTATACTGTCTAAGAGTGTAAATAGCAGTGACAAGTGAGCTCCCCCAGTTTCATTTTCGAGGAAACGGCCACTCTTTTTGCCTCTTTCTCTTTTCCCGATGGTACTTGGCAGTGGCAGAGGGAGACCTTGCTACAAAGCCTCCATTAAACCTTCAGCACTTCATCAGCATCTGGCAGCAAGGATCCATGGGCAATGTATTTCCCATGGATCCTGACATCCTGTTGTGGCAATGCCAGTGATCTAAGAAAACCGCACCCCCACCCCCTGGTGTGGCCTTAACACTTTGGCTTGGGTAGAGAAACAGGGGTTGGTCCCATTGTCAAGGACAGGAGCCGGGCCCTTTTTGGAAGTGATCCAGTTCCCAAAGGAAAGGTGTGCTTATCAGTCGCAATATAGAAACAGAGCGAGTCAGAAGGGGTTTCTCCGGCCATCTAGTCTGACCCCTGGCTCCAGCTGGCTCTGCTCATGACATGTCTACCATCTGCATGTTCAGCCTATCCTTGAAGTCCCAGTTCACATCTTCGCTCAAAGGTTTTCAAGGCATCTTTAGGCAATCCACTCTCTCTGTCATAACTGCTCCTGATATGCAATCTGGAATGGTAATACTGATCAACCTTGCAGGCTTGTTTCAAGGATTACTCAAAGAATGAATATGCTCAAAGTACTCAAATACTTGAATACTCATATAGATAAATACAAGAACATTAGAGACTGGTGGCACAGCTTCCTAAATTACATGTCTCGCAGCAGGTGAGTCTTCCAGAATGACAAAGTCATGCAAAAGTAGATATCACAACTACTTGACTTCTCTGAGTCTTTCCTTTACATCCAACAACAAAACAGTTTTTGCTTGTGCCTGAAGCTAAATTCCGTAAAGCTCAATCACTTGCACAATGGCAACAACAGATTATGGTTCGATCAATACATCTGTCCATGTTGTCTCTAATATTCTCTTGAACCAGTACACCAATACGAACACAATAAAACCATCCATTATTTTAGTTTTTTTCACCAAGTTGCTTTAAATAGGCAATCCAGCAATTGCTTTCTAGAGAATTCCAACACAGGACATTTCCCATTGTCTCACTCCCTACAGCACTATCATATGTAAATGTTAACATTTACCAGATTTTGGATATATGGAAAAAGTAATCAGACACACCTAAAGCTGGACATCTAATTTAATGCAATCTGAGAAACTAAGCTTCTTGCTGCTACCTGGCTATTTCCAGCCCAAACCTCAATGCATCTTATTCATCAGCATAGTAGCTTCATGTACAGTCATTTTGTATCAATGAAAAGTGACAACTGTTTTTGATTTGCCTTTAACACAGATGCTAAACCAGGGTAAGTGTGACCGTGCAAGATGCAAGGCTACGGAAACGGTAGAACTAGGTCAGCTGAGAGGGGTTGGTTTCCCCAAGGTGAACAGTGACACCAGGTCAAAGAACATGCAAGTTTACCACCAGGAAGCTGGAGAAAGAAAATAAGGGATCCATCTGGTGATCAGGAAACCTCTTGTTCTCAATCAGGGAAGACAATCAAAAACAAGAGGCTCTGGAAGGGGTTTGATGAGCGGAGGATAGTTTCTGATCCTATATAAGTCTGACCATTTGGCCATTTTGCCCATGGGGCATAGCCAGGAGTGTCCTCTGCATTGGAAGACCCATTTTCACATTCAGAAAAGCCCCCATCATTCTCCTCCTCCAAGTGACGATTTGAGTGGAATTTGTTCCACCTGACAAAGCAGCAACAGGAACCTACAAACTGTAGTATTAGCCCTGCTTACTTAGCACAGAACTACATGTGTGCACAGAGCATAGAAGTCCCCACTCCCAAGGACAAAGAGCATCTATACCAACCTTCCCCAACCTAGTGCCCTCCAGATAGGTTTGGCTGCAGCTAATGCCGTCCTCCAGCCAACTGTGCCTGGCCAGGAGGTGTTGGGTCATGGAGTCCAATCCATCAGAAGGACACCAGGCTGCAGAAAGCTGACCTATACTGTAGCAGCAACAAACATTTTCCTCACTGTTTTGGGGAACTTAGATCACTAAACATAAAAGCATCTCCAGGCTTACACCACACACACACAAAGTTCCTCTAGATTCCATTCAAATGCATCCATCTCATATGGTGTCCCTGTGATACCTTCTTGCCTGGCACCAGGTCCTATTACTCAGGTATTTTGACTGTAAGCAACAGGTCCTTCCCTGTCCTAAGCTAAAGCTGGATGGCATCCCTTGGAGCTAAGGAGAGTCTTCAGCCCAGTAATGAGTCTAGTTGCTAAACCCCCTGATGAGGGTTCTCTTCAAAAGGCGAGTTACTAGGCTCTGAAAGCCATGATGATGTCAAGGCAGCTAAGCACATGCAGCAGCTGGGTGCACATAAAAATCCAGTCCCCGAGGCAGCGTTGGACATGCCACCGAACAGGGAGGAGAAGCGTGTCTGACTTATGTTCCCTCTTTAGGCACCTCACCCAGGCTGTGTGAAAGGCATGACCACCTTTCCAGCTGTGATCATACATCTCTCCCTAGTGGAGCTATTTAAATTTCAACTACAAACATTATAGAGAAAACATGACAAGATTTACGTGTCAGCTTGAATGTCTTTTCTCACAATTCTGTGTACAAAGCTACCACTATGCTACAAGCACATACACAAGTTAGAGAGGCAAATACGAAAATCCAGCAGGTGAAATTCCTGCTAGCTCTTCAGCACCATATTGCGAAGCAGCCTGCCTCAACATGGCACCTTCTGAATAGTTTTGGACTACACTATCCATCCTCCACTAGGTCAGCTATGCTGAGTGGGACTGTTGGGAATTGTAATCCACACCATTCAAAATATCTCTTATAAAGGATCTATTATTCATGGTAAAAGAATGTGCTGCTTTGTGGATAGAAGAGCATCACTGCCAGGAGGCCAGTCTTGGGGCAAAACCAAGAAATTTATTTGGGCCTTCAACACAAGCCTTTCTGTATTTAAATTCTGTCAGGTGTGTTAGGAAAAGAGTGAGAGAATGAAAAATACAGGTCAGGAAAAAGTCAGGGGAAAGGAATTGATGGGACTCCTATTGCTAGAAAAACTATGGCTGCACATAGTCTTTTTGTTGCTGACTGTAAGAAGCTTGGAAGCCATGCTGGCTGTGGGATGCTGGGAGTTGTAGTCCAACACATCTGGAAACTGCCAGGTTGGGGAAGGCTGTCTTACAGAGAGCTTGCACTCAGTTACCAGGGAAGGTTAGCATCACGGCCATAGGGAGAGAGGTGCGTGATCGAACACAAAAGTGAAGGAAATCCAAAGCCGTACGGATCTATTGTATGTGAAAGCTCTTGTTGTTTAAACTCTGCCTGCCTTGCCAGGTAAATGATTCTACACATGCTTCTAATCTGCAACTCATCTACAATGAGGAAAGAATTGCAGGAAATTGAGGAGAAGGATGGAAAGAAGGACTTAATATATTCTTCACCTCTAGCTATCAGATGCTACAACTGTGAGCTCATTCAGCATCACTGTATTTTTCCGAAGTGCATGGAAGAAGAGCAGAGGAAAGGAAGGGAGGATGGAAGGAAGGAAGGAGCAGACAACATCCTCCAGTATCTGCACTTGTTCTGCTGACTCTTCCACAGGGCTGATGACCCATCACCTTCCATGCTCTCAGCCTACTGGCCACCCTGAAGCTCTTCCACACAGGCTCATTTGCTTCTCGCAGCTTGGGAAGATGACAGTCACCCATCACTTGGCACAGCAGGCTTTGGAGGGCTGCTGGCATGGAGGGTGAAAGGTGGCTCTTCGGCTTGCCTGCATAAGTAGAGGAGCCCTGCAGAGCAAGGGATCCTGTTCCTTAATGCACCAAGTTCATTTCTAGCACCTTTCCTTCTCAGTTAGCTCTTCCACCAGGTCTCCCCAGGCTTTGTTGGTTTGCGTTGTCTTGTCCCTTGGTCTCTGGTATGGACCCTCTCAGTTTCGATAGCTGCACCTTGGAAGACTACTTCTTCCTCCCATTAATGCCTGCTAGATTACAAGAGTAAGTCTAACCTCTTTCTCCTATGTAAATGACTTGGACCCCATGATAGTTCTTCACCCCTTGCATAGCTTTGGCTTGAAGGGTCAAGGAAGAGAAATGCATGGTGCTCAGCAAGCCCCAGCCGCTTTGCAGGGAATTCAAGTCTGGATTGCAGGCTAGGAACAAGACCTGCAAAACCCCCACTGGGATTCCCTTCTCTACGGGAGCCGCTCCAGATTAAACATTCAAGCCAAACCACATCACAATCTGGATAAGAGATCCCGTCCTGCCTCTCTGGACCAGTCACCAGAATCATCAGAGTTTGGCCCCATCCTTGCATGCGTGCAGCACACCTGGATTCACCCTGGCGCAACAGCGACTGGAACATCGCCTCTCCCTTGCATTCGATCCCACCAGAACGGCTTGATTTTGGCTCAACGGGGGCTCTTGAGCCGCATCTGAACTTTGCTTTTGGTCACCCAGAATCTTTCCAGCGTCGTGCTTAAGCGTCCCTGCCTCACTCTCCCGTCGTATCCCCACCCACTCCTTCCTTCAGGCCATCAGAAACCCGGGGACACGGCGGCTGTAACCCTCCAGCCAGCCAGCACAAGCGCTTCTTTCCTCAGCGTGGAGCCTCTCCCAGAATGAGAGGGATAGAGAGAGGGGCGCCAAGAAAAGGTGCCCAATAAAGCCCCTCGATCCGCTTTCCTGCTGCTCCCATGAGCACCAGCACGGATAAATAACAGAGCTCAACTTACCCTTGGACTCTCCTCTCCTCTCGCAGCGCTGCCGTTCTCCCTCTCGGTGTTGCTCCTCCAGGGTGCCCGCGGATCTGCCTCAGACGGATCCCCGGAGTTCGCAGGGCGAGGAGCCGCGGAGGCAGTCGGGCGACAGTCCTGTGGCCCAGACGAAGCTGCGGAGGCTTCGGGGACCCCCCACCTCCGCCGAGGAGGAGACGATGACAGAACAGTGTCTGCCTTTATCCTCTCCTTCTGCCTCCTCCGCTCGCTCTCTCCTCTTCAGCTGGTCGCTCGGAGGCAGCAGAAGCTCGCATCGCGGTCCCCTTCACACATCTCCTCTGTGCTCGCACGCACAGACGCAGGCACGCAGAGGCGCACACTTGCCTCGTCCTCGCCTTCCTCCCGCTCCCGCTTCTCCTCCACCACGCTAGGCTCCTTCACCTCCTCCGCCTCGCAGTAGAGTCCCTCACTCCTCCCTCTCGCCGAGGCTTGTCACTGCAATGTGCCACCCACCTGAATCAGCTCCTGCCTGCTCTTGCCACTTAACTCCTAAGGTGCCAGCGAGCTCTGAGAGGTAAACAAGAGGGGAAGGGTGGCGGGGGGGGGGGGGGGACAGAGGGAGGGCAGTGGGCTGGGGTGGGTGGGTGGTGTGGGGTGAGGAAAAGATTCCTAGCAAGAGCAGGAAAAGATTCCTAGTAGGAGCAGGCTGCCAGGCAGGGCTCAGAAGGACATGTGGCAGGAGGGATCCAAGAGTACACTGAAGACGAAGTGGAATTGATGTAGAAGAGCCAGAATTAAAATATACAGGTAATAATAGACTAATACCTCCTTCTCCAACCTGCTTCCCTCCAACCTGTTGGAAGTGATGGGCATTGTAGCCCAAAACAGCTGAAGGGCTCCAGGGTCCTGCTGAATAGGACCCAAGTGACTTAATTGCATTGGGTATGAATGAACTACACTTTGAAGTTCTTCCTTTCTATCCTAACAGTTCCCAGTGTATCGTGATGATGCCATGCCTTGGCACTCAATCAGCCAGAATGCTGGATGCAAGAAGATGTAGCTTCTTACTACATCTGGCAGTATTTTGTCTGTGTTCTTTTCCTTTCATCTCCACAAGTAAAGGGTCTAGTGAGGCCTCCACCAACCTATGAATGGTCAGGGTTGATGGGAGCAGAAGTAAACAAAATCCATCTGTTGTTTACTTTAAAAACCAAGGGAGGGGGGAGTTGTATCATGCAACTGAAACAGGGGATTAATTTAAAAAATCTTGGGATGAGTCTGAATTTGCAGGCTGTGTGACTTCACCATCTACCGACTTTTCCCCACTCCCTATGCCCTCTCGCACAACCTTCCTTTGATAACATCTTCCTTGAAATAGAATGCACAAAAGCTTGCACTAGTTTTTTTAGGGAAGGGTGGGATGATCATTTGGTTGGGATTAATAAAAGTACTGTAGCAACAGGATTTTGCATGTTTTCTTATGGTCAACACAGCTTTTCAAAAGAGAGAGAGAGGAAAATCTCAAATTTGGAAGAATGAATGTGGCTCATGCTGGTTTAGGAGCCAGCCTATGATTTCAGGCCAAAATAGACATTGCTTTACATTTGTGTTAGCAGCTACATTTTCTTTTCATTTATACTATAAAGTAGGTGTAGGGGCTATGATCTTAACACTAGTATGGGGATGGTAGGGGGATTTTAAAATATGAAGGAGGTGACTTGCAGATATTTTAGAGTAAAAATGACATAGGTCCTAGAGACATGTTTAATATCTGTTTGGGCTCTTTACTCAAGCTGAGTGGCTCCGCAGCTCCCATCAACCTACTGACTAGCTGGCTATTGACCCTGCTGGCTGCCTATTATTATTGCTGCTACTGCACTTATGGCCTGCCTTTCTTCTTCTTGCAAGGAACCCAGGGTAGCATACAAAGTCTTTCTCCTCACAACCACCATTCTAGCAGGCCAAGAGCGTGTGACTTTCCTTCGGTCACCCAGTGGGCTTTATGGCTGAGTGGAGACTAGAACCCAGATCACTTGAGTCCCAGTCCAGAACCCTTAAGCCCTACACCAGACTAGCACATAAATGTTAGTTATGGTCCAACAGCAGCTGGAAGGCTACACATTCCCAGCTCTTCTTCTATATATGGCATCCATGATTCTGGATCTTATTCCTAGAAAAATAGGTAACTCCAGAGTTTATTACCATATGCCCTCTAAGATCCCAATGAAAGGTCACTGAGGTGCAAAAGAGGCTTAGCTTTTCTCCCTTATGGCTAAATATTCCTTGAGGCATCTATGACCCCTGCTGCTGAAAAGCTTGGACTTTATTAAACAGCAATTTAGCAAAATGTGGATCCAAAATCTTAATCATGAAAGAGAAAACCTCCAGCTGAGAAATGCTAGGTTGTCATCTACATCTCAGAATCTGCTCCAAATAATACCACAAAGGCTGACATAATTTTGACAGCATCAGCTTGGATTCTGTTTTTAGCTGTCCTTCTAAGCTTTCCATAAATCAGCTTTATCAAGTTACAAAGAAACATTATTTCCCACAAGTCTATTCTACATATACCCTGGTTACAAAATAATCTAGCTGAGGAATGTGATGTCTACTTTGGATTATTTGGTTACTAGATTAATTTCTATTTTACCCAATAGCTGAAGTTCTATGCCCCATTTAAAAAATGGGAAAATAAATTGACTTTTAATCTTAGACCTATCCCAGGCTTTGAACACAGGGCTGGAGTCTGTCTTATTTCAAATTTTGGCTCTGGGCTTTGATGATAGGATACTTGCCAAGTTCATAATCAAAACCAATTCTGGAATAACTCCAAGGGCAAATTCAGTTTGGGACCCTACCCTTCTTTCCTGGTGGTTGCCTGGGAGATGGGGGAGTTCATTTTATTTTGATTTAAGGCAGAGGCTGACTGAGGCATGGGCCAAAGTCCACTCTTCTGAATCCATGCTTTGGATTCTGGGAGCACCAACAATGACTAACAATAACGTCTGGTTTCCTGTTTTGTATTTCTCTTGTCACACATCAGATTGTAGATGGCAATTTGGTTTATTCCACTCCTAACAACATGCCTGGGGCAGTGAGCTAGGAAGGAAGGAGACAGAACACATGCATGTTAGAGGGAGAGTGAGGGGGAGTGAATGCAGTGACCTGATTTTGTTGGCAATGCAGCAGTTTCACACTGTTCCTGCCAATAAAGCCCATCAGCCTGTTCAAAGGGCTGCTGCTGGCTGCACAGAGTGAGAAAATGTAGTCATAGGCTAGCTTCTTTGTTTTTCATCTTAAGCACATTCTCATTTAAATGTTTCTCTAAGTGAGCTTTTTTTAAAAAAACACCTCAATAAGAATTCCTTATAAATAAAAAGCAAGCGATTTTGCCCTTAAGATGCATTTGTCTAGCTATGCAACTTAGTTCTGGAAAAATCAGTGTCTGGTGAAGTTATGGTACAGAGATCAGCAGGGTTGGTATGACCTTTTATTTGAATGTGCTATACTTCATAGTTTTGCAAGATGCAGAAGGAACAATATTGTCTGTCTGCTGTCTAATCAATTGAAAAAGGCTTGTCACCATGGCTTTGCTTTGAAAGCAATGACTGAGCAGGGGCCAGGATTATACAAAAAGGATGCCAATGTTCCCCAATGCTTACCTGATATCTCATATAACTAATTGTCCAAAGATAGGGTCTTGAAACAGTGAAATATTTTGAAATAGGAAAACCATACCGTTTGGGATAGGTGACAGCTGTACCTTTTCAGGTAAAGAGAGGGTGTGTGCATGTGTCTACCTGTGAAAGAACAGGAAAAAAAACTATTTTTAATTTTTTAAATGGGGACAGAACTGAAGAGACAGCCATAAATTAAAGGCTAGAAGAATCTTTGGGAAATAGGTCCCATTGCAGCCTAGTGTTTAGAGTGTCAGCCTGGGACCTCTCAGCCATGAAGCTCATGAGGGCAGTCACTCACTCTTAGCCTAACCTATCTCACAGGGTTGTTGTTGTGAGGATAAAAATGGACTGGAGGAAATGTATAAGATGCATTGGTTTCCTTATAAGAGGAATAAAGCTGGGATAAAATTGCAATGCAACAATAATTTGGGGGAGCTAGCAGATCTGCTGCTAGAACCATTTATCGTCCACGTGTATGGTGGTAAAGAAGCAAATGAGTGAAACACCGTGCAGCTCCTGTGCTGCCTCCTCTGAGAGACGAGACCATTTACAGTGCTGCTGCTGAAACCTCACACAGAGAAAGCGGGGAATATGTAATTATATCCTATTGTGGGAATTCATTGCTGGGTCATGCTGTAGTCACGTACGCCACGAAAACTAATAGTATTGTAATTTACCTGTGTAACCATATAAGGCTTGTAACCATATAAGGCTTGTAACCTAAGCAGTAGGTGTTGGCCGCCTTGTACTCACGGCCAATTGGCTATATGAAAATGCCTATGAAAAGCTGTGAAGTAATAAAAGAAGGTGCCGGAGGTGGGGGAAAAGCTCTTCTTTGTTCTCCCCCTGCAACAACCGAGCATGCTTTGTAACAGATTTCTGGACTGCAGTCTTTCTTTCTTTCTTAAAACTTTCTCGCGCCATTTGTCGGGCTGGTTTCCCAACACCTATTGTTTAAAACTGCTCACAGTTTTATGTGGAAAGGCTTTGACATGGAAGTGGACTTGGCATCTTGCTTGAAAAAGGTGAAGGCATCTTTCTAAGCTTGTCAACAATGTGGGTGCAGAAGAAAATTGACCCTTGGATCCTCCACAAAGCATTCAGAACGCTTGAAGTGAGCATATGTGTGGAGCCTCAAGATGACGGGCAGGTGCAACCAGCATAGGAGACAGCTATGTGGGAAGGAGCAGAGAAGGCAAAGGATGTGTGTTCTCGCACTCTATCATGTCCTGCCATTTTTATGAAAACCTGGCGTACTAATACCAGCCATGCTCTCGAGACTCATTTACAAAGAAATCAATCACATTGTGTTCAGTGGAACTTACTTCCTGATCATTGTGCTTTGAACAGCAGCCTAAAACCGTTCTGAAACTTTCTTATGAAGCAGGCAACATCTGGAGAAGAAAGGAACCCTTATGAAGTTTTACCTACTTCCTTATGCTGGTTGGCTTCTGCTCGACTTGGACCTCGGAATGTGTGTGCGTGCACGCACGTGTGTGTGTGGACTACTCTTCTAGTGATATGCTGATCTCAGCTAGAAGCTATCTCTAAAGATAGCTCACAACATTACATTGTAACCAAAGGTGCTAATGGCACATCACCTTGATTTTTTATTTTTATTCTTTGGCATGACAAAATCAGTAGGGTTTATTTGTTCCTAGCAAGTATTTTGGTGCATTAAATTAGCCTTATGCTTGTTCCAGCAAGTGTGTTACACAACACCCTTACCCAATAGCATTACCAGTATATTTCTGTTAATTTCATTGTATAAAACAATGTATTTAACAGTCAGTTACAATGGTTGTGAGGCAGAAAAAAGATGCAAAAAGAACAAAGAGTAAAACATACTTCATTATAAATTCTCTTTAGGAATTCCCACCTCCCATTGGATCTTCATGGAAAATCAGTTATTTAAATCAAAACAGGAATGTTTCCATATGAGTTTATATTCTTCACTGCATTCTCTCGCATTAAAGTCCCTAGATGTGGTCTGTGCATGCAGTTTTGCCTGGGGTCACAACATATCATAGAGTTTGTATTCTTACACCGTAGGATGGATCCTTAGTCATCTTCATACAATCATATTTGCTCAGGGACGTAATACATCATGGTGGCTGCATTATAACTGTAAGAAGTTACCCATTCTAATGAATTTAGCAGTTATACGCTCACAATATTAGACAGGGCTTGCTTAGCATGGAAAGATTGCCAAGAAATTCAACAGGGGGTGGTTTAGTGACACATGTATTAAAGTTGCAAGAATGAAGAGACGTTGCAAGGATTCAGAAACTTGTTGCCATGGTGCTGGAAAAAATATCAGAGAACTCCTTGGATGGCTATGCACACATTTAGCTGAAGTGAGGTGGATTTTTGCCAAGTCTACCTGCAATTGCAGAATTCTGTTCTGGTTTGATGGAACTGAAAATTTTGATTCAAATTTTGGTGGATGTGGTAGTGACCCTCATAGAGGCATTCCTTTTCGCACTCCTAATTGATTAGAGTTGCTGCTTGGACATGGTTGTGGGGGATCAGTACATATATAAAAGCGTGTGAGAGTTCTTCCCAGCAAGATGTTAATGGACTAGGTTTCTCCATGATCCCACCACTCTGTGTCTGGCCTTCTGAGCTTCACATCTCAGGTCTTTTATTCTTTCCATAACATCTGGAGGCCTCGGCTCTGGCCTAGCATGATTGTGTGCTGTCACTCAAGCTGATTCTCTAGGTAGATATAGCCTTTGTTGACCCCAAATTGGCTTCCCCTCAGCCAATTTTCTGTCTGCATACTGCCCCCAAATTTGCTGCAAAACGATGTGGTGGCAGAAAGGGGCCGTTTTAAAAAAAAGAAAGACGGAAAGAAAACAAGTAGTGGTTCACCACCAGAATTCCGCATTTCAGCAGCAATACAAGGGAGGTTTGTCTGTTTTTAACAGCAAAGTGAGCACATTTTTCCTACTACATCACCACACTACCAGATTTAACAGCATGGTGGAAAAAAACGTGCCCCTCCTAGGCTTTGGGAAGGGGGAATTGGCGTGTGCAACTCAAGAAATTTGCCAACCCCCTTTTGTTGTTTATGACTGGGCGCAGCTTGCTGTAATGCTTTTCGACAGCTACAGACTCCCTCTCTCACATGTGGCTTTCTCAGGTGCTCAGAAGTGCCATCATGGGACTTCTGCTCAAGAGAGCACTAATATTGTTCAATGGCACATCCCTCTAGAGAAACAGCTAGTTGGGTAAGCCATCAAACTGTAAGATATCCATAATAGGGCTATTCCTAGGGCGGAGCAGAACTTTCAAGAGATTTTCCCAGCAAAAGGTGGCACTTCACAGGATAGTACTTCCTTAAAGGGCTGTGTGTTCCACTTTTAGACTAGTATTGCTGCCCCTATCTTGACAAAACACTTATCAAGAGAAGGGAAGGGATGATGCCAGGCATCATGCGGCAGATCACCTCACCTAAAATTGGTTGCCACAGCTACTTAAAAGGAAACAGTACATCACTGTAAGTGGACAGCAAGAGTCCACCATATTATGAAGCAGCTGCTTTGCTTCTGTTTGATTGCTCCTTAAAGGAATGCCAAAGCTGTTTCCAAGGCAGCTTCTCTCCCTTCCACCCGTCCAACTCCCTCAATTGTGGCTCAATTGTAGGAACGGTATTGTCTTTAAGGAGTACTTCCAGTAGTGGATATTTAGGTATAGACATCCTTGAATATTGATTGGTGCTGTTCAGAGTAAGGAGGATGGCAGTCTTGGGCAATCGGTCCCATGGGCTGCTAGCCACATCCCAGATGATTCGGAACCAGAAAGTGAAACATATTTCAGTGGGACTGCAGAGGATCAGCTAGGTCAAGATTATGAGATGCAGGAGGCAGAGGTGCTTGTTTCAAAGGTAGGGCGTTCCTGGGAACAAGCAAGAGGTACAGTCCATGGGAGGGTTCTCTGTGGATGAGAATTCTCAGATGAAGACCAGGCTCCTCCTGCTGCTGACTCCACAGCAAGGAGTCAGCAGAGGCAGGAGGCCCAACTGAAAGAGCAGTGTGTGGGCAGGTGTGTGTGCTTGCCTTCAGAGAGCCGCTCCCACAGGGAAAGGGAACAGACATGTTCATAAGGAGAGTTCCTGGAGGTAAGCACCAGATTGGGTTCAACAAACTGCTCTGCGCATGCTCAGAGATCCATCCAGGGTGATTTGTACTTGGGATAAAGTTTGCAAGGAAAATGGCTTGAAGCTGGTGATTGTTTGAAGGGTCCAACCCCCTGCTCATTGTAGGACTCCCAGTTAAACTGTCCCTCTCAGATGCCTGCCCTGTTGCATCTCGAATGCCTCTAGTGTGGGACAGCCCACATCCTCCATAGGTAATCGGTTCCATTGTTGTGCTGCTCTAACTGTCAGCAAGTTCTTGAGCCCAGTATTCCATGCCCTGTACCCTGGGATGATGGAGAAGAAATTCTGGCCTTCCTCTTTGACAGCCTTTCAAGTACTTCAAGTATTTTCCCTCAGTATTCTCTTCCCAAGGCTAAACATGCCCAGTTCTTTCAATCTTTCCTCACGGGCTTTGTTTCCTGTCCTCAGATCATCCTTGTTGCCCTCCTCTGAACCCTTCCCAGCTTGTCTGCACCTTTCTTAAACTGTGGTGTCCAGAACTGGACACAGTACTCCAGATGAGGCCTAACCAGTGCCAAGTAAGGAGGAACTAGCATTTCACAGGATTTAGAAGTGATTCTTCTTTTAATGAAGTCCTAAGATAACTGCACACAAAACCAGTGCAACTTGACTGTGCATGCAATCAATGAATATAAGTGCTGCCCACACCTTTAAGACTGTGGGTTACCATGTAGCAACAGAAAGTCCAGTGATTAAAGGAGGGCATGTGGAATATTAACCAGAGAATGGAGGCAGGAAAACAAGCTGTTGTTGGGAGTTGAGAGAGGGAGAATTGGTGATAGCAAACTGAGCACCTGTGCTCTTGGTGGGAAAATCAGCTGCAAGAAGTAGCTACTGTTAAGAATGCATTATGAATGGAAGCTGACCCAGTGTCAACACAAAGCCACTGTTTCAGTGGAGAAACATTTTCTGGTAATGTTCCTATAGATTAGCACTAAGGAATTGAAATAGTTGTTTTGGGGCTCTTCCAGACAGATAGCTTCTAGCAACACCAGTGAAAATAAGTTGTGTAGCTATTCCATCTTTTCCTCCTTTAAAGGAGTTTCTCTTGTCAAAAAGAAAAAGGAAAAAAAAGGATTGAAGCACAAATGGAAGATGCAGCCCCCCTCTGGATCTCCCATAAAGTGATGCCAGAAAAGGGAATTGCACAAGTTGTCAGTTGGAAGCATCCCAATTCATGCATTCCCTTTCTTTGGCCATTTTATTAAACTGCAATAGCTCAGGTAAGATATAATCTATGCCTCAGTATTCCCTGAAATCCACAAACTGATTTGTCTCACCTTAAATATATAACCCTAATGTTTACATGTACACACAGGGTGCTTCTAGATGAGGCTTCTATCCTGCAACTGGAGTACTGTTTCCAAACAGAGTATTTTAAGGGGAAGGGGGTCTAGATTATGATGGTTTCCATGTGTAACCCTCCTATAGCTTCATATCACATATTCCTACTTTTTTTCTTACAAAAGTAAATTTTTAGGAGCAGAAAAATGGAATACATGCAGTACTGGTGTGTTTTAATCTGCAATACTGGGAATTTTCCTTTCCCCTCCTCCCTCATATACACACACACAGAGCATGAGAGAAATCAGTGCCGAGCTTTCTTTCCCCATAGCTGCTTACCCAGATAGTAAAAGCCGTTCAATGTGTTTATGCTGCAATTTTACTATTCTATAACAAGCACTGCCAGATTCATTGTGACACTAAATATGCTATCAAACATAAGTTTAAAAAACTGATGGTTAGGGCTGAGCTAATGTGATGGCAGCAGAACTGCTACAGTCACAGAGAAAGTGCGGACAGGAATCTTGATGTTAGGAAGAGGGTGGACCTCAGTCCCTTCCTTCCACTTCCTGCAGCTCCTCTCTCCACCTGCTTTTCTTCTGCCTACTTCTGGAATTGGAGCCTGATTGTGAAACAAGTGACAATGGGGTACACAAGAAGAGAGGTAAGTCACATGAAGGACATGCATTCTGCACTCCTCAACTGTACCTGCTCACCACTTTTCATCTTAAAAATTGACCCCACCCATCGCTTTCTACAGGATCATGGCTGATCCAATTCTAAGTACATGGATCTGTTGATGTCACAGCCCATGGGGCCCTCACATTACGGATGTGCTCTGTTTCAGAAGCCCAGGCAGCATTACCTGTGGAAGAGTAAGGGAACTCAAGATACCACAACAGAGAAACATAGGGAGGTGCTGCTGAAGTTGTGATCCTCGCAGTAAGAACGGGGAAAGCAAAAAACCCTCTGCACTCATTTGCATTGCAAAATGTTGGAAGATATGAAATACTGTTTAGCAACCAATCCTTTGCACAACAGTTATATGGCAAGAGTTGCTAACTTACCACACTTACTAACTTTGAATTTATGTGCAAATTAGTGATTGTAAAAGCAAATTCAGGCACTCAAAGATGTAGGGGGAACATGAAGAACACATCAGTTCCAGTTTCTTTGTTCTCCTTAACAGCTGATGTGGAACTTTTGCATCTCTGCCATGGTAAGATGTATGAGTTGTCTCCCCTCTTAGGGCGTGACTAATCACTTTCCCCTGCAAGCCTTCCAGCCACACTTTGTTCATGGTGAATGGGTTGTGTGAGGCTTCTACCTTCCATTCAAATTGCTACTGGAGATGGAAATTGGTCAAGACACTTGGAATGGTTTGTAGCGATGCACCCAATTGTGATTTGGGCTGATAGATGGACCTTTGCACTCCATTGTCCTGAAAGGAAAACAAAATAAAGTTAGCTGCCAGCTTCTTAGAATCGTCTTTGAGTACAGAAGCGATATAAGGGAGGGTACATATTTTGAGTGACATAAAGGGGGGGGGTACGTATTTTTATTACCTAATCCCACTGCAGTAGTACTCTTGCATTTGTGTCCTCAAGAGGAGGAACATCTAGGAGACCAGCAAACAAGGCACAGTTTAAACCACAATGCAGACTTTAAAAAGCATGATATAGTTTTTAGAAGCCTGTAGTAGCATCAGGCAGCATCAAGACCCAGTGAGCTACCAAATCAACAAAGACATGAGTTTATTTTGGAGAAAGGAATAGTTTGTTCAAAGAGCAAAAAGCCATTTACCATAGGAAAAAGCTCCCTCTAGTGGAAATCCTCCATGACCAGTAAAGCAGAACAATCCCAGTCCTAAAATACATTTTTCCCCAGAGCAGAATCTGAAACTGAAAATGTCAAATCTAATCACCCCTGTCTGCCTGCCCACCACTTATTTCACATAACGCACTAATCTCCTTAGTACAGGATTTTATGAGACTAAGTTAGGCTGGGGTTGGTACGCTGGCTCAGAAGCTGTGCAACCCTGAGTATAAGAAATTAAGAAAACCTTTCTTGACTTAACCAAAGCTCTACCTAGCCCCGCACAGTGGTGACAGTGACAGCTGGCAACATTTTATTTAGTTACTTGCAAGATTCATACTTTACTACATGTTCCAATAAGGCTATTTCAGAGAAATGAACAAGCGATAAAACAAATAATTTAGTACATTGAAAAAATCAATAAAATCATGGCGGATTAGTTCAAGACAGCTTCTTGAAATAAATGTGCTTTCAGGCTGCATCAAAAGCAATACAGCATTGGTGTCTGCTTAGCCACCAGAGGCAGGGAGATCCAAAGAAACGGGGCCACCACTCTGAAGGCTTCTCCCTGGGTGGCAGCCTATCAAGCCATAGGTCTGTATGCAAGCAAGGACATACCATCCAATGACTCTGGGGATCAGGCAAGTTGGTATAAGGGGGAAGGTGCTCTCTCAGGAACCCTATTCACAGATTGTGCAGGGCTTTATACATTATTACCAAAATCTCAGGCCTGGCCCAGTAGCAAACAGACAGTCAATACTGCTCCCTTCGCAGAGGAGTTGCATGCCAAAAAGGGGCAGCTCTGACAGCAGCCTCCCACTCATGTGCCCCAGCAGCTGGTATGCAGAGGCATACAGGAGCTATTATATACCATCATGAATACCTACCAAATTGCCTAATTCCCCTTTAAAGTCATTAAGGTTCATGTCAAGCACTACATCTCATGTTAGCACATTGCACAGTTGAACTGAAGAATCTTGTCCTGATGGATGTTAGATGTTTTTGTGTGATAAGCAGGCATGAGGAAGTAACAAAAGCAGAGAAGCACTGTGTTTAATAATACTCTCTCCAGATTACTACCTCCTACAGGAAAAGGCTGAGGAATTCAGGCATGCTTCTTGTCTGATTTGACCTTGGGTTTTCTTATGACAAATATATACTTGAGTTTAATAAAGAATTCCAATTCCTAAGTGCCATCATCAAATGTGTAGATATTCAAGTGGTCTGGCCCATGGGATGATTCCACCTCTGAGTTATATTCCACACATGACCAGAATCTCTAACAAATGGTGCTTCCCATGATAACGTGTTCATATTTTCAAGATGATGTTTTCAAATCCACCCAATTAAAACAAAACAAAAAAAAAATCAATCTAGGATTCATTATGACATATTTTGATACCATAGTAGAAAGGAACTCCCCATATATTATGAGAAACTCCCCATAAATTAAAAAAAACCTTTTTATTTTCCCAATGTTTTAAGACCTGACTGTTTTAATTAGGGATTTATTGTTAGTTGAATTTTTAGGATGCTGTGTTTTATATTTACATTTTGTATTGTTAAACTGTCCCAAGACTTTGGTAATGGAGTGGTCTAGAAAAGTTTTAAATAAAATAAATAATAAATAAAATAAATTATTTTAATTGAAATGCAATCCTGAATTAATCATAACCAAACATTTATTAATGATATTAATATGAAATGATGGCTGCAGGAGGTGCAAACCATGAATGACCACTTCTGCTATGGTAGATGCCGTTGCACCCCAAACCTACCTCTGTTCTGCCTTCTTGTTGGCTGAGCACTTCCTTCAGACTGTTAACATCAGTGAAGATCAGTAGAAAGAGGGCTGGTCCATGCAGTTCTGTCCCATGGGATATGACAAAAGAAAAGGGCATCCTTCCAGCTGCTGGCAGTGTAGCTCAAATGCATTTGTACAACACCACTAAGGTCAGCGCTGTCCATAGGAAAAGTGAGACAGGTGTGTCAGGCAGTGGATACTGGGGTTGTGAGGCAGGGGCAGCACCAAGCTCTAAGGGATGAGAGCTCTCTATTACATGGCCTGCCCTGCATCCCCTAAGCTACTGTGTTGCCTTCAGGTGTGGTAGTGGACATTGTTCTGCCGCCAGCTCTGCTATCGCATTCAACTCCCAGTCTGGCTGTCTTTTGTACATGGAAAGGTTGCACATTATTTCATCTCTTGCCTCAAGCAAAAATAGTTCTTGGGCCTGCCCTGAGTACTACACTATCAGAATAAGGACAGAGTGAAGCATAAAGAAATAGCAGAAGGCTTCTTCTCCTCCCCAACCCCAGGCATGCTTTC
The DNA here is from genome assembly GCF_004798865.1 of Varanus komodoensis. Taxonomy (NCBI): domain Eukaryota; kingdom Metazoa; phylum Chordata; class Lepidosauria; order Squamata; family Varanidae; genus Varanus; species Varanus komodoensis. The sequence continues at coordinate 128,806,580 of NW_025335268.1, forward strand.
TACAATATGGTTATCCTAATCTTATGCAGCTTAATATTTACTCAGAAGCAAGATCATCTGCATTCAATGACACTTCTTCCTGAGAAAGTTGTCTTGTGATTGTCAGGAAGAAGACAGCTTGTGTACAAGAGGCTGTGGATGAAACTGGGCCGGTCTAACTGTCATCATTCATCCCACTGTGGCAGAGTTGGGTCCTGTCTCCATGGGGACCCTGCACAGACTTGAGAATCCTTTGTTTTGTTATTGCATGATTCACTGAAATGGCATGCTATATCATGTAATTTCTTCGCTGCTGAAATTATCTATTCGTCAGCTCTATAGATGCAACCTGACAGAAGGGAACATAATTAATATCAGTTGGACATTTGGCCTAACAGAAATGGCCTTGATGACATCCTGCATGGGTGAGGAAGTATCGAAGAAGTAATTGCATGGAATGAAAGATTCTTAGTTCAGCTCCATAAATCTTTAGGTTCTCTTTTTTACATCATATTTGCAAACATAACAGATGAGCAAACCTGTTTATGATGAAAAGTACCCCATAAGAAAAAGTCAAACTAGTTCAGACCAGGGGTTCATCTAATCCAGCATTCTATTCATACAGCTGCCAACACGGGGTAGACATTTTCCTTGAGTTGTCCATCACAATTCAAGACTGACCTTTTTCTTAGTCAATAGTAGATCAGATTCCATCAGCATCTATGCTCTCTGTGTGTAGGGTTGCCTCCTTATCTTGCCCTAGCCAGCTTGGTCCAACTGCTTCTGCAGCAAACCTGATTATAGAACCTCATTAGCAAAGCAAGGAAGGCTGTGGCTGAACCACAGGTCTGCACTAGCTTCCAGTGAGTGGTAACATAGGTCACTTGATTCCCCTGGGAACTGAAGGCTTCTGTTTGGGAGTGGGGACCATATTCAAAGGGGTGTTTTGTTTTGTTTTTTAATTTAAGAGAAAGGGCACTTGTCTGTGGGTCATTGGAGGGGAAAAAAGTCAAAGGTAGGTGATTTGGGACAGGATGTAGTTTAGACTTCCCTGGAGAGCAACAGCTGAGTGGTTGACAGCAAGCAATTAATGGAGGAAGATATTCTCATTGCTATTGTGCCTCCATCCTCAGGAAGGGGTACATTGAACCCACCCTCTTCTATAACTTCCATATTCACAACACTCTAAGCACAGTCAGTCTTTATTCATAGGTCTTGGCCTCTAGTCACCTCAGTGGGACCCAGCCAGGTTGGTGATTTCTTGCTTAGGGTAAAGACTTACATCTCCCCTCCCAGCTTTAAATCAGAAATGTATCCAACATGCTGTATGGAGTACCTGTCATTCTGGTGACATTCCTTCTCAGGCTCCTTGTGGCAAGGCTTGCCTGTTCTTACAGTAGTGTCTTTTCCAGCCTCACTGCAGCTGAGGCTTACCCACAGCTTCCACACTAGATACTAAGCCCAGGTTTGGGTACACCTGCAGTCCTCTGTCTCCTTCTGCTGTGGGGTTCCAGATTCCCTATCAAAGGAACCCAGAGCAGATGATTGCAAAGGGAATCTTAATCTTCCTGCTCTTTTAGCATACGACATTTTCGACTCTTCTTTCCAGCTCCCTCCCAGAGCTCCATAGCTTCATCCTGAAGAGACCCAACAGCCACTTCTGAGGTTTCAGCCTCCCACAGCTGCGCTAGATTATCCTTATTGGCTCAAGGCCCTTCTAGGCAGGAGTCTTGGTGCCTGTTATGACATTTTATTTCATTTCTATGCTAGTTAAAAGCTGAATTTCTCTGGGTGGTTTGCAAAGATGTAGTTTGCAAGGGCTTACTCCTTTTTGGATGTTTTAACATTTGAGAGTAAACGGAACTCTTAAATTTAGGATGGGTCTATTTCTGAGCTTTTGTTTATGACCTTACACTCAGCCCAGAATGAAACTTGCTTACATGTTTTTGTTTATAAGTTGATTCTTCCACTAGCTAGGCCTGCACAGTGGCTCTTGTCAAATACATAGAATTATGTGTTTCCTTTATTATCCCTTCCTAAGTTTGAGCTTAGTTTAAGTATGTGTTGAGGTTCTCTTCAATCACTTAGGAATCTGTTACAGCAAGGCAGCAAGAATTGTAAGTTTCTGTTGAATTTCCCACTTGGATTTATCGCCCAACTGCAAGTTTGTGAAGGGTTACTTTTCTAAGATTTAGCTCCCTTTGCTATGGCCTTATTTGAGCTTCAGCTGATAGTTTGAGTTTTAAATTAGTACCTGAGGTAACTTAATAGATAAATAAGTAAATAGTACTTAACTTCTTCTCCTGCAGGTGCTTAATTCACTTGCTTGCTGATGCTTCATCACTGGAGCAAAGACACTTTGTCACCAAGATCCTTCATGCTTGAAGAGCTGGCTCTCTCTGAAGCTTGCCTCTCCCACAAGCTTGCAACTGAAACCCAGTGAGAATGGTCATGGGTCCTCTCTTACGGAAGACAGTCCTCTCTTTGAATGCATCCTTTATCTGGAGGGCTATCAACCCAAGCCACTTTAAAATAAAAAGCCATAAGGAATTGCTTGTCAACAGTCCGTGTCTGGAAACAAATAAACAAAAACACAGGGAGTGTCACATTATGGTGAGATCTACTGTGTTCTTACTTAAACTATAAATATTTCTAGATGTGCATTTATGCATATAAACAAATACTTGCAAAGTTTATGCAAATCACTCGTGCAAATTCTCTTTTGTTCTCCTTTTTGGTGCTATATTTCCTCTATTCTGTCAATTCATATGTTGCCATCCCAGTACAGATTTTGCTGTGGTGTGGCACGAATTTAAAATGGCTTGTTATCCTAGGATATCCTAAGGTGGGGGTGTGCAGCGTGCATTCTAGGGCAATGTGTACTGCCCCAGAACTTCAGTGAACCCCATAACACACACACATTCTGCTGCTCCAATTCTCCATCCCTCCAATTCTCTCTCTCTCTCTCTGCTGGTAGAGAGTAAATGACAATCTATACTGGGATCACAGGGGGAGAGAGTGGAGCTAAAGCTCTCCATTCCATTCCAGCAAGAAAAAAGATGGTTGGGATGTGTACATTTGCAGTCTCTAACCCCTAAGTCAGTATCTCTTGTAATCCTTGGATGTGAAAAACTTGTGCACCTCTGTCCTAGAGATAGGAGCATTTGAAAGAGACGTAGGACTCCTCTAGTTTCAGCTGGGTCAGACAAGCTGTATTTGTAACACTGGCCTGCCCTACCATTGTTGTTCCCAGTTTTGGAGATTCCATGGAAAACTCTGGAACTTCACACTGGGGGCCCCCTTCCTTGCCACTTTTCTTATCAGTTGCTGCTGCTCTCCTTTGTTTATTATTTATTTATTTATTTAAAACATTCCTATGCCGCCCCCATCGCAACAAAGCCTCGGGGCGGCTCACAACAAAGCCGCCCCGAGCAGGCAAGAGTTTTTGCCTGCTTGTTTGCCAAAGAGAACATTGCTGAGGAAGTGAGCAAGCAGGCGGGATGTGCTGCTTGTCCTTTTTGATGCGGTTCTTCAGCTACCTGGATGGGAAAGGCAGCCAAATGAGCCCTTTGAGGAGGAGCTGCAGGAGGGGCAGATTGCTTCTGGGAGTGGGTCTGTAGCGAAGAAGTGGGTTCTGGTCAGGGCACAACCATGCCAACCTCTGACACCAGCTCCAAGTCCCAGGACTGATTCCATGGCAGGTGTAAAAGATGCTGGGTAGAAATGGTAGGGAGAAGAAATTATGCCTCATCTGCTTTCCACTTCAGCTTACCACATTGGGATTTATATTTGGGATGAAAGCTATTGAGACAGTCACAGGCTAGTCTGCTCTGCAACCTATATCATCCATTTTCCAAAGCACTCAATGCAAGATAAAAGGATTTAGAAGATTAGCATAGTCTAGTGGGTATAGCATCACCATCAGTCCAAGCCCTCACCCTCATTTGGATTCTATCCCCTCTCTGAATCTGGTAAGCAATCTACACATAATCTTCACCAACTGGAACATTTTCCATACAAATGCTAGTTGTCTAGCACGTAGGCTACCAAACAACCAGTGCTGGAAACAGGAAAGGAAACATATCTTGGAGGACGGTAAAAGGGAAAACTGAATGTTTTTCTCAAGCTTCCCAAGCACCGAAAAGGAGTGCATGATGTGATATCCATGAAGCTCTCTGCTCTGTGCCACCTCAGTCTGCAGGCAAGATGTCCAAATGCAGAGAGACTACTGGTTCCTCCTGGGCTGGTGATAATTTGTTTCTTTGAAATGCTTCCCTTCCATGGCTTTGAACCCTGTTGCTCCCCTGTCTCTTTTTTCTAAGCACAGCCTGCATTGTAATTTCTCCAGGACAAACATCAGTTGAGAACTAGTGTGGTTTAGCAGTTAAGAGAGTGGGAATAGGACTCAGGAGATCTGGGTTTTGTTCCCCACTCAGCCATGGAGCTCACTGGGTGCCTTTGGGCCAGTCACAGTCTCTCAGCCCAACTTACCTCACAAGGTTGCTGTTGTGAGGATAAGATTGAAAGGACAAGGAGAAATATGTAAGTTGCCTTGAATTCCTTGAAAGGAAAAAAACAGGATGCAAATATAACAAATAATAAAAGGCACTTCAAATCCCTAGAAGAGAAGTAGAATGTATTACATCCATTTAATCCTGTGTTTAGTAAGATGCCAAAACTGTAAATTCTGTAGCTTTTCTTGTCTTGCCACCTCCTTCAGTCTCTCCCCCCTTCCCCCTCCACTTTATCTGTTGCTTCTTATGTTCCTGCAGTCTTTTCCTATTCTATAAATTTCCACTGGATGGGTTCCCGTTTAATGACAAGCCATGGTGGAAACCACAGGGCATGGCTTGTCATTATATGTGAACCCAGCAAGCATGGTGAAGTTTGTTTCATGATTTCCACTTTTCACCATGGTTTCTTCTCACGTCTGAACCCAGAAACCACACTGGCATTCTGCAGAAAGAGCAACCACAGCAAAACCTCACCAAAAGGTCTGTGTTCGAAGGAGCCCATGTCTCCTGCTCTGCTTCCCACCTGACACTCCTCAAGACTGACAACAAGCCCTGCTGTTCCCTACCCAGCTGCCCACCACATCTGCACTACAAAGGCTCTTCAAAGAGCCAGCCACAAAATGTTCCCAGGCAGATGCCCACACGCACTCCCTTGATGCTCTTTCCTTGATGCTCCTTCCATTCCTGCCATAGGTGCCTGTGCCGATGCCCTCCTTGTGCCTGGATGCAGCAGGGAGCCTTCCTCTGGCAGAGTGTGGAGGCCCTGCTCAAAAGGGAGCACTGGCTGAGGAGCAGCAAGGGAGGAGGGGAGGTGGGGTGTGCTTGGGTGTGCTTGTGCATTGACACAGAGCACAGCAGCAATGGGTGTGCCACTCTGTGCTCCTCTACAGCAACACTGCTGTTCTAGTGAGTTAGCAGCTGCATCCCTGAGCAGCAGGAAAACAAAAGTGAACAAAAGGCAGCTGGCTGAGGCCGTGCCCAGGGGAGTGTGGGGGCAGTGAGGGGGAGGCGGGAATTTAGCCATAGTCTTCACTTAGCATGCTGCACACACCTCTCTACCTTTCCCTCTCTCTGACAACTGCCTCTTTCCCAATTCAACTGGATTCATTTGTATGTTCAACTTGACAGCATCCAGCACCCCCTTCGATACACTATCAGTTCAGTTAAACCAGTTCTCTTGTTTTCTTATCCATCATCAGATGCATCCTGGATAGGCCCTCTTCACCAGAACTAAACACAGCAGGATCTATGCTCCCTTCTTCCTCAACATCTATCTTTACAACAGAGGTGGCAACTTGTGGTTCTCCAGATGTCTTGTCCCACAACTTCTATCATCCTTCACTATTGTCTATATTAGCTCTAGCCAATCAAAGATGCAAGACCAAACATCAGGAGGGCTACTAGTTGCCCACCCTTGCATTGGCACTTCCTGATGAGGAGAAAAATGCAGCAAATAGAAAGATTCAAATTCTCAGCTTCCTGAAGTGAAACACAGTCTGGGTTATTCATTTAGTCTAAGATATGGGTTACCATGGGCTGGGGGTGGTGGGAGTTGAAATCTGCAACATCTAAGGGATACCATGTTGAAGGAAACTTGGCTAAACAGCACTGAAAAAGACCTTGGAGTTGTGGACAGGAGGCAATATGACAGTGGAACCAGTTACCAAGAGAGGTCATGGGCTCTCCCACCCTAGAGACTTTCCAGGTGAAATGAGATGGTCATTTGGGGATGGTGTGACTTGGCATCCTGCACTAGCAGAGGGTTGGACTCGATGGCCTCCCTGGCCCCTTCTGATCCTACTATTCTATGAATCTATGAAACAGGCTATATGGAGTTTATGTGCTGATGGGCAACAGTAAACAAAGCTCCTTTTATTACAAGGAACTTATTTACATATAGAAATAACAATTGTATAATTACTTTTTAAAAAAGCTTCACAGAGTACACAAAGGCTGCAAAGCCAATGTCCTCACTCACAATCCAGCCACAGACCCATTTTTCTATCAAGAAAATATATGGATTCTCTTAGATGCTCCCTGAAAAATCTTGAGTAACTCTTTGGCATTGCTGCTCTTGCCAAGCAGCTAGCAAGTGAGCAACACCAAAGTGCCTTAGTGGCACCTGGGGGTGGTTGTCAGAGGTGCTGAGATCAGCGAAGGCAGCTTTCAAGCAGCTTCACCCATCTCTGCCATATCGTGCCAAAATCCCAGAAAGTAGAGTGGGTGGGATGGTGCTTCTGACAGCTACCCCCACGTGCTGCTGATGCATTTTGTGGGCAGCTGGCAGAGGCACTCGTCTGCTAGAGCAGCTCTTGCTTGGCAAGAGCAGCAAGAAGGATTTACCATTCCTGCCAAGTAGTAGATTCACTGTACCTGCAATGGAATTGTCATCTGGTTCACATGACCCATTGTGGGTAAAGCCATTGGTTCTCAGTGTACACTCAGCTAAAATCAGAAAAAGGCAACAAGAAGCAGAAGCTTATTCCTGGCTCTCTTTTCACCTTTCTGTCTTAATGTACCCTTGTCTGGACATACTCAACTACTTGTTGAGTAACTCAGCTGGTATGGTAAGCAAGAGTTTTGCTTTACAGAAGACAATCCTCTATTGGAAGTTATCCTCTATTTGAAAGATTGAGCAGTTCAGGTCCAGTATAAAGATAAAGACACATGAAAAGGGAGGGAACCCTTGAGTTGGCCCATCCACAGTTTAGCAGCAGGCAGCACCTGTGCAGTGCACAGTCCACCTAGTTATGGTGTTCTCCATTATGCTAAGACAAACTGTACTGTATTTCTATTAAATGTACACTTGTGTGCATACACATCAATTAAAATACACAAATTTTAATCAAAGCTCTGTCCATTTTCTTGCTGGGTTATGTGTTAATGATTGCCTTACAAACTCAGTAGCCACATTCCTAGTTCATCCATCAGTCCATCCATCCATTTTCTGCATCTTCTCAGAACAGTGTTTCAGTAGAGCCAGGACTCACAAAGCCAAAGCAATGGGACATTCTGAGTAGTAGGAATGGACATGTAGTCTCTCGTACCCATTAGGCTTCCTTGTTTCCCCTTAGTTTAGCAGCAAATCTCACAGTAATCAGGATGGAGATGGATTTTCCAAGCAATAATATATAACTGTGAGCTGTTCTTATTGTAACATGCAGGATTTTGGAACAACTCAGTCTGGAAAAGTGAATTAAGATCCATGAGCTTTGACAAAAGATCTCCTGCTTCTGCTGGAGATTACAACTACTATAATTGGTTTGTTGATACAGAACAATGCAGTTGCCTGTATATTTTAGGCTTTCTTTGGGATCATGGCTGTGGCAACTGCCATGAGAAGTGTCTGCCCTTCAAAAATGCACTGTTACACCATATCACTCTAGTAGAAACAACATAGAAAAGAACGTATGCCCAATAGTGAGTGGACCTAGGCAGCAGGAGCATTTCAGAGGGAATGCTTGAATGTTTCCATACAAAAGAGTTCAGCCAGCTGTAATTGCTGTCCACATGTACTCTGCTGAGAACTCTGATAGGAGAGGGGGGAGAGGGATTCCTTGCAAAACATCTGCTCATGTTATGTCCAGTTGAATTAGTTCTTACCAGGCTTATGCTTCCCTGAGCAATCGACCTCCCAAAGTTATAAAAAGTCTTAACTCTGCATGGCCTTCCAGCAGCATCACACTGAACAAGTCAACATATTGTTAAGAAAGAAAGTGTCCCCAAGCACAGCAAGGTTAGGGCTAGGGCATCGAAGACTTGGGTGAAATTCTCTAAGTCCTTCTGGACATGTCCCAATCAGCGCAGCAGCTACAGGTCCAGTTGACTATGCTCCTGTACCCCCATTTCCATTTTCAAAGCCAACCCTGTGTTTGCGATGATCCATCACAGAGATGTCAAAGGCAGGAGTTACTGTGGCAAGATCCTGTCCTCCAAGAAGTGGTACAGTTCAATATAAGGTAAAACTGACAGAATGCATCCTTGCTCACAGGTGCCCCAGGTTTTTCCAGGAGCAGGGGTAGATCCAGCCATAGCACCTGATGCCCTGATAACAAGCAAACCCTTTAGTCCCACAAAAGCCCATGTCCCTTGAGCTCTGGATACATCTTTTGTCTGTTGTCCTTCAACTTTTAATTGCGGTTTAATGCTTAGGTTATTAAGTATACTGCCCTATGAATACGAAGAAACCTTTCAAGGCAATATGCACAGCTAACTGACTTGATTTTGTTGCACTGTCTAGTTGTCTAGGAGGTGTTGGGTGATTTCAGCTTCAGTTTCTCCACACATGTGCGCTAGAGACATTTGGCTGCACTGAAGAGGAACAGTACAGGGGCCAAGAGTGGTGCCCCCAAATCATTTGTGTGAGATCACATTTGGTCCCAGGATGTGCCTCTTGGATGCATATTGCATCTGCTTTCCTTATCTGCCACATGCCTAGCTACCCTTCAAAGAATGCTTCTCCATATAACTCCTCAGGATGCAAATGCAGTCAGGCATTTTCTACACTCCAAGCAAATGCATTCATTCACAGTAAGTTCTCCCATTATTAAAACTAACACACAGCAGCAATACTAACTTGAAAGCCAGACACACACATGCTGTGGGTATAAATGCAAACATTTGCCTGCAAATACACATTAAGAACCAGCTCAACTGTGTGTGAGTTTGCATAAGAGTTCTTTGATACAAGTTGTCTGTCCACATATACAGGTGTTTGTGCATGCACAATATCCAAGTATATCCCGGGAGCTGTAGTTTGGAGTCATCAGGTGCAGCATAATATTTTGTATCACCACATGGTGAGATCCCTTCCTGACCAGTTGTTTTCACAGGGCCTGCCTGTGTGATGGTGTTGCGATGTTTACTCATCGCACTCTGGAGGAAGGAATCTCAATCTGTAGGGTTCTCTTTGTAGAACTACAGCTGCAGTGTGACTCAGAGATGAGAGCTGCTGATGCAGCTGATGAGAGAAGTAGTGGTGAATGCCCTGGTTCAGCAAGAGTTACACCAGTCCAGCACATGAGCAGAAATCGCATTGTTTAGATGAGAACTGTGCATGCTCTGAAGCTCACAATCAATTCCAAACATAATAGCACATTTGTAATACATTGATCCAGGCTCACTACAAAGGTGGGCATTTCGAATGGACAACTTTTGACCAATGAGCCCACTAATTAGAAAATCTGGCAGCATCATTAGTTAGTTTACAGCATGCTAATGTGGTGGCTGTTTCTAATGGTTATTTATGTCATATTTTTTTTCTGTTTTATTGCTATAAGCAAGCAGGTGCCTGATCTCACAATAGGTGTTTTCCTTCCCCTCTTCTCCTCTGCACTTCCTTGTGTGAAATCACAACTTTCATGTGCTCTGTCTCCTAACCCTCCAAGGGAATTACAGGGGTAATGCAGGGTGAGAGGAGGTTTGCTCCTCTAGCTGTGTCTGTTCCAGAGGCAGAAGGACACCATTAAATACATAAAGACATCCAAAATAGATACATAAGGGCATGAAGACATTTAAAATACATGAAGCTGTGAGATCATATTTTGGAATAACTGTAGAAGATTTATAAAAAGTTAGCTCATACTGTTATGAAAAGTGTCATTTTCACAGCTTCTAGGGAGGAGGGCATTTGTGAATCAACAAAAGGAAATGCGTTAACAAAGAGAACATCAGTTTGCATTAAATGTGCATATGCTCATTTGTATGGCTAGATGTGGTCTGAGAGATAATTAGCATGATTGCAATGGAAACACAGGAGGCATGACTCTTGTGTGGAAGACTGCGATCCAATGACCGATGTGCCTTGCTCTGTCTGCTGCCCAAGTGTTGTTCATGGGCATCTTCAAGGCCCAGCTCTGTCTTCTGTGGTTCTTTATCTTTAAACTAGGCTTAGACTAGACAGACCTTCAAATAGAAGATGCTATGAACTACAGAGCAGAGCTCTAGCTGGTCTTCAACTAGAGGGCTGTCATCTGTAAAAGAGCAGGCTGGACATTTGAGGCCACTCTGCTGCCCTGCCCAGTTCCACCCGTTCCTCCCTCTCCTGCATGGCACAATCAGGCTCCAAGTTGCATGCTTGCGGTCAGGCTGCTCATTCAAGTCTCTGTGCCCTCTAACCAAGCGATTACATCTGACTGTTATTCACAAGGAAAGGAAAGCCCTATAGTTACACTTCTGCCCCCCTATCTCCCAGTTTATCCCCCATGACTGAATACCAGCAGATCTCTCTGGGCAAGTATTTTATACAGTTACATGTATTTTATATTGTTATTTATGTATTTTAATTTATTTATTTGTAAGCCGCCCCGAGGCTTCAGCGAATGGGGTGGCCTAGAAATTTTCTAAATAAATAAAATAAAAAAATAAAATAAAAAAATAAATAAGTATTGAACATCTGGTCAGATCTCAGCTATGCATGTCAGGAGGATTCCCTCGTCCATGATTAATCATGGAATTTTACACATGTCTGTTGAGAAGTATGTCACATTGAGTTCAGTAAGACGTACTGCTGGCTAAGCCATGGGTGATCATGGTTATATGCAGCAGAGGGTAGTGACTCCCGTGTCAGTGGAAATCCTCCACTGCTTTTGAGCTTTATATGAGCTGTCCATGGTGCTGAACTAAACCAGGTTCACCATGATGGAGCTCCATGCCCAGCTCCTATAAAGGACAAAAAGAAAAAGCAGCAGTGGATGAGGAGCCACAGTGCCATGGGAGTAACTAGCCTACCCTGGTTTTATATGCCAATTTTAAATAAAGTAAATAAATATGCATCCCATACCTCCCATTGCTGGCATACAAAACTCATAAGAATGGGATGTCAAGTTATTTTTCCTAGAATTTGCAGGAGTATTGGGCAAAAGATAGAATGTGATTGAGTCATGATTTATCTACAGCAAAGTATTATAGCTCCATGTGTCCCTTATTTTTAAATGTTTGATCTGGAAGTTCTAGGCCAGATGGGGAGTTTCTTTGATCTGATGTAACACATCCAATATTGGCAGTCCTGTGTATGCATTTCTCTTGCCATCACCAGCAGATGCTGTGAACCAGTGAGGATTCCAACTACGTGGAATAGTACTGGGGACCATCCAATGAAAGCTGCCAAAGGCTCTCTTTTCTGCAGCCAAGCTCTATTGATCAAGTGTCGCTGGCTTGGTGGTGACCTTGTTTCAAACACAGCTGGGTGAGCAAACTTCATGTAGAGTGCTGAATGCAGATGAACTGTGAAGGACTTCATCAGTATCCATTACAATATTAGCAAAGATTCACAAATGCTTGGACTATAACCTTAAGTTAGAATCATTTACCCACACAAGTGACATAGCCCAGAGTGAGAAGTTCTGTAATCACTCCTGAATTATTGCAGTGTTGATTTCTGTTTAGTTTCAATTTATTGACTTTGCATTTGTCAGAGGGAAGGTCTTGTTCCAGAGACCTGTTCCTTCTCATTCTGTGAATTGCTTTGTACTGTTCCTTGGGAAATCTGTACTTGGAATTAAAGGACCACATTTGGGATCTTTTGCCTGTCTAGACTGAAGATCATTCATTAGGCTGTTTCAGACACTGCAAACGGCTTTGCTTTTCTCCATTGCATGGAAAACCCAAGAAACTCTACGCCAGTTCAATGTCCTGTCCATGGTTACATCATTTCATATTGATGGTTCCTCACCAGTTTACCCAGAATAATAGTTCTTCCAGAGGCTGAATCATCCATTTTGTTTGCACTTCCAAGTGAGTCATCTGAATAATTTATCATGAGCATGAACCATGATTTTGCATGTCACGACTCTGGGTGTCACAACAGAGCAAGGGTGGGCTGAGCAGTAGTGTGCCAAAACATGGTTTGTGCCTCTGGCTGAAGGACCCAGACAATGCAACATTTGCATCAAACCCATGGTACAATCTGCAAAAAACCAGAAAAGTAGAGCACCTCTGTGTAAACAAGTGCTCATCCAAGGAGTTAGGTTGTATCTAGGTAATTTGGCGTTTAGATTTCTGCAACAGTAGTGGGGTATATGATTCAGTTAATTTGGGATGTATTGCCCTTGCTAGCAGTGTTGTAAATATAATTAGAGAAGTTGAAATTTCAACATCTTTTCAACATTCCCCATCCTCTCTCATATGCAACAGGTAGTCACTGCATTAAACATGGAGTGGAGAAAGCTTTTCCTTTGCTGGACTGAAAACCAATTGCACTGCTTTCAGGAGAACAAATGTGCTGTACATTCAGACTGCTAACAGCAGCAAATGACTAATGCATGTCATTTTTGAGATGCTATCTCTGCATGGACAAGTACACTCTGATCCAGGTTTAAATTGGGTGTGATTTTAGCTGAGACGGCGCTAATTTATTTTCTCTGCTACTTCAGCGATTCTTGTGCTTTTACTAGAGTGAAATCATCCAGAACCTATTCTCTAAGAACAAGGGGTTAAAAGATTATCTTGGCAGAACAGCAGCTGTTAAAATAAATGCAAGGCCTTGAGCAGCACTGTACATTTATTAAATTTACCAATCTTCATATCATTTTGTTTTGTCCCTCTGGAAAGTGCAAGTGGTTAAGAAATATGGTCCTTGGATCCTGCTGGGCAACTTATCCTAAGCAACCACTGAGCAACTTATCCTAAGGGTCCTTCATAGGATTCCTGCATGACCTTGAAGATCTCTTTGACTGCGTGAGGAGGCTTTATAAGCTACAAAAAGGTGGCACAAAAGGACATTCTATGGAGGAATGAAAATGTGAGCAATCCATGTGTGGCTGCTCTTTCCAATGGCAGAGGCTCTGTCCACATTGCTTGAATAACCAGGCCAGACTGCGCCAGACCATGCCAGACAGTTGGCTGGCACAGGGCAGGACACCCGCTCACTGGACGTAGAGTCACTTCATGCAATCCCTGGAATCTCCATAAGTTTGCCAGACACGCACAAGCCAGAGACTTCGATGGCATTGTTAGGAGTGCTATGGATGCCGCCCTTCAAGGTTTCAGCCGATTCCATGCTGAGAGAGGCTTAGAGTTCTGTGCATCTCTCATCCCTGAGGAAGACTGCCAAGAGTGGGGCACTGAGGATGGTAGCTGTCATCATCTGGCCTGTAGAAGGCTAGGCACAGGGCAACCAACTCTCCACCAACCATGAAATTGTTCTGTTCTACAGTAGGCATGGTTCTCGCGCCCACTCCTGTGCATTCTGTCCTCACAACAGCCTCGGTTAGTCTGAGAGATGGTTGCTGTTTAATTGCGAAGTCGTGGCCGACCCATCCTGACCCCATGGACAACATTCCCCCAGGCTCTCCTGTCCTCCGCCATCCCTCGGAGTCCACCCAAGCCCACACCCACTGCCCCAGTGACTCCATCTAATTCTGAGAGATTGCCACTGGTCTAAGGCCATCAGTGTCATTTATTTTTGAATGGGGGTTTGAAGGTGCATCACCTAAATCCAGCACTCTAATTAATACATTCAGTATTCTATTTTAAATATTTCTTTAATTATTGCTGTGGGGCTAATTTAGATGGGGGATTGAGAGTGGAGAGATAATGCAGGATGTGGGAACAGTGAAAGCCCCATCCTCCAGTATCAATTGGGATCGTCTTGGAAGTTCTACTAGTATTGTCTGCTGGTGAATGTTAAAAGCACTAGGAAGCCTAACCATGCATTTCCCATGTCTCACCTGCTTTGGACCCACTACTCTGTTTAGTTTCAGATGTCTTCTCTAATATCAAGCAGTGGAAATGTTCTTAACTAATGGTGGAAATATATGCTGACAGGAACCAGGTGAGTCCAACAAGAGACCCCAAAATATGGCAGAATCTCAGCAGAGTTTGTCAACATTTTTGTAATTAAATAATTAAAGTGTGCATGATCAAACAAAGCCAAATGCTTCTACATCCCATTGACTTCAGTCAGTAAGTTAATACAGTTAACGTTCTTCAGTCAATCAAAGTCAAAATTAATCAAAGTTAAAAGTGTGGCCATCTTGTAACACTTACATGAAAGCAAGTGCCTTGAATTCAATGGAGCTTACTTCTAAGTAGATATGCACAGGATTGCAGTGTAAAAGAGTTTAAATTTTACAGAGTTGGGTCCATTTTCCTGCTAGGGCAACAAGGGTGTGGGAAAAGAATAAAAATGTTAAGGGCCAAGCCCAAAAGGACATATATCTGCATAAAAGAATGAGCAGCATTCAAGATCACATCAACTCTCAATGTCATCTCATGTCCAGCTCTTGTTTGCATTTGCAATTGCTGTTCATTCTGCATGAACAGAATTTTGCAAACCGAACAGCACTCAAACAGGAAATTTGCAATTCCACCTGCCCCCCCAATTAGCACAAATCTCTGACAATTCCTAGCCTGAAAAAAGAAAAGTCCTCTGTAGACTAAGGCAAGGCTAATTGTATCTACTGGAAGAATTTGCACAATTCAGGGAATTAGTATAAATTGACCTGGGATTTGGAATGAGACAAATGTGAACGCATGTTCAGTAATTTTTAGAAAGTTTTGGAGGACATATGCTTGCATTCAGGGTATCGAATGAGGAAGACTTGCAAATTTTGTGAACAGAAATGGAATTCTCTTACCTCCCTAAGCTAGGCATGTGATTTTAGAAATATTCACTAAGATGTAATTAAATTTCATAGAAGTTACAACCAACCAATTGCCATCCAAATCATCCCAAACACCCACTTCAATACCTGTTAAGCCTTTTCCCCCCTGAAGTGTTACTGCCAGATGGGGGGATGATTTGGGGAGTCACAATGCACCAGGGGGCAACAATGCTTTCATTCCAAATTGATATCCTTGGAAATCTTTGCCCCAAATGGCTGGTAAGCTTGGAAAACATCTTCCAATAGTGTTTCTCCTTAGCTTTAATTGCCATGCTCTAGGAGGGGGAAATCTTCTGCAGGATAGCTCATTGTTTCCCTCCACAGCTATAATCCCTCCTGGTCACATACAAGCACTCATGGTAATTAAGCTGAGACAGGGTGGCACATCGATCCACACCAATGCTCAGAAAAGACATTCAAAAACAGATTTGGGTCCTGAGCCTCATGGACCCAGAAATAGCAATCCCTCTTTGGAGAAGCAATTGGGTTAAAATATAGAAATCAAAAAGTAATTGTAGATATATTCCAGATGTATTCTGTGAGCTCAGAAGAGCCAAATCAAAACATGGACTTTGGCTCTTTACTCCTCTGGAAAGATTCTGAAAATATTAACTGATAGAGCTTAACCAGTGTCAGCCCTGGTTCTTTGTTTCATACCCATTTCTGTCCAAAGAAGGATGAGCCGGTTTTTGATGTTGCAGATGTAACATTGTTAGATTGATTCACTGTCAGGGGGATTTAAAATTAGATTGAGGTCCTTCCATTGGACCCATCCAGCATGCCTCGTGCTTCTAGCACAAAAGCCATTTAACTCCTTGGTGAGAACTGGAACATGATTCAAGTAGTGCATAAGTCTCTTGAATAACAGTCAATTCCACCAGAGCAGGGGGTGTTATTTAAACAGAGAGTGGCATAGCCTTGCTTTTCTTTATCCTTTCTCTCACAGACATGCATTTCCAGGGAATTCTGGCTGTCCCAAATGCAAGTGCCGGCATGCCAAGATAAATGAATTCAGAAGCTTTTAAACCATCCCAAAGACAATCTCATTGCTATTCACATGCAGAAATCTTTTAATGTTTTTATTGATTTAATGAAATAAGAAGTAGTGGCAGGATTGGAGGGAGAGGATAATAAATAGAAACGGCTGCAAAAAGTCCTTTTCCAGCTTAAGCAAGGCCTAATCCCCTCCTTTTCCCATGTGAAGAATAAACCAAATCACCTACTGGTAGCACCAGTAAATGACTGCAGTCTTGTCACTTGTGTAGGACAGAGCCATAACTCACACGTGCCCTGTACACTCTTGAATTACGGTCACCTTCATGCCCCTGGCAGAGCCCCCATACTTTACCCCGGCATTCAGTGCTCCCAGTGTGGTCAGTTTTAAGCAAAGGTCAATAAGTTCTTCCCCTTGACAATGATGCTGGGAAAAAATGGGCTGTGTAAAATCGTGTTAGGCCAGGTCTGTCCATGCTTAAAACTTACGTCAATCAATCTTAGTAAACACATTGTAAAGGCCCTGATGAGCTGCCTTCTCTTTCCCTTCCTCTTCCTTCTTGTACTCTCTTTGGATCAGGGCTGGCATGAAGAATAAAGGTGGTCAGGCACCTGCCAGGTGATCATTGGTAAGAGCCTCCCAGGCTTGCTGCTCCTCTTCACCAGAGCAACCTGTTTGTTCACCTGCCCTTGCTTTGGCCCAGATAATAATGGGATGAGAAAAAGGAGTCACAGATGCCACTGCCTGCTTCCTTAATGGCTTTCTGCATTCCAAACTAACATGTGGAAGCAAATAAGAATCCAAGAGCACAGGATGTGGAAGAACAGCTGGTGATGATGGAAGTGAGAAGGCTGACTTGTGGAGGGGGAGGCTCCATGGAGGATCACTCGCCCAAGGACCTCCAGAAACCTGGAGCTGGCATTGCCTTGGCTATGTTCCCTGCACTTGCTTCCTAGATTCTTCACTTCTACATTTACCCATCATCAGCAGAATGTCTCTATAACAGGCTAGTCAAAAGCTCAACAGAGTTGAATCTGTAAATTTGACAATGACTTTGTGAGAGGCTGATAAGCTCAAATGTAACAGCCCCAAGCAAGGTGCCTCTGCAGTCTATTCAGCAGGGCATTCATTGGCTGCACCACCAAAGCAATGTAGAGCCAGTGGGGAAATGAAGAGCCTCACACTCCAGCCTTGGGTTGCACAAAAGCAAGGGGAGTGTTCGTGTTCTCATGGAACTCTCCTGTTTATTACATGTGTACACTAGAACCAGATCATGCACTGTCATGGTTCTCTTTTGGAACTGTTGATCTAAAAATGTAACTTACTGTAAAACAACCTATACATATTTATATATTTATTCATAATATCTATATACCGTCTTTCATCATCTACTTACAGAACTTTTTAAAAAGTTGTTTGTTGCTGCTGCTGTTATTGTGCTATATATATTGTGTTCTCTCTCTCTCTCTCTACACACACACACATATGGCAGGATTTTGAGTGTTTCTCCTAGAAGGCAGGTAATAAATTGTTTAATAAATACATATCTCCTGTAAACCTGTTTAGGCATTATCCCTAAACAGAGTACATGAGGCAAGTTAGAAGGATGGTGCCACACAAGATAGCTCCATCCCTAGCACTGCTAATCTTCTGTTGATTGAGAACATCTAGAGGAGCTTTCTACTCCATGGTAGCCTCCACACAACCAGAATCCTGCTTTAGTTCCCAATCATGTAAAAGATTAAATGTCTCAAGTGAATATGAGTAGAATCACCCCTGCAGCCCTCTCCACTCACCCCAAGGAAGTTGGGGACTTTGAGGACCGGGATGGCATATATGCAGATGTTAGAGAAAGGGTCCCTTCTTTTTCCCCATTATTTGTGTGTCTTTTTCAGGCATGACCCCTTAGATTTATGGCTATTATGGTTTCAGACACCTTTGGAGGATTGATCTTTGGATTTTAATAGTCACACTGTTGATGATCGTCTTGTGGTTGGCCTTCTAGGCATCCTGTCTCCCTGCTGTGTCCATAGATCACTGAGAAGCAGTTGGGAAAATGGCTAAAGTAAAGGTGGAACAGCATTTGTGCTGACAATGAACATGTCATTGAGTCCATCTGAAGAATTTTGCCGTGGCAGCAGTGATGGCTAAGAAGGCCACCTTCTCAACCACACTGGTTTCATACTGTGTAAAGCTGCCCGGCACTGCTATACAGATATATACGTGAGTTGTTTTGGGGTGGGGGTGAGGAAGAGTTGAAATTCTAGGTAGATATCTGCCATAGCTTGTGTGGTGGCATGGTTGCAAGATGGGTGATAGAAAACTGCAGTTTCCAAGGGGCAAGATTGATCATGCACATGGATGAGAAATAGGGTAGTATAGCCACATAAAGCTAGCTCAAAGAGAACTATTTCCTGCCAGCAGTGATGTATTTGCCTGATGCTTTACAGATAAAATAGTTTGCATTTAGTTGTATTTGCTTATCACTCATAAAGTAGTGTGTAAAATAGAAGCATCACTGGCTGTTATCAGTTCTTTCGATCCACTTCAGCTGTTTTCATCTCATATACACATGGAAATAAAGTTTCTAGCACATCTTGATGTGATTAAAAAAGCAACAACAACCATGTCAGCTAACAGTTCAAATCAACAACCTTTTCTGCTCCTTAGCTCATTCCCCAAACTCACTCATCCTCGTTCATAATTCATAACTGCTTCCTTCAATATCAGATGAGCATCCCAGATCTTTAATTCTTTATATCATAACCACATCCTGCTTCGTGTAACTCCTCATTTTTGCAGCTGTGCAGTTCCAAACCTTGCACAGACGTAGCAGAATATTCAGAAGATGGATCAAAGTTATGGTTCATGGTGCTGTTCCTGCACAGCACATTATCAGGAAGGCAGTTGGTGCACAGAGGCAAAGGGGGAAACTTTGCTATGAAGCAAAGCAATGAGGGAGAATAGGCAGTGGGACTCATTGCTGCCGAGGAAGGAGGTGGCCACCATGCACCTGTTGCGAGGGAGAGCTTGGGAAGTAGTCTACCCACGAGAAGAGGAGCAGCCATGTGGTTTTGGCTGCTCTCACCACATGGCATACTACCGAATCGCTGCAGCTCAGGATAAGACAAAAATAAACATTGCTATGGGAAGCAGTCCGCGTTGTCATGACATGCTAACCCATCATGGTTTATGAGCTCCTCTGGGTTCCCATGCCATGTGAACCCTGTCGTTGCTTGGGAAAGAACATTTTCATATATTACTATTGCACCTTTGTTGAAGAAAAGGTCACATTGTCTGCAAAATCTTTTCAGCTCCTTTCTGAAGGTATCCTTTATGGGCGGAGTGGATTGGTTGCTGATTGCTTGCAGCTAGAATAGATGAAGTATGCCATTGTCTGGGCCATCTTAAAGAATGCTTGAATAAGATTGTGTTTTCTAGGAACTTCACTGAGATGATCATGCTGAGAGAAATAAAAAATAGAGGCAAAGCCTGCCTGATCCACGGAGAGGCAAACTTCCTTTAGAAAAACAGAGCTGGGGAGAAACAAACATTTCTTTGAATATACATTGCACACATGAGTTAGGTCACATTCTGCTTTGTAGTTTGGGGGTATTTCTAGAACTGCCACTGCTCTTGAAATTGCAAGTACGTAGCAGCTGTGGCCCAGAGTCACTTATGTCAGCTTCAGCTAATATGACAACTATGCCCATAATTGGAAGACAGAAAACTGTTCAGCTCTCTTTTGGCTTTCTTACTGCTTTCAGTGAACACATGAGGAGAGGAGAACTTCAGTCCTGTCCACCCCACTCTTGAACATGTGAAGGAGGGCTGTCTAAGGGAAATATCCTGTAACCATGGAAGATCTCCACTTGATTCACGACCCTGGAAAATCTGGGTCCTGGATCACATGGAGAGCTTACAGTATACAGAAGTCTCCAGACTGTTGCAGTCTGCAGAACTCCTAAACAGGGCTCTTGTGATCATTCATGATATGGTAACTTCTAGATTAGACTGCAGGAGTCTTCTCTACCTAGGGCTACCCTTGAAGAAAGGCCAGAAGCTTCAGAATGCTGCCATTCAATTGTTAATGGGTGTAAATGATCACAGTTATTTTGAGACGTGCATTGCTTGCCAGATTGCTTCCACACTCAATTTAAGGTACTGTGTTTGACATATAAAACTGTGAGTGGTCTAGTTCCTGAATATCTTGGGCAAAATCCTTCCAGTATTACTTCCAGTGATGAAGATCTAGCAGTGAAGCCTTGAAAAGTATAATCTTGGGAGAAGGCCCAGTTTAATAAATTGCCAATTTTTATTGCCTGTTTTAGGGAACATGAGGAGAAGCAAAAAGGAATCCTTGGACTTTTAATATATACTCATACGTGCAATGCAATAAGTAGGGATAATTTAAAAATCAAAGGTGGGTTCAAATGCTCCATGCATAAGTTTGAAATGGCTCTGAGTCCAGGTTTTTAAGGGCTCTTGAGCAAGACACCCTCAGTGAATCTCCCTTCTTACTGTCATGACTGCCAACGGCTCTTGCCCCCTGTTCTCTTCCCATCACTGCTTCCACCTGTTTGCTTGACAAGTAGAGAGCCACAGGGGAAGTGAGTAGCGGTGTCTACTGTTCCTTCTCCTCACTACCACCAGTGAAGGGGTGAGAAGCAAGTGGACATGCAGGTTGCAATAGGGAAGGGGAAGAGCAAATCCAGGAGACTCTTGCAGTGGGACCCTGGCAAGTGCAAGATCATGCCTACCCTTGATACCAGCCCTGCTTTGAGTTGATCAAGACCCTCCTATTAGCCTGACGTGAGTAGGCTGCAAATAGGACCTGCCCGAATTGAATCCACAACTCTGCCTCCTTGCTTCATTCTCCTGTTCCCAAAGGTTCATCAATGTACCTGGGCAGTGAGCAGAGTACCAGGACTCCATAAAAGCCTCCATTCCTATCAGAGGAGGTGGCTGTTACTCAGTAGGATAGTTTCGTTGAACTACATACTACAGAGGGGAGAATTCAACACTGGGGTGTTGCTTTCAGCAAAAAGGCTCTGTCAGTGTGCAGGTCTACCCAAAGAGATCTTATGGTTTCTTAAAGAAAAGCTCAGCCTGTCTTCTAGTGCATGTTCTTGCTGAAGTTTGTAATAATGTAACATAGGACTTGAACTCTTCTTAAAGATTGCCTATAAAGAATTAATATTGCTCCGCTGTTTCATTATACTTCGGGGAAATGTAGACCTCTGTAGCTGCCATTTCATCAGAGGTGACAATGTTGAGAGCACGTCACTGCATATCTTTCTATTCTCCTATTCTGCAGAAACAGACAGGACTGATGCAGGCCTTTCTAAATCTGCCTCAAAGATACCACCAAATGGGAAAAATCTAGCTACACAACAGCCAGAGTGCAGGTGCCACTTCTTTGTGACAAATATATACATCCATGCTTGGTCCACAATCATTCTACCAATATGCTAATTAGCTAGCTATTGGCATCTGTTGTTTACTCTCCACCTCTTCATCAATGAGCTCATTCATTCATTCATTCATTCATTCATTCCTTTGCTACATGTATATCCTACCTTTCTGTCAAGGGGCCCAAATGCTGTACACAGTCCTCCTTCTCTCCCTTTTCATACTCACAATAATCTTGCAAAGTAGTTTATGTTGAGCATCAGTGACTAGCCCAAAGTTATCTAGTGAGCTTCAATGACAAACGAGTACTAGAATCCAGGTCCTGGGTTCCAGTTTAACACACCATTATACCACATCACACTGCATTCCAGAACACTACATATATCCCATTTATTTTCCTTTTTCCTAATGCTTCCTCTCATCATCCCCTATAATATACAGCTATTGTCCTCCTTTAGACACCTCAGATTGTTATCTGGAAGACTGACTATTCTTAAATGAAATAACTTTCACTTACAGAAGCCACCATGATCCAATGGAGGCTCCCTGATGGAAGAAGGCCAGTTCATGCATGCATCCTCACCCCCCTGCTGCAGCTTTCAGTGTCACTTCTCATACTGCTGCAGAGCAGCTTTTCAGGCAGCAAAGGAAGGTATAGAATGACGGAAGACTCTCCACTCCCCTTTTCTCCAAACTGAGCAGAATTTCATCAGGTACTACCCTGGATACAACCAATGTATTTCTGAAAACATGTGAATAATAAGATGATGCTGAGAAAGCATAAGTTCCAACAAACTTGCTCTTCTTTCCAATGGGCTCCCACTTTCTTTCAAGGGGGAAGAAGCTGGGAGGCATTATTTAGGTGGTCTAATTTCAATTTTAAACAGTCAAAACGGCCTAAGGAAACAAGCAGCAGCAAACAGGCAAAATATTATTTACACATGAGTAACTTCTAGCACCAGATCTGGGCTGCTATTCTGGAAGTATACATGGAACTAAGTTCCACTGAATTCAGTAGGGCTTCCTTTTGATTTGATATTCATAGTAATATGGTACAAGGGCAGTATCCAATATGGTCACTCTGCTACTAGGAAAGACTGGAAACACAGTGGGAAAGAGGAGCCTGCTAGTGCAGCAAGAAACCATCCAAAACTACCAAATTCATTTCTAGAATGAGGCAAGTCAGTAGAGGATGTGAAAGGGAGATCTCATTTTGGAAGCAGTATTTTTGAGTAATTGCTTGCATTGCCCTAGGAAGCACTGCTCTCCCATTGTGCCTGCAGATATTGTCACACTAGCAAACTATGTTTTGAGTTGATGATTGCCAGCACTGGGTACTGCCCCAACTTTCATAAACTGGACTTGTGAAATCCAGTTCTGTGGAATGTTTAGGGAGGAGGGACCTTCCCCTTCTAACAATTTAAGCAATGTCTAAGCACAGCAATCAGTAATATGGCAAGAATGTCAGATCCTTAATCAGCTTCAGGTTACTAATTCCAGATATTTATGAAATGACTTGAGGTAAAGGAATGCTTTGTAGCAGACTGCATGATAAAAAAAAAAATAAACAGTAATTTTCTAACACTGTTTGAACCAGCTCATCAATATACAGCACTCTCCTGGCTGGTGAAGCTATCATGCAGTGTTCTTCAGTTCAAGCAGAGAGAAAATAGTACAACTCTCTCTCTGTACCTCCCTCCCTCCCTTCCTTTCAGAGGGGTTATGATGGCTGGGTGGAGGGCATCCAGAATAGCCAGAGATGTCTAAGGAAGTGTGATGTGTTTGTTCACCGGCTGATTGACTGATAGATGTTTCGATTTTGTCCTGCAAAGAAACAAAGGAAAGAAAAGTGCTAATAGAAAAGTTCCCCTCTTGATGTCCAATCCGATGGAATTTAGTGATGGATAAAACATTCTCATTTATTTGTGCAAGAGTGGCCCGAGGCATTTTGCTGTCAGAAGTAAAGGACAATGTGGCACCTCTCTCTATTTCATATACAGGAGCCAGCTTGAACAATAGCTGAATCTTGCTTTAAGAATGGCAATGAGATAGTGTCTTCCATCACACCCAGGGCAGCAGGCTATTTAAGGTTCATAGGAACAGTCACATAGCTCTGTTCTCCAGGGGAATGGCAAGAAGTCTCGGGAGGAATATTTGGTGTTGATAACAAAGAAACAAGCTAGAATATTGGCCATTAGGGAAGGCAGATCTTCCCGTTTAAGGGTGACTCACTCGAAGTATCTGACACCTCTCGACTCTTAACCTGACCTTTTATCTTTAGATTAAATAATAGGTCTGCCTATTCCACCTTTGTGTGTTCACTGAACATGCCAAACTAATTTGAAACTATTTGATTCTCATCAACAACCTGACTTTTTTTCTGGTGCCTTTGGCCTTGACATTTCAGGTTCTGAAGATTTTGGCCCTTATTCTTCATCTGAATTAGAATCCTTCTCCACAGCCTTTGAAGGCTCTTCTGCAGGAGTGGTGGGACCATTCTCTACATCCACTGTATTTCAGAGGTAACAACATTCTCTGGGGAGGTGGAAAAAAGTCATTGTTTTGTTTTTTCAGGAATGTTATATTCTATATTTTTTGAGAAATATAAAAATGAATTACTGGGTCAGTTTCACAAAGTTATGATCAAATCACCATTTTTCCTCAGCGCTATTCTCCTATTTCACCATATAGCAGAAAAGGGACTATGGCAAAGAAAGCATCCATCCATCCATTTATTCTAACAGTCTATGGCAAACAAGGCATTCATTCGTTCGTTCGTTCGTTCATTCAAACAAAGGAAAGGGATGGGTGGGCTGACTTTCGGCACAAATGTCTTAATTTGTGGCCAGCCGGTTGGCTAAGCCTGGCTCTGCCACAGATGTGCCAGTCAAAACTGGATCGAACCCTGCCTGTGTTTTGGCTAGGTACGGTGTCCAGGAGCAGCAGACATTAACAGCAGTCTCGGTTGTAGGTGGCATCAGGACCTCGGATAGCACACTCTGGGGACCTCTGGCTCTAGGGTTCTCCTAGAAAGAGCCTATATCCCAGCATAGACTTGCAGACAAGTGAGGCCTTATCTCAACAAAATCAGCAAAGCTGGTCCTTTCAGTGGATCCACTCTTGCTGGATCCACTGCAGTGCAGTTCTTAAGGGGTCTGTTTCTCTTTCTGCAGTCTCATGTACCTGCATGGAAGAGCAACATCCTCAGGCTATGACAGTATAGAAGATGCTCTGTGAATGGAAACTGTGACCTGTTCAGGTCTGAGTCCCCAGGGGAATGCAGAACCACAGAACCAAGGGGAACGCCAGTTTAACCTTTTACAGCACAGATATACCCAGCTCCACACCACCACCAGTGGTAGCATCTCAAGGGTAGGTTCACACATTATGACAAACAAGGGCCATGGGGTTTGCCATGATTGTTGGCAACTTACCACATTTGCCCTGGCAGATGGTCACGACCCCCATCTGGTCCAGCATTATGCTCCTCCCACTCCACTCTCCCACTCTTGCCATGAATCCTAGCAGCTACTGCAAGCAAAAATCCCTTCATTGCTACATTGCTCCATATCTACCGCAGTTGCCTTTTCCTAACCGGTTCACTGAGGATTTGAAGTGGGTTCTCCATCTTCCCCCTCCTAATTTCGCCTCCCTTTCTTTAATGCTTCCTAGCCAATCCAGCCCCCTTCCTTGTCATTGTCCTCCTCCTCCTCCTGCTGCTGCTGCTATTATACATTAAAATAAACACTTTGTGATTCCCCTGTTCATTCTCTGTGCCTTTGTTCACTTTCTCCCTGTTTCAAAACAGGGTGATGAGCATAGCGCTGGACAAATGGGAACAAAGCAAGTCATGAGGTGTGTACTGCTAGGAAGCCATGAGCAGCAGAGATTGGAAGTCTGGAGCTGCCTCTCCTTGTTGCCACTCTTTCCATAGGATTCTATGGTTTTTTTTCCTGCCATGAGTGGAAAAAAAAGAACTTTCAGGTTTCTGGGCCCAAAACAAACAACAACATCTGGTCCAGACAGCAGAACAAGCCCACAAACCCAGATCTGTGAACTCAGTCAATGTTTCATGCAACTGTCTGAACTACGAGCACCTCCTTAACCCAGCCCCCTTAACATGCTACCAGTTGGTTACTCGTTTTGCCTCAGCCATGACCATTTCCGAGTAACAAAACAGTGCTGGGCTGGGAACGTCATATGTTATTATCCGATGCCATAGCTCAGCTACTGCTGTAAACAGGCAGCTTAGGAAGCCAGCAGGAAATGGGGTGAATGTTCCCATATAGCTACTTTATTTTGTTACTTTGTGGCTGCTTTACAGCAACTGTAAAAGCTGGTCATAAATCAGTGCCTGTACTATAAAATACAGGGGACAGGCATAGTTAGATGAATCCCAAAGAGCCCAGATCCTCTGGCAGCCCCCAGGGGATGAAGGAGAAAGCTCCATTCCCCTCACTCTTTCTTTATAACCACCTTGGGAGAGAAGAAGTAATAGGGATGAAGATTGCTGATGGAAGAGCTCGTTATAGGAACATGTAGGCCTGGGCGCAGGCTCAATGCCACAGCTGGGTTGGGGGGGGGGTGTTTTATTATTATTTTCTATTTTTTACAGAAGACATTTTGCATTGCAGAAATTTGACATCCCTCCCCTTTCCCTCGTCAAATTTACGGGCAGGCAATTGGCACAGGGGAGGAAATAAACTCTTTATAAGAGCACAGTGTTAGTGTACTGTTTGTTTTTTAATGTGATTACACTGCCTGATATATTCATAGCTCAAGTGCCTCCTTTTAAGAGTCAATTTTTTATTATTTGATTGTCAGAGCCAAATTCAATTAAAGGGCTGCTGCTATGGAAATCAAGTTTGCTGCCTGTTTTAGGGAAGGAGGGTCATTTTTACTGGACTTAGTTCACTGAGGCTACAATCTAGCACACAAGTTATGTGTGCTCGATTCTTGTTGTGATCTGTGGGATGTAAGCAATGAAAGACCAAGCAGGACTTCATGCATCCGTCCAAAGTGCTGATTATATTGACTCCAGAAGGGGGCATTATTTCCACTGCAACATGTGGCACATCACCGAGTTCCTTCTGCTATTTTTAAAGCACAGAATCTTGCAATCTGTGAAGAAGTTTGTGCTGTGCAGCCTTTGGAACAAAAACTATGGATAGACACCTTCAGCGGTTCTTCTTTCTGGCCACCCACCTACCTCTTCAATATTTGAGTCTTGCTAACAGCAATGCCAGCTCCAGGTTTGGGGGGGGGGGGCTGGCTCCATTGAAGTGAGTAGCAGTGGCATCAGCTCCTCCTCATCTTCCAGCTCCTTCCCATTGCTGACTAATGTTCTCCTTCCAGGCCAGCAGTGAAGTCAAGGAGCTGTGGAGATCAGTTAGCCTCCTGCCTAAGTACAAGCCATGGCAGGTGCCCAACCACGCTGAACCCTGATGTTGCACTCCCTTGTTATACTGTTAATCTGAACTGTTGCACTTGTACACCTATTCAGTTAATTACTTTGTTAACTACATCAGTTATTTATTTCTACAGAAGCTTTACTAGCTCCCTTACATTCTTGGGCTTATCTCTAATATGCTGAACACTGTGTTATTACATTTAGAAATAATAATGATGATTATGTTTATTGATTTGATTTGATTTGATTTGATTTTGATTTCTATACCACCCATTAACTAAGACAGTTCTCTTGGGGGCTGGGGCAAGCCTCAAACGTTAGCCATCTCTTTCCAGTTCCTTTCTCCTGCAGCAAAAACCCACTTGCTTTCTTAGCCTGCACATAAAGCAAGCACAAGTTAGCTCTGTATATAAAAAGTGTTTCTAAACAAACTGACAACTTCATAATCCTGTATTAGTCATTGCCCACCTTCTCCCTCTCTCAATTCCTCTTGCTTTCCTTGTTCCTTTTTCTCCCTCTCCCTTTCTTGTTCATTCTTGCAAGATGCATAATATTTATTGAGAGGTATATGGACGCACATGGTAAGTAAATCCAAAATTAAAATGTAAAACAAAAATGTTTGCACCTTCAACTGAAGGAAGAAGCATGTGCATAAAGAAAACTGCTTTGTATGAAGAACTGGTCAAGACAAAATGAAGTTGTCAGAGGCTGGCACTCATTTAGGCACCAAAGCTAAGAACATTTTCAAATCTCTACAATAAAATCTAATGCAAGACCAACTTGATAATGTTGACATGTAAAGTATTAAATTAATGGAGGTAGGGCAGCCCTTTTATTAGGCAAAGTGAAGCAGTTGCCTCAGGTGACAGATGCTGGGAGGTGGCAGCAAGAAGTTGAAGGAGGGATCTGTGTGTCCTGCAACCTTCTCTGCACTCTCTGGATTACCCTGCTTTAATGCTATCCGTTAGTCCAGTCACTGTTTGTCCATGGAATGGCAAGGGATGCTATCCTCTTCTGCAAGCCAGGTAGCAAAATGTCTGGGGCTAGCCCTGCATATAGGTTAAGGCCATCAATGGCTACCAGATATAATATAAGCTCCATTCTGCCCGTAGTTTTCCTGTTTAGCATCTCATCATTGCCCTGTCTTACTAACAGAATTAAATTTAAAGGAAGTGGGTCCAGACATCACCATTTTCTTGTCATCACTCCCCATGGTTTCCCACCACTTCTGACTCTTTTCTTGCCTCAAAAAAACTGTTAAAGAAAAAAGATGGAATAGCTGCAGAATGACTTCTGATTTAAACTGTTCCGACACCTTTGTTTGAAAGCAATGCAGGAGCTGAGGCATTCCAGCAGGGAGAAGGTGACTGCTCTCTTGACCTGTTTCTGGGTTTTTCATAACATCTGGTTGTCCATTTTGAGAAATATCGTACTGGATGGGATGGGGTTTTGGTCTGCTTCAGCAAGGTTCATATGTGCTTCTGTGAAGGAGTCAATGAGGTACCTTTAATCACTGTAAAGCAAGAACCTGAGAGCCAGTGTGGTGTAGTGGTTAAGAGCATGGGACTGGGACTCAGAGGATCTGGGTTCTGGTCCCCGCTCAGCCATGGAGCCAACTGGGTGACCCTGGGCCAGTCACGGACTCTCAGCCCAACCTACCTCACAGGGTTGTTGTTGTGGGGATAAGATGGAGGAGGGGAATGATGTAAGCTGCCTTGAGCCCTTTGTAGGAAAAAGGCAGGATATAAATCGGAAAATAAACAAACAAATAAACTAACTAACTTCTGGTCAGCCTATTCCACCCATCACATCAGTGTCTACCCTTAAACACCAGCTAGAGGTCTGCACATCACAGCAACTGGATCACTTCATCCTGGTGTTGTGCCACTTATGCATAATGCCACAAGGCAGATTGAAGGTTTGTTTGGGTCAAGCTTTGGCATCCATACTTTGCATAATGTCAGTATAGAACCTTAGAATCATAGAATAGTAGAGTTGGAAGGGGTCAGAAGATCATCAGGTCCAACCCGCTGCAATTGCAGGGCAATAAGTTATACCAGCCTATTTAGAAACACAGTGGTTCAGACCTAATGCTTCATTTGTTAATATAAAGTTGTCAGGTAATGAAATGTGCATTAAAAATGTTGGAAAATTAATTGCATTGTAATAGCTCATCATTTTCTGTCATGTTTTCTGTCTTTGGAATAGTGGAACATATTGCAAGTGTAGGAGACAATGAATGGGCAGTTAGCTGTATCAGGAAGAACCTTATTTCCATCCACTTATATCCAGACTACATCTGGAATAAATAAGCTTTTCTACGAATTGATGCCTACTCGATAATGGCCTTTTCCCTGCCTGATTTGGTTGTTTGTTGCCAATAAAAGAAGCTGTAAGGTTTCTGAACTGTGAGGTTTCTAAAGTTTTTAAGGATCATTGTGGAATCCACGTTGTCTACAGTGTATAAAACTGTACATTTCATCAAAGAAAACAATAAACATACTTCTCATAAAGAATAAAGAATTGCTGCAAATTTTCTAGTATTGCTTGAGTAGAAGGAGTATGAAATAATAATAATGCTGTCTTGTAAGATAATTTTTAAATGTGGTTTTGAAACCTACTTGAAAAAGTTGTTCCACCTGAGATGGTGGAAGACCATGCCTATCATTTAAAATGTGGTGAAAATGTGATCCCTACAATGGAAATTAGACACCTGGGTGTTATTTTTACACTGTGGCCTTTTGTGTAGATAGCATTTTTCAAATCAGTTTATCTGGCCTGATATACCTATCAGGGCTTCAGACATATTTCACATATTTCAACTCTTCTAGACTAAGTTGTATGGGATAAAACTGAGGCACTGTGCCATGATAAGTAACATCTAATGATCCATTATCAAATAATATTACAGGAATAGCTGTGGATTCAACCATAAATAGGTGCTCTTGTAATTGGACTACCACCAGTAACATCCTTCAGAGAATGAAAATAGAGTATAAAAGTCTATGACTCAGAACCAAGCACCACATTCAGAATTATGACTTGGTTCAGTCCTCCTGGGACTGGACCAAGGCTTGGATGCTCTACGATAAAGAAATTCCATGAGTGCTTAACCTCAAATGATCAAGTTCATAACTCAACAACAAACCAAAGGTTTGTTTGTGTTTAACAAACTCTAGTTACACCCTACTGCAAGGTTTGCATATAATGAGAATCCACAATTCAGCAACAACCTGCAATTCAGTGATAATCCATACTCAAGTCATACTCTGGGTTGTTATTCCATTTGAACCATGCTGTAGTCTGCTCTTGCTATATCAAGACACAGGACTTTCACATCATCTACTATAGATTTAAAAAAAACAATGGCAACAGACATGGATGGACCCTGGGTACTCATGTTTGCAAAGCATGTGCTCTACCACTGATTTATCATATTCCTCCAATCTGAGGTCTGTTCAAGCTGTGTGTAAACTTTACTCTGTTCCTAATTCTTCAAAACCTAATTAACTGGAGCAACAGAAAAAAGTCTCACGGTATCTCAAACTAACCTATTTCATGGATCATGTCCACTTAGCAGATGAATGAAATATTATCCTAAGGAGGAAGTTTTCTATGCCCTGAGTGGGGGTGAGACTGTAATTAGCAAGCTCAGAGGGAAATTAAAGGGAGGAACTATAGGCAGTAATGATTCACCTTAGCAAAAGTGGACAAGATAGTTACTGAGTAAGTAACACAGACATTCTTACACCGCCGAGCTGTTATTTCTTACAGTGTGGTTAAAACAATAACAGCCATCCCTTTGTCCTTGTTGAAATCACAGGAAAGAGAGCTGAATTTTTTAATTGTTGTGCAGCATATTCACATGGCAACCTGCTTTTGAAAAAACTTTCTTCAAGAATGGGCACCTTGATGTCATTGAAAGTGCCCTGGGAGGTTGAATTGTTCCACTACAACTGAAGTGGATTTTTAATCTCTCTCTCTCTCACTCTCTCTCTCCACGTGTGATGTTAGATACAAGACACAGCCTACCTTTTTCATAAAGTTGTTATGGCGGACTTGCTTTTCAAAATGAATAAGAAACATGCATCTAATTAAAGAAACATGAGATGCTTAGTTTGGGCATTGCCATCTATGCACCAGAGTGCAGCAGGGCAGAGTGGACACTCCAAACCTACCCACTGGACCAGTTCACATGGTGTGGCTGGGCCATTGTAGCTTAAATATCTCACAATAAGCTACAGAATGTGTGGCCACCATACTGAATATGTAACCTCCCGTCAGGGTTATTGGAGATGGTTCCATGTTATGTGAACCTGGCTACTGTGATTTACTGGGGGTTAAACAACCTTCACATAACCCTACAATTAATCAAGGGTGATGTGAGGGTTGTTTCAACCTCAAATAATTCACAATGGATGGGTTCATACAATAAAGCAGAACTCCTGATCACCCAGATCAGGGGTTGCCTATAGAAAATAGTGGCTGCATGCAAGTGGCACATACCATGGCCCATTATGTCTTATAAAGCCCAGTGTGCCTTGTGAATCGGGTCTCACCAAAGAGATTTTGAAAGTATCACCAGCACAGTTGTCCTTGAGTATGGAATGTTTGTTAGTGATAGGTGTGAAAGATGATTTGAAACAAGGGAGTAGCAAGATTTAAAAGGGAACAAAGAAAATTATTTAGCCCAAAGGGGGTGGGGTGGGGGGCTAAGATCAGATAGCATGAGGTGTGAGAAAACAGGCACTTAGGCAGGATGGCCAAATACTGACCCAATGACTTCCTGATTGTTTATTGACAAGCTTGGCAGAACAAAATGAGCCTATTGTAGTTCACCGGGGGCTGGGCTGGATTGGGAAGAAGGGCCAGTATTGGAGCAGCGCGGAGTAGACAGGCAGAAAGATTGTAAACTCCGGGTACCCTAGCCAATGAGGGAAAGGAGGAGTGAGAAGTGGCCTGGGCCGGGCATAAAATGGGATGTGAACGTGTGTTCAGGTGAACTGGAAAATGGGAAGGAAAGCATTTTTCTCTGTTCCCTTCATTGCAATAAAGTTTTAAAAAGAACTCTGCATGCTTGGGATATTTTTCTCTTCTGAAGGAAAGAGTGTTAATAACAGATAGTAAATTAGTTAAACCTATCTTTGCTTAAAAAGAAATAGTTAACACTGGTGAGTTAATTTTGGCTTGCATTTCCTGGCTATGGGAGGATAGGATTTAGGGAAACGGGAGGAGGCCTACATATAAACTAAGACATTGCTGTGTTTGCATTTACAATGGGAAAGGGTAAAGGAAGAAAAGATGGGTGGGGGAATCCTCCATGGGTACTATGGAAGCACTAACTGCATGGTTATTGCTTATGTCAAAACTTAGTTTATTTTATTGTGATTAACCCTGTAAAAATTCAGCCGCTCTTCTAAGAGCAATTGTTTATGATCCCCATAAAGTCTACCAATTCGACATAAACACAATGTAGTTTGAAGCACACAATTAAAGAAAACATGCAGATGAAAATACTGGAAGCTTAAAAATGCAAATACAATGACTGTGTGCAGCCTTGGTAAGTAATATGTAATTTTCATTTTAGTCAGCAAAAACGCAACTCTTCTTCTCCCAATGTTTTGGGCATTTCCACCAACCTTTCCACGGTTCTCTTTAACTGAAGCAGGAGTTTTCACAGAGTTCTCCCTTCTAGCGTCTCTTGTGCCCTTTTGCCCATGAACAGAGACAATGAAAGACTTGGCTAGATGTCACTCTTGCACCTGTCTGCCCTGTAAATCTGCAGAGAATATAAAACTAAAAGCAAGGGAACTGGAGGCAAAATATTGGGCCTGGAGGCTCAACCAGAGATAGCGAATGCAGAAGGGATGAGAGCACAAATGTTATTGTTTTCTGTGTTTTCGATTGTGCTTTAATTGTCTCATTTGCTATGTTGTGTCATTTATCACTGCTCAACAAAAAGTTTGGAATGAAAGAGAAAGAGGGGGGAGGTAGAGATTAGTCGTGTTTATGTTGCCATAGCAATATAATCCCTCTTCTCTCCTCTACACTTGCACACAGGCCCTAAAACCCTGTTTTGGTGCTGTGCTGGCTTTTCATTTCCATATGAAAGGCAGATTGCTCAGCCCCCATGCATTGCCTGGGCCCAACAATGCAATAATGAGCTGGTGGCTTTTAGCCCTTGCTGTTGACTCATATACAAATACAGAAGGAAACGCGGCCTTTTTGAGTTCAGCTCTTCACTTTGATTTTCCTTCCCTGCTACTCATCATTAGGATAAGCGCAGGGACTGTTTCGAGTGAGTACCATCCATGGGCAACCTGCTGCTGATGGATATTGAAAGAAGCCTCTTCTTCTTTGACAGAGATTGTGGGGTGGGGGGCAGCGATGTAGCTCATTATTATTCTCTGCATGACATCACACCAGCTAAAATTGGTGTGGGCAGGAACAATTCTGCTAATAGTGTTGTTGTCGTACAGTAAATGCCTCCACAGGGATTACAAACCCAAAGGATAAATAAAAGTACAAACTGAATAGAAGCATCTCCCATTTTACGGAACAAAGGAACTGGGTACAGAAAGAATTGGATATGTTTAGTCTTGAGATCAGAAGATGGAGGGATGATATGACAGCCCTTCTCAAGTATCTAAAGGGTAGTCACAGAGAAAAGAGGCACAACCTGTTCTCTTTGTCATCCAAGACTGTATGGCACAAACTAGAAGGCATCGTTTATGGAAAGACAGATTTTAGCTGAATGTCAGGGAACCATTTCTAATGGTTAGAGAAATTGACTGCCTAGGGAAGTAGTAGGATCCCCATCTCAAGCAGAGATTAGACAGCTGTGTTTTAGGGATGTTTACAACTGGATTCCTGCACTGGGCAAGGCACTGGCCTCAATGACCCAAGTTACCCCCTCCACATGGGCATCTGCTCCTAGGGGCAAGAGGGTGCCCCTGCCCCCGCATTCCAGACATGATGCCCTTCTGAGAGCAGCAACAGTGGCTGTTTTGCTGCTCCCTCCCTGTCTATTCCTACTTTCAGTTCCGAGCCCCCAGGCAAGCCTCAGGACTGAAGGGCCTGGCAGTAAGAGCTGTCAGTCAAAATGTGCAGGTATTTTGTCCCAAGCCCCTCTGGCCACATCCGCCACTGGGATGCAGCTCTTGAGAGCTTCTCTAAAATGGCATCTGACCCTTGAGCTGGAAGAAGTTCTACAACTCTTTTGCAAAGGAAGAAGCGGCTGTAGCTCAGTGGTGGATCACATGCTTTGCATACAGAAGGTCCCAGGTTCCATACCTGCCATTTCCAAGTAAGTTTGTTGGATGTGGTTTATCTCTTCACCATTGCATTTTTAATTGAGCTTTAAGGTAGCTTCTTTTATGTTTAATTAAGATTCTATATTTAACTGTATTCTATTGTTGTTAATTACATTAAGCACCATTTTTGGTGGAAAGATGAGTTCTAAATTTAAGAAATCAAGAAATAATAGACTATTGGTAGAGTTACTACTGAAGTGAATCTAAACTTGAACACTCACGGTGAAAGCTGTATTAAGTTTTTTTCTCTCTTTCAGCAATTTCTGAAAGCAGAAGAGGATGGGGAGAACAGTGCTCACTGGAACAAGCAGAGGGAATGCTGGGGTGGGGGTGCTACCTTCCTAAGTATGTATGAGATGAATGGGCAGTCCTTTATCTCTGTCTCTGCTCTTCACTTTTGAAATGCCCAGTGCATGCTTATACAGGTGCAGCATTCTTCTGACACAGCTCTCTCTTCTGGCAATTCTTCTCACAATGTGCAAGATTATATGGTCACAACACACTGGCATTCTGGGAAGGACTGTTGGAATGTAAGTCTACTCCTGAGCAGTCCTGCTGCACTGGTTCAAACATAAATGGAGCTTTTCTACAGTATTAGGTACAGCTCTACACTACTGTGAGTGCTTTCAGGGTATTGCAAAGGTCGGAGAGAGAGAGAGGGAGAGGATGAGCAAAAGGACTTGGCTACCTCATACACTTAAGGTGAACCCGAACCCTGCCCACTCCTCTGGTCCCATTCAGAAATGTTATCAAAGCCACCCCTCCTGTCATGATAAAGGAAGAAAAGGCAATGTCTCTTTTTCAGGGAGTGAAGATTGCTCCAAAGTAGGGGGTGAGCTTCAACAAAACACTAAATTTGAATTAGGAATGTTACCAGCATTTGTAATTATTTGGTTTAGTATATGATTATGTCCAGTTCAAAGTGCTCAGATGTATTACAAATTGAGTTCTGCTTCTCCAAGAAGTTAATCTCCAGCTCAGAAAGTTAGATCCTGAGTATGCACGTTAGCAAATAACAACCAGGCTCCCAAATCCACTTGCTCTCTAGACTTCAATTCTTCCATGTTAACTCCTTAGCAACAGTGAAATCTATTGATTGCTTGTGAAACTAAATAAACTACAAAGACAGCTGCTTTATAGTTTGGTGCACAGAAGTTCCTTAACCACTATTAACCACTTGCTCCCAATTGAACTCTCACTGATTGTTGTGAATGATGTGACCAGATCTCATGACCACACCAGCCCAAAAGACTATGAATCTTTGATAGAAAAGTGAAAGACAGTTATTCCTTACCCCTTCCTGTCAAAGGCCAGGACATAGTCAGAAGAGAAGAGAAGAGAAGAGAAGAGAAGAGAAGAGAAGGATACTGGAAGTGAACCTCTGATTACATTGATGGTATTGTCAGTTGTCCAATTCAGAAAGAGCTGCCATGTTTTCTCTCACATACCTCACAGCAGTGGACATGGAGGAAAGCTGCCAAGAAATTCATCCCTCTCGTTTCCATTAGCAATCACATCTGGAAAGCAGAGAAAGTTTGAGGTTTGGATGACAGGAACAACATAAAAGCTTTGCAAGAAACTATCAAGAGAATTGATTGAACCTTTTCAGTGCTGGCACCCTGGGTTTGAAATACTCTCACCAGAGAAGCTCGCTTGGCACTTTTATGGTATATTTTCAATACCAAGTGAAAAACATTTTTATTTCCTCAGGTTTTTAGTTCTTCTGAGTTGTTTTTAAAGGTGTGCTATTGCATTTTAAGACTCTTACCTTCTGCTGGGCTTTTTCTCTGGTCTTATTCCACTGTGAACTTTTCACATTATATAATGTTGTATGCAAGCACTTTAATTTTTGTGAACTGCCCATAGAACTTTGACTATTAGGCATTATAGAACTGTAATAAGTGCTGCGTGGAGGAGATCCGGCTTACAGCAACACACAAGAAAAAACTTGGTATTTTACAGTGCAATCCTATACATGCCCACTCATGCATAAGGTCCACTGAGTTCAGTGGGACTAATTCTCAGGTAAGGGTGTATAGGATTGCAACCTTAGCTGATTGTAAGCTGAACATGAGGCAACAGTGCAATATATGTGCTAAAAAGTGATTGAAATTTTAGGCTGCATTAATTAAAGCAAAGGTAGAAGAAGGGCTACAGTATCTGAAGGACTGTCTTTCTCATGTTCCTCCTCTTGCCCTGAGATCATAATCTAAGGTGTTGCCCATGTGGCAGGTGACAATTTATAAGCAGGTGACAATTTATAAGTAGGCCTGTTCTGTCATGACCCCTGACTTGTGGGATACCCTCTTGATTCAGAACCCTGCTTCTGCTGTTTAACTGCAGGATCCCTTTATCTTGTGCTAATCAGAGAGTAGTATGATTGATAGCTGGATGGGCTAACTGAAGAATTGTCTGAAATTTGTCCTGGGCAGTAACTGCAAAGCTATACAACCGAATGTCAATTATGTAAAAAACAGGCATTTGGAGTCCTCAAACAGTACCCACACAGTATCCACACAGTATTTACTTGTGATATACCCAAGTAAATGAATATGTGGTTGCAATGCAGAATATTGCTCAAAGTTACCTATTTTCTCTTAGTGCAGGTTTAAGCTGTGGTATAAAAATATTACTCCTTGTCCTCCCCAGCAGAGTTTGTAGTAACAGTGCCCCAGTCTTGCTCTTCTCCAGCCCTTCAGCTGCTGCCTTCTTTCCATAGCAAAACAGATCCTTCATTAATCATCACCCCTGGCTCAGAATATAGCTAGCCCTAGCTGCAGTAATCCCATTAGCCTTTCTTTCCTGCCTGGCATTATTGCCTCTTATCAGAGGCTGTTCAGCACTGTGGATCAGGGCTGCTGTCCCTGCTCTGTGTCTCTGGAAAAGCCATGAGGCAAGCACACTGCGCTCCTGCTGCTCTATAATTTAATCAGAATCTCTGTTGAATCTGCTAATTAAGTTCCTTCCCTGCAACAAATATTCAGCTGTTAATTCCTCCCAAGAATGCTTCCTGCAGCATCCGCAGAGGTTATGTCTGCTGGCATCTTGCCATAGTATCTTCATGTGTAAAATGCAGCGCCCCTTTGCTCTCCGGAATCATGCATTGCCTGTTCTTGTTCCAGCCCCTGCTGTAGCATTTCTGATGGTCTAGTGAGATGGTTGCACAGGTGTGATGGAAACCTATTGTGTAGTGTGTGTGATCACGAATGAATCACATTGCCGTTTACCATCTCTTTGTAATATATTGTACATAGTCATTCCTTAATTTTTCAAAAATATTTAGAGCCAGAGCATTGAATCCTGAATGATCCGATCCACGTATCCTTTGAAGAAAAAAAGCCCCCTCCCCAACATTTTATGAATATTTTCCTAAAATGCAGGGGAATTCCTTCCCATGGGAAGGGGCCCTGCTAGGGCACAATGGACCCTTTTTACTCCTCTTCCCCTGTCATGCACATATAGTGCCTAGCACAATGCACTGTGTCTAGACATTTATGAAATGGGAGACTTATGCACACTTTCCATAGAGAGATCCAGTCACCTCACTGCACATGCACAGGTTTAGATCAGGAGACAGAGCCCAGCAAAACTTGGCAGCTCAGGGAGTAGAAATAGGAGCAGAATTTTTCTCTCTGCTCCTGTGGCTTTTTTTTTTTTTTTTCCTATACCATCTATGGTATGTTTGGCCTGTGCTTGAGATCCAGCTAGGATTGAGCTAGAACAGGGCAGGGTGAGTTGGGGGTTTAAGGTTTCACAAAAGCTCGGCATTGTTTGTCTCGTTCTTGCTACTCCTTGCTACTATT
Organism: Varanus komodoensis; assembly: GCF_004798865.1. NCBI lineage: Eukaryota > Metazoa > Chordata > Lepidosauria > Squamata > Varanidae > Varanus > Varanus komodoensis. Next base: position 128,844,609 of record NW_025335268.1, read on the forward strand.
CAGTGCTGTTTTCCATTCCTCTGCCAGAGTGGAGGGAGGAAACTCTGCCCTCACTCTGATTAAGCTTTGTGATGTCACCATGCAGCCACATTTGATTGGCTATACGGCATCACCTTGAGCCATGATTGAACTAGAATTCCCTAAGCCCTAAATCTTAAACCTGGGCTTACCACTTAGCTGACATGCTTAGAATTGTGTTGTTAAAATAGGAAGAAAATAAATTGCAAGCACTACTTTCCGTCTTTCTAATCCCCCCCACACCACAAAGTGACAAACTTGCTGCCCCATTCCTCTCAGGAAAACAATGAAAAATGAGGTAGTTTCCAAAGAGGGCTGGGGAAGCTGGCAAAGCAGCAGGGTTCCCTTGCCAGCTTTTGGGGAGATTTAAATGGCATTTAATTATCTGCATTCAGGTGGCCACAATGGTGTCTCACACAGCAGCAGCAGTAAAGCAGGATTTCAGTTCCTGGCATTTGTTAATTAAAGCTGCTCTTGACAGAGACTAATGGGTTTTTAATGAGTCTGTTGTCTTAATGTCTTATTAAGTTTTGACTCTTCCCTTTCCTCCCCTGGCCACCATTTTCTTGGAGAACTTTGCAAGTCGTGAACAGTTTTATCCTTCTCCCTCCCATGGTTTTCTCATGTACTTCCTTGATTATTGTAGCTTCTCTCTTAAAAAGGAGATTCAGCCAAGCAAGAAATCACAGGCTGGGTCATGGCCAGGACAGTAATTCATGTGCCTATGAAAGGGTTTTTGAAAAGTCAAGAATGATGGTTGCTCCTCCAGCTTAGAATCAGAATGTCTGATTGACATGAACAGAGGAAAGGATTCCCAAATGCCACATCTACATTTCCTAGCCTGGTGGATATTGATATGCCATGTCCTCCTTTGTGTGCGCCGGAGGTGGTATCCATGCATACAGTGGGCATTGTTGAAGCATGGCTAGACCTTTCCCACACCTTCCCTGGCTAAGGCTCGCTTGGGGGAGTCAGTCTTTATAAATTCTGATGCAAATGCGCCTTTTCACTGACATAATTAACCATCAGATTTTGAGTCTCACAAAACTTTGTGATCCAGTTCTTGGCTTAAAAACAATGTACCAAAATGTACTTGGAAGTGTATAGTTTAGGAGTAAATACTTTTATGGTGCAATCTTATACTATTTAAACAGAAAAAAAGACCTACAACTTCCAGCGTGACCCAGGACATGCATGCTTGTTGGAAATGCTGTGAGTTATAGGAAATGTTCCATCTCAACAAGCATAGGATTGCACCCTTAAAAATGTATACATCTAGATGAAGTATCTTTAGCAAGTAGCATTTGATCAGAAAGGATATTCATATATATATTACTATTTTTAAACATTGCACGTTAAGTTGGAGACAGAATGGACTTATGAAAGAACATATGCATCCTTAACACAGATTAGGAATAGTCTGTTCCATCCATCCCAGTCAGAGTATTTGGACACATCTCACTTTTGACCCAGAGACCACTGAGTCTTCACTAGTCAGATCTCATTTGGAATACTGTGTCCAGTTCTGGGCACCAAGATTTAAGATTTGAGAAAGATACAATAAAACTAGAAAGGGTCCAGAGGAGGGCAACAAAAATGATCCAGGTTTGGAAACACTGCCCTGTGAGGAGAGACTGAGAGAAGTAGTTATGTTCAATCTTGAGAAGAGAAGACTGAGAAGGGACATGGTATCCATCTATAAGTACCTCAAAGGCTGTCACAAAGAGGAAGGTCAAGATCTTTTCTCGCTGATACCGGAGTGTTGGACATGGAATAATCATCTCAAGTTGCAACAACCCAGGCTCAGGCTAGATATCAGGAAAAGCTTCCTCACTGTCAGAGCAATACGACAGTGGAACCAATTGTCTAGATAGGCCATGGGCTCTCCCACACTAGAGACATTCAGAAAGAAACTGGACAGCCATCTGAGTGGGTTGGTGTAACTTGGTGTCCTGCAACAGCGGAGGGTTGGACCCGATGGCCTTCATGGTCCCTTCCAGCTCTACTATTCTATGATTCTATGAGTGGAAGTGTTCTGTGTCTTCTTTGCAAAAATGGAAATGAAGTCTCTTCCCATGCTTGTTGGGATGGTCCTTCCAGTTTGCCTGACGCTACAGCCCAAGTACTGCCAAAGATGGGTGGCTTCAGCCATGCTGGCTGGCAGGCCTGCAACCCCTGCAGTTGGCTGTTGTGATGGAAAGGTGAATTATCTGCCTCCCACTCCTTCCACCTCTCTGCAGCTCCCTGCCTGCTGCTTAAGGCTGCTTGGAGCTGGTTTGGGCCACTGCTGCCCTTGCTGCACCCTGTGGCTTGCCACCCCCACCTCTGGAGTAGCTAGATTGTAGAGCTGGGCAAGACTACCCACATTAAAGGTCCATCAGATGTCCTAACATTAGGAGAGTCAGCTCAGATGTAGTTCTCACTGAGAGAACTGTTTCACTTACCAAAAAAAAAAAAAAATTCTCTCACAAAGAAAACAGTGATAAAGCTAGCTTAGAATCCTCTCTCCGGCTGCTAGTTTGGTCTGAGGAGAACATTTCAGTACAGAGGATTCACACCCCATCTGTGAATCCACAGAGACATTATGAACCCTAGTAAAGTCTTCCAGGCACAAGACTTTGAATATCGCTATGCATGAAAATGATGGCAAAATGTTGTGCAACATGCATGGATTGAAACCTGGGCTTAAAGTAGGGGGGCATGATAGACTGTACAACATTGCCAAATGTGTAGGCATCATGGATCCAGAATTTTTGCGTTAGTGTAATGACAGAACACAACAGTCACCCCTACCCCCCCAAAAAGTTGTGCTTTCACAACATGTCTTCCACTTACAAAAGGTGGGATCTGGATACAATTCAAGGATAACACCATAGGAAAAGACAGGCCCACGCGCAGTGTGAAGTATCACATCTTTGTAATATGTTGTTCATATAGATGGTGCTATGTAAATATCAATTTCCTGTTGCAAACTGTCTTGAGCATTTCTAAATTGAGCATTTTTAAATAGAAAAATAGGTTGTTGTTGCTGCTACTGCAAACAGGGCTTATATTCCTTTGCTTATGCAATGCAAGTTTCTTCCAGAGGTGGTGAGGATGAAAGGGTAAAAGGATGAAATCCCACTGCATTTTTGCTCCACACAGATGATTACTCTTACAGACAGGGCAATATGTGTGTAAAGTGACGATTTAGAACCTTTCTGTTTTAGCAACCTCCAGTCTGTTATAAAAGAGGCCACAAGGCACTGGAAAGTGAAGTCAAGAGCATTGCTTTCCATTTGGGTTTCTCTTGTTCCCTCCTCTTCAGTTCTCCCTCCATTCCCATTTGTGCTTTTTGCTGCACTGACTGCTGTTCTCTTTATGCTCATATTTATTCAAAAATGATGCCATTTTTTCTCCTGCCAGTATTTCAGTTGGAGGCCTTGTGCATTTGCAGTCTGTGTTCTCCCAGAAACATTATTTATACTTGCAATAACTCACAGCTACCATCAAATGATATAACACAGGGAAAATAGGTAAAGTCAGGAAAGAAAGCAATCTTGTCGGGCCACTCTGAACTTTTAGCAGCTTCAAAGTCAAAGATACTTAGCAAAGGAATATCTAATTATCTTGCCTATGCAGAGAACATTTTGTTCTTCAAAAGTTATGCAGACTATGGACCACAGCATCCTTGTGAGCCAAAAGACACTTCTTTGAATGTGTGTCCAGTAGCTATATCTTTTCGTTGTTACCCTAGAATAGACTCAGTGAGTTCAATATGGTTATTAAAAGGCTTATATGGCAGAACAAGCCATCATGGTATGAAGAAACTATAGAACAAGCCATTGTTCTCTTTGTGGCTTCTGAAGAACAAGTCTACAATGCTGAAATACTATGATGGGGTCTGGACAACACAACAGACCAAGAATAGGGAAAAATTTAAACAAACGCTGTGACTTGCTGTGTCACATGAACCCAGCCTTTGTGTATTGTGCAGGTCTCATATCTCTAAGGAATCTGGAAAACAACTCATTGTGTACAAAGGCAAGAACCAGAGAGCTACTTGGTTGGGACTCAAATCAAAGACTCACTCTGACTTGACTCAGATTTGACTCAGGAGCAACAAGAAACTGACTCATCCAATGTGCAGCGGGATACCCTGGACAATCTCAGTGGAAGGCATCTGTGACAGGGTGGAAGGCTGACACAAACTCAGCAGAGGTGGTATGATAGTTGGAAGGCAAGGCTTCAGCATTTTTTCTTTTTGGCATGGGGCGGTTTACAAGTCTCCCTCCCACACACACCACCATACTTCCCTTTTTTCTGTTAGAGTTAGCTCTTGAGACTTGAGCAGTGACTTGAGACTCAACTCAAACATTTCTTGCAATGACTTGAGGCTTGATTTGGACTTGAAAGTAAAGACTTGAGATTTGACTCAAGACTTGGAAGAAACAACTTGAATGCATCCCTGCTGCTTGGCAAGAGCAGCCTGTTGCCAAGCGGCTGGCCAGAGAGTGCCATGGCAGCTGCTTCTTTTCCTGCTTTGCTGCTACATGGCCTCTAGGTGGCACTGTGGTATAGCACAATAGCATAAATGCACAGGTGAAAATAGCACTTTCTTTCACTTCCCTATATTATTGTATTTTCCCTGTAGAAAGTTCTGCTTACAGACAGAAGCAACACTTGTGAATGTATTTCTATATAGACAGATTCTGGAGTCGTGAACAATAAAAAGATAAAGCAGATAAAAGAATTAAAATAATGCATTTAAAATAAAATAACATTAAAACCATGGCTGATCAGCAAGGAAGGATGCCCAAAGCAAAGACATCTTCAGCAGTCAGTGAAAAAAACACATTATTAGAGCTTGCCTGACCATGAAAAACAAGGAATTCCATGCTAGTGAAACTGACACACAAAAGTCTGTTCTCCTAGTGGACTCAAATTGGGCCAAAAATAACCCACACAGAACCATGAATAGGGAGCTGTGAGTGATCAATAAATTCCTTGGGCAGAAAAGAAACATGGTAACAGAGGAGAAGGCAAGGTCAGTGGACATGAACCACTATATAGCACCATTGAAACATACACAGAACTCCTGAATACTGCTCAAATGTTGTTCTCACAATGAATGTCTTTATTAAAGAAAAATAGCATTTTCCCAACCTTTACATAATTGTGAAATTGTCCTTTGCTTTGCAAGCCTCTACAAGCACTATTGTGATTACAAGTACTGTGTGAATTCTGATAGTCTGCAGACCACACCAACCTGGAAATATGCACACATGCATATATGTTCTATTTTGATATGAACAGTGAAATTCAGAGTGGAAGAGCCTCAACAAGCTAATTCACATGTCCCTAACCTCTATACACATGGACCAAAAGACGTAGGTTGATGGTTCACCTCCTCATTGTGTAATACCACCATTTTTTCAACAGATATTCTCCACAAAAGTAATCCACTGTTACTTTCTGTAGTTTTTCATTTTCTTTCATTAAGGCTGCATTCTAAGGCTGTGCCCTGGGACTAAGTCCCGTTCAGCTCAGTGGAACCTACTTCTGAATGGACATGCCTATGATTACACTGTAAATCATCATGTATATATCCACGTATGAATCTTGACATTTCAAGATTACAGGCACACTTTCCATAACTAATTCCAGGTTGGAATGAAGCCATATAAGCAGTGTAGATTTCTGCAAAAGAGCCTCACGTCTTCCAAGTGACTCTTATTTGCAGTCATTATAATGGAGAAGATTCAATTTCACAGGTATTAAAATTCTGTCAACCTGGAAAATAATCTATCATCTTTCTTTCAGCAACTTCAAGGCAAGAGTACAGCTGTTGTAGCTGCCCAATAGTTTTCTGATGTCCTGGTAAGATCGAGAGATAACACGGTGCTGGGTGCTTGTGGCCTGCCTTCCATTGACTGATATGGAGGCCATGCAGTTTAGGGCAGAGAAAAATCACATTTTCTTCATTTTCAGATGTCCAGCCAGGGAGCTGCTGTAAGTAGTGGTATGCTATTATACATTGAGAAAACTGAGGGGGGACATAGTATCCCTCTATAAGTACCTCAAAGGCTGTCACAAGGAGGAAGGTCAATCTCTTCTTACTGATGCCAGAGTGTAGGACAGGGAATAATCAAGCTGTGACAACCCAGATTCAGGCTAGATATCAGGAAAAGTTTCCTCACTGTCAGAGCAATATGACAGTGGAACCAGCTGCCTAGAGAGGTGGTGGGCTCCCCCACACCAGAGACATTCAGAAAGAAAGTGGGCAGCCACCTGAGTGGGTTGGTGTAAGTTGGTGTCCTGCAACAGCAGGGGGTTGGACATGGATGGCCTTTATGGCCCCATCCAGCTCTACTAGTCTATGATTATATGATTCTGCTATTAAATGGCAAAATCTCACCAATTTGCACAAAAGCAAATGCAACAGTTCTGTAAACATCAACATCCTTCCCACCATTTGATATATTTGTATACTGACTTTCCTCCAAGGAATTCAGAGTAGTACACATACTTTTTCTTTATGATTTATAGTGATCCTAAGTGAACCTGGGAGATAATGTCTGGCCCAATCTGTGAGCTCTATGGACAAATGACAGTTTGATCCTTGGTCTCGCAAACCAGATGCAACCTTAACTAACTATGCCCCAGTGGTTCTCATACTCTCTTCTTATCTTCTTCCTGCTCTGAGCCATTTATCTTAGCCAAACAATGTTCATTTTGACCACACAACTGTGTTACTGATTGCACTAGCAGAACGATCAGTGATAGAAGAGAAACTCACAATAATAAGGATCTTCTGCTGATTGCACACTTTGACTGATTGCAGGCACCAGTAGCCTGAGGACTGCATGCTCTGATGCAAGGAACAGTAGCATCTCCTGACTGCCTGAGGTTTGAAGAATATTCCTCTATCAATTGAGGGTGGGAAGCACAGGAGCAGGATCAGCAAATGAGACAGCCTAAGGCTTTACATAGTATAGGTAATTGGAGATGCATGGCGAGAGAGAATGGTGGCAAAAGGCATTGCTCTCTTGAATAACTCATACAGAATTGGAACTGGCCAGGAGGCTCAATGGATCCAACCCACTGCAGGACTCCAAGTTAAAGCATCCCTCTCCGATGGCTGTCCAGTTGCATCTTGAATGCCTCTAGTGTGGGAGAGCCCACAACCTCCCTAGGTAATCGGTTCCATTGTTGTACTGGTCTGACAGTCAGGAAATTTTTTCCTGATATCTAGCTGGAATTTGTAACTTGAGCCCATTATTCTGTGTGCTGCACTCTGGGGTGATGGAGAAGAGATCCTGGCCATCCTCTTTGTGACAACATTTCAAGTACTTGAAGACTGCTATCATATCTCCTTGCAGTCTCCTCTTCTCAAGGCTGAGCATGCCCAGTTCAACCTCTCCCCATAGGGCTTTGTTTCCAGCAAGGCTTTGCTTCTATAGGGCTTTCCAGATCATCCTTGTTGCCCCCCTCTGAACCCTTTCCAGCTTGTCTGCATCTTTCTTAAACTGTAGTGCCCAGAACTGGAAACAGTGCTCCAGATGCAGCCCAACCAGTGCTGAGTAAAGGAAAACTAGTACTTCATGGGATTTGGAAGTGATTCTTCTGTTAATGCAGCCTAAAATAGCATTTGCAGCTACATTGCATTGTTGACTCACATTCAGCTTGCACTCTACAACAATTGCAAGCTCCTTCTCACTCATAGTAATGTTGAGCCAAGTATTCTCCATCACATAATGATGCATTCAGTTTCTTTTCCTAGGTACAGAACTTGGCATTTGTCCCTACTGAATTTCATTCTGTTGTTTTCAGCCAAGTACTCCAACCTATATTTCAGAAGGGTGTACAGAATATATTTGTCAAATATAATTCGACAAAATTCTACCAGCCTGTGCCCTGCTTCATTTTGTACTCCAAGGCCAAACTTGCCTGTTATTCCAGTTATCTTTTGGCTTCCTACTTTAGCATTCCAATCTCCCATGATGATAAGGATATCATGTTTGTGGTGTTAATTCTAGAAGGTGTTGTAGGCCTTCATAGAAGTAGTCAACTTCAGCCTTTTCAGCATCAGTGGTTGGGGCATAGACTCGGACTACTGTGATGTTGAATGGTTTGCCTTGGATTCGAACTGAGATCTTTCTGTCATTTTGGAGACTATATCCCAGTACTGCTTTTCCTACTCTTTTATTGACTATGAAGGCCACTCCATTTCTTCTGAGGGATTCTTGCCCACAGTAGTATACCTGACGGTCATCTGAATTAAGTTCACCCATTCCTGTCCATTTTAGTTCACTGATTCCTAAGATGTCGATGTTCAGTCTTGTCATCTCTTGTTTGACCACATCCAGCTTGCCTTGATTCATGGATCTTAAATTCCAGGTTCCTATGGGGTATAGATCTTTGCAGTATCAGACTTTCCTTTCATCACCAGATACATCAGCAACTCAGTGTCCTTTCGGCTTTGACCCAGTCACTTCATTCTTTCTGGCGCTACTAGCACTAGCCCTCTTCTCTTCCCTAGTAGCACATTGGACACCTTCCGACCTGAGGGGCTCATCTTCTGGCGTCATATCTTTTTGCCTTTTGGTACTGTCCATGGGGTTTTCATGGCAAAGATATTGGAGTTGGTTGCCATTTCCTTTTCCAGTGGATCACGTTTTGTCAGAGCTCTCTGCTATGACCTTTCCGTCTTGGATGGCCCTGCACTGCATAGCTCATAGCTTCATTGAGCTACACAAGCCCCTTCGCCATGACAAGGCAGTGATCCATGAAGGAGATCAAACAGTATAGAAGTGCTTTGAACAAAGAAACAAACAAACAAGGTGATCTTGAATCTTGTATCTGTCTTCCAGGGTATTAGCTATCCCACCCAGTTTTGTGTCATCTGCAGATCTGACGATTGTTTCCTGCACTTCCTTATCCAAATCATTAATCAAAATGTTGAAGAGGACTGAACTCTGCAGTACCTCACTTGCTATCTCTCCCCAGTTTGAGACGGTACCATTGATGAACATTACCTGAGTCCAACTCTGTGGCCAACTGTGGATTTGCCTGATTGTTATTTCATCTAGGCCACTTTTACCGAGTTTGCTAATCAAGATATCACGGGGCACATTGTCAAAAGCCTTGCTGACATCAAGAGAGCATTCCCAAAGCACACCAGGAAGGTTATTCCATCAAAAAATGAAATCAGATTAGTCTGGCAGGATTTGTTCTTGAAAAATCCATGTTGCCTTCTAGTAATCACAGCACTGCTATAATATGCTCCAGAATTTTCCCAGGGATTGATGTCAGACTGCCTGGTCTGTAGTTCCCAGATTCTTCTTGTTTTCCCTACTTGAAAATAAGGACAATATTAGCTCTTCTCTGGTTGTCTGGCATTTCCCCTGTCCTCCGTGATTCCATAGACATCTCTCAGTCAGTGGTTCTGGAAGCTTCTTTATGACTCTAGGATGGAATTCATTGGGCCATGGAGATTTGAACTCATTTAGCCTAATTAGATTATCCTTGACTATATGCCTACCAACGGGTAAAATCATTTATCGAATTAGTTGATCCTTGAGCATTTGCCTGTCAAATCAGATGTGAATACATTGAAACATCTACCTCCACATGGTCAGAATGTGCCCAGTTACACACGCCTTGAAATAGTAGTCAAAACAGAAAAAAATACAGATTGCAATTTAGACTTAACTTTGAAGATGCTCTTATCAAAACAGAAAAACACCTGTTTACATATGCATGTATATTTAAGTTAGCTGTCAGTAGGAGAACCACAACTAGCTGCAAGAAGCAAAGGGATCTAGCTAGAAGCTACTGGCACAGCAAACAAGAGGTAATAAACACAAATTAATTTGTGACAACTCTGTGAGGAAGGTGAGACTGAGAGGGGGTGGCTAGCCCAAAGTCACTCAGAGAGCTTTGTGACTGAGCAAGGACTAGAACCCAGATCACTCAGTTCCCCAGTCCAACACTTGAACCACCACACAACACTGACTCTCAGCACACAAGGAGCAGGATGGCCACAGAGTCTCCTGGTTACAGCTTTCCACAGTTCAGTGGTATGTACTGTATTTCTATTTACATTATAATGATCACCTCCAAAGCTGAACCAATGGTATTAGCATATGCAAATGTGATGCAAATATTTGCTCGCTACTTTGATGGTGCATCGCTTCTGTTTTTGTCCATTTCTAAGTGGCCACCTGAGCCAGAAGGAAAGCATCAAGGAGCATAGGTAGTGCTCCCAAGAGATCCAGTTGATGACACCTAATGGAGATTGTGTTACTATTACCCACCACCTCAAATATCAAAGAAAGGCAATTAAAAAAAACAGAAACAACAACAAAAATCAGGTAATGTGAGTTTTGAGGAAATCACTTCCCAGTCCCTCCTGTTGGAAGGTTGACTTCCTTTGTGCGTGAAAGAGTTGCCTAATGCAGTCTGCTTGTCATAACACTGGCTGCCAAACCACATCTGTTGAACCGGTTTTTTTCTGGTTGCAGACTTAATAGAGACTGACAGAGTCTGCAGTTCCAGGTAATTCCATTGTCAGTTTCCACAACTTATCATACCTAGTTACACAAAAGCAAGGAGAAAGGCAATAAGGGAAGGGAGAAAGTCAGGTGGAACTGAAGCTGCCAGAACCCATCAATTGAAATGGTTGTGTTCAAGCACCTGATACCATTACCTAGAGCAGGTTGGCAGCCTCAGTCAGGGGCATGGAGAAGGTCAGAAGCTTGGTTAGCCTGCTTCTGCTTCAGGAAGGAGCCCTTCATGGAATGCTTCGATCAAGGTGGATAGGGCAGGCGCCCTTTGGCTACGTCTCATCACAGGTATGGCATTCAGCATTGGGTTGCCAGTTTTTGTTTTGGGGTTTTTTTCCCAGCAGAGGCTGTCAGACTTTAGCCATCTGTATGACAGGTGGAAACAGGAGTCATTTCTGGTTTTCATCACAAAGAAATGCAATGGCAGGGGAGAAGGCATCTGTATAACGTTTGCCTGCTACTCCTTCCAAATGACACGGAATGCTTGGCCTGAAGCGGTGGCATCTTTAGCCACTTTTGGTTGTACTTATCATGTTCTTTTAGTTATTCTTTGTTATGTAGCATTTATTTCCTCCACCTCTTGTTTTGTTTCAGTGCTCAAAACAAAGTGCTATGCCCAACATTCTTTAATTCTCTGTGAATGATGTTTGCACTAGTCTACAGCTGTAGGTCTCATAAACATGCACCCAAGTACCTGCAAGCTTGGAATCTGCCCACCACAGTCCTAAATAGACATTTACTTTTGGGTGTATAGAATGTAGAGAATGAAAGCTGACATGGAAATTGGAGAGGGGTGGGTCATGGGAGGTCCCCCTGTTCATGTCTTCTGCCTTTCCCTGGACTCAAATCAGAACCAACATTGTCATAAAAATTCAGCACCTGACTTTCTCTGTAACTAGACTGCATTAACAGCAGGGCAACAGGAGCTGAAGTGAATTCCTAGTCCCCAGAACACTGACCCAGTACAAGAAAAACATATTCGCACTTGCATTGCTCAGTAGGCTTTGAGAACAAACTGGGGGGAAAAGATGATTAATATTATGTGTGTGTGTTTTCTGGAACATGTGGTATCATCACCACCATGATTTAAAAAAACCATACATGGGCACATCCAGATGTGTACAGAGTCAGCACTGAGTAAGCAGCCAGTATTATGTATTTCATGTATTTAGTGTCTGGCTTCTTTGTTAACACGTATCATTTTAAGCAGACATAATTCCTAGCTGCCTGCTGTTTTAGACCAGTTTCTCCCAACCTAGTGCCTTCAGTTCCCGTAATCCTTAGCCAGCACGGTCAGTGGGCGGCTTCAGCAAGTACAGCCAGCTTCAGCAAGCACTTGTTGTACTCCAATACATTTGGATGACACAGGGAAGGTGAAAGAGGCTGCTTTAGGTAACCAGACAGTTATCAATAAGGACAGTAACCAATGATGACCCCAATAGTTCATCTTTTCTAGAATCCAAAACCCAAAGTGCATAGAGTCTTTTCTGACTGTGCCATGCAGCTGAAGCACTTCCCAGCTGCAGCATCTCTTCTGGGGCTGCCTCTGTATTATTTCCGTGATTGCAATGGAAAAACTGAAATGACAGCCTTGGCCTCTTTCTGAGTTGCAACCATCCAACAGCAGGGGAAATCTGAATCCCATCATCTGCTAAGATAATAGCCTTGGTTACCCAGTGACCTCTTCCCAGTCTCCTCCCTGGCCAGGCCATAGCCTCAAAGTAAGAGTGGGATATGATTGCCAGGTAGGCTGCTTGCAGTGGCAGGGGTAACTGGTTCCCAAAGCTATTCATCACCTTCTGTCAGGACTCCTTCCCAATGGCTGAGACTCTGCAGAAATGCTGGGTGGGCCTGTCATTGCTGAGCCGCCTGCTCAGCACCCTGATTTATAGCTTTGCTTTTCAGAGCTGCCTGGATTTGCTGAGATGTAGATTTCTCCGTAGGTAGAACTGCTGCAGAGAGGCCCAAGGAGAAAGCACTCAAATGGCTGGAGGCGAGATGATCCACTGGGTGCAAACAAATGATTATATACTTGGGATGGAAGAGTCCGGCATTTCTCAGCTCTCCAAAATGCTCTATTTCAAGTTCATTTCGCTTTGCTCCTGTTTTGTTTTTCTTCTGTTTTTTGACTTGTTCAAACAGGGAAAATGCACATTTCAAATTGGGGAAAATATGTATATTTGTCAGAAGAGTACTTTCCCCACATCAACCAAGGATACAAACCAATGGGAATGCCCATAGGTCTGAACTCAGAAGATTTTGACCATCCAGTTGTATCCCTCCCTGCCCCCTTTACCACTTCTCCAAAGTCACTCTTATGCTCTCAGAGAAGAAATCAGCATAACTCTTTCTACGCTAACTGCAGTTCCAAGGCAGGAGCTTTTTCCAAAGAGACTTATGCCCTCCTAGATGCTTTCTAGAGGCCATAGAGTACTCTACCCAGGGTAAAAATGTGCATTTTTCAAATGCTATCACAATTTTAAGTTGCAAGTATTTACTTGAAACAGTTCTACTGCTCATTTTTGTATTCAGGATTGTGAACATGGCATTTTCAGATGATTTGTGAACATGCATTAAATCCTTGGATGTTCCTTTAATAGTCAGCTTCACAATATGAAGTAGCTGGGAACAGGCACCAACAGAAGGATCTTCTGTCCTACAGATAGACAACACTTGTCAAAATAAAAAAGTAATTACTAGCAAGAATTCCCTCCTTCTCCAGTACCTTGCATCTTGTTTTTGGATCTCCAGTTTTTGCATCTAGGAGGTCCCCCATTTCAACCTCTCATAAGCAAAAAGAGCACAGTGAATATGATGCAGCCAAACTCTGCAATAAGGCTACTTACTCTCTGAAGCAAAGATGTTCCATGACCTCTGTGGTGGGATGCTGCAGTAATCTCCAAAATCAGTTGGGAGGCTTACATATTATAAAGCACCAGTATTCTCTATTTCCCTAAATGCCTTAAGGCCTCATGTGATGGTCTCTTGCATTCTGCAAGACTTAGGCTTCATTGCTGCTGCAGTGGATTTAGGAGAGAGAGTCCAAGGGCAAAGCTTGGTCAAGTTTTTTGAATGAGTTCTACTTAGTAGAACTTGAGGATGTTGACTGAGTGCTTGGACAGGTTCACATAACCATGTCCACACTGGATCCTTGCCTCTCCTGATGAATAACAGCTAGGGGGAATTGAACTGTTATCTGAGAGAGAGAGCTGATTAATGCCTCTCTATGAGATGGAGTGGTGCAGTATTATCTGAAACAGGTAGTGAGGCCACTCTTAAAGAAACCTGCTCTGGACCAAGAAGATATTTTAGACTGGTGGCAAATATCCCCTTCTTAGGCAAGGTTCTGGAGCAGGTGGTGGCCAACCACCTCCAGGCACTCTTTGATGAGACTGATTATCTGGATCCACTTCAGTTAGGGTTCAGATCTGCTTCTGGCAGGTAAGCCACTTTGGTCACACTGTGTGATGATCTATGCCAGACAAGAGGGGGAGTATGACTCTGTTGATACTCCTGGACCTCTTGGTGGCTTTTGATACCACTGGCCATGAATGTTTCTCATGCAACCTTCTGAGTTGGAGTGGTGGGAACTGTATTGCAGTGGTTCCACTCCTACCTGGATAGCTGGCTGCAGAAGGTGGTGCCTGGGGGATACTCTTTTGCTCCATGGGCTCTCCAGAACAGGGTTCCTCAGACATCAGTCTTGTCCCCATAAACCCCCTGTTTATTTAACAGCTACATAAAACTGCTGACCAGGGTCATCTGGATTTTTGGAGTGTATTGTCATCATTATGCTGATGACATGCAGCTCTATTTCTCCTCTTTGTTGTCTGCAGGTGAGGCTGTGAATGTGCTACCAGCATTTGGCTGAGACAATGGACTGGATGAGGGCTAACAATATGAAGCTCAACCCAGGCAAGACTGGGTTGCTGACGGGCTGGTTCTCTTGACTGGATGAAAGAGTTCACCCTAGTCTCGGAGGGGTTGCATTCCCCTGGAAGGAGCAGGTTCAAACCTTGGAGGGCTTCCTTGAGCCATCTTTGTTACTTGATGCCCAGGTGGCTAGTGGGATGGAGTGCCTTTTACCAGCTTTGGCTGGTGGTCAAGCTATGCCACCATCTGGACAGTGATGGCCTGGTATCAGTAATCTACACTCTGATAATCTCTAAAATAGATTACTGCAATGTGCTCTATGTGGGGCTGCCCTTGAAGATTGTTCTGCAGTTCTGCAAATTGTGGCAGCCAGAGAAATAATAGGAACCAAACAGTCCAAACCCATAATGCCAATTCTAGCCCACTTGCATTGTCTGCCTATGTGCTGGTTTTAACCTATAAAGCCTTACACAGCTTGGGACCACAATACCTGAGAGAACACCTCTCCCAACTGCAATCTACCCCAAAACTATGATCACCACCTGGAGTCTGCCTCTGATTTTCATTCCAAAGAGTTTTGGTTGGTGGCAACAAGGAGAAGGGCCTTTTTCGTGGTGCCCCCCACAGTAATACAGCAAAGTCCTCACTGAGGTCCACCTGGCACCAATTCTAGATTCTTTTTGTGCCAGGTTTGGACTGTCCTCTATCACAGGACATTTAATTCATTATTACTATATTGGGGCTTTGCTAGCTACTTAAACAGGTCAATTGTTCAATTTAAACTATTGTAGCTTTTTCTATTGTTTTTAAATATTGTTTTAAATTTGTATGTTAATCTTTTGGTGGTGTTTTATTGCCATCTCTACCTTAGCTAGTACTTTATGTGTTGTACTCCACCCAAAGATCTTGGCAAGGGTGGTAGAGACACCAATGAACAAATATTCTTGGTCAGGTTGATTTTCTTTGAGCCTTCTTTGAAGCAGAAACCTATGAACTCAAAATAGCAGTTTTGTGTTCTGGAGCTCACTCTCTTCTCTGACCCCGCCACCTTCCACTTAAGTTCTTGAGTAAATTGCTTTTCTTTTAACTTTGTAGGAAATGGATGTTTTGTGACTGGCCACACCTACCATGGCAGCCATTTTGTGAAAGTACCAGCCACACTCACTCAAAATCAAGTGTGCCCAACCAACTCCAAATCTTTGGAGAGCCTAGTGAAATCTTGATAATTACAATGGACGGGGCCTAGTTACTACTGTAAGTCATTTTCGTCCTAGTACAGGTGCTAGCACTAACATGGGAACACTCCTGGCAGGGTTCCCACAACAGATGCAGTGTGTGTGTGTGTGTGTGTGTGTGTGTGTGTGTGTGGAGAGGAGGATGGCATGTGTTGCTTATGTCCTGCAGACCACATCTTTTGCACCCCTGGCTTAGTTGAAATATTCATCACACAACTAAAAAAGATGCTGGTTACTTCAAAGATCATAAAGCTTCAGTGGAGAGCCTCAGAAATAATTTCAGTCATTTCCTTAAGTACTGGTATGCTTAGTCAGCTTAGTGTCATCAAAACATAAAGTTAACCATAAACACTCATGTTTAATCATTCCAGAAGGACCTGCTGAAAGTTTGCGGTAAGATGCATAAGTGGGATGAGCATGGAAAGTCTTCTTGTTTAATGAGTCTTGACAGGAGATGAAACACCTCACCATAATCTGACATCTCTCCTGCCTTTCATTTCCTCCCTACTTTGGACATATTGATACATCAATAAGACACATTCTAGATCCACTTACCCCAAGTCCAGGATATTTGGCACTCCCCAGATGTGTTGGATTACTCATCCCCAGCCAGCATGCCCTGTCATCACATTCATATGTATGTGGAAGGGTCTTTATGTATAAAATGCATTAATTTCCTTTCAATTAAACATACAAACAACAGGAGGCAACAAGGTGATTTACAGCAAATAAACTTGGACAATAAAATCAATTAAATCGCATCAAGTACAACAGCACTGGAATTAAACCTGTTTAAAAGGCAAAGGAGAATAAGAAGGATTTTATCTGGTGCCTGAAGAATAACAGTGGGGTGACCTCAGTATGCTCAGCAATGCTGTCAAAAGCTTGCTCATCCATTCACAAAAATGATATACTGGTTCACACCGGCAGAGTCAGGGACAATTTGCACAAATATTTTAGCATTGTGACAGGTGGTTGACTTAATCTGCAGTACAGTGATTGCAGATCACCACACTTTTACCAAGCCCCCACCAAGTGAGTCCAGAAGGTTTGCAACCATGCAGACAAGGTTCAACTCACCAGTATGGCAAGAGCTCTATGAAAATATACAGTGCAGTCACGTTTGGAATGCTGTGTAGTACAGATTTGGTCACCCCGTGAAGCAACTTTTCCCCACCTGGTACCCCCCAGATATGTTGATCTCCCATTATCCACCACCTTCATATATTTGTTTGTCTGTTTATAAAATTTCTCTACCATCCATCTGCCAAAAAGGCTCTCCGGATGGTTCATATCATTAAAATATACAACTTAAACAGTAATCAAGAACTAACAAATTATAAAATCCACAAAAATAATATATAAGTTAAAATGGCAATAATAATTGCCTAGTTATAATGATCTACTCATCATTATCAGTTTTAACTTTATTATTCTGCTTAAAGTGCCTGTCGGGGGCAAGCACAGGACCTAGGGTTTGGGCCTCTCAGAATATCATGACATGTTTCAGGAGTCTGTGGGCTAAAATGATGAAGGCTCCTTAGTTTAGATGAACCTTTCCCAAACTTATGCCTTCCGAACACATTTGGACTGCAACAACCAGAATTCCCAGTCAATGGCTCTGCTGGATGGGAATTCTAGGTGTTGTGGTCCAAATGCCTCTGAAGGCCACTAGATTGGAGAAGGCTGATAGAAAAAAAAGATGATGAACGGGCTAAAATGGCAGACATGTATGAAATTATGGACGGTTTCAGGGAAGATATTTTTGTTCTTTTGTAATGCTAGAAGTAGGAGTGAAACTCAATGGAACTGATAAGTGACAGATTCAGAACAGGCAAAGAAAGAGACTTCTTCATATGGTGCATCATGAATTTATGGAATTGGGTGCCACGTGACATGCTGATGCCTAGCCCTTTGGAGTTCCCCAGATGGCTAAATCAGCTTGACCTGACCATCAAGTTCCATGACTTATGCACAGTTTCCCCTAATCTAAAAGGTTCAAATGCTCCTCCTAAGGCTTCATTATGAGCAATAAGAGCTTTAAGCTAAAAGGTGCTGGTATTTCTGATCTTTGGGCCCTGCTCTTGTTTTCATCCCCACCCACCACTGGAACATTTACTCTCAAGATTCTCTCCAAAATAGAATTCTGGCCCTAGACTGAAAGAGGTCCAACACCCCGATGTAAGATTTTAATATAGAAGTCCCCTGTGCACATTCAATTTGCCCCTCCTGAAACCCCAAGTAGTCTCATCTCATTCACAGATACCTGGGAAATGGGTTTTGAATGGCAGGTCTGAGCTTTGCCACCTCTTACTTTGTCAATAAACAGTGAGTACAGCATGTCTACAATGAGCTGTAATCAGGACTCATGGCAAAGTCAGACATCTGCTCTACTACAGGCTCAATGGAGCCATATTGGGAGTCAAGCTGCATTTCGCCACACTAAAATGGTTTTGTGTGAACCGGCCTTGACAATTGGACTATTGTTTGCAAAGAGAATCACCAACCATCTGTTTATATGTGCACATGCATGCACTGAATTATCCTACCACAAATCAATTTCTCTGTCCCTCACACACACACAGTGTATTTCACATTTATGATCTCAGATACAGATGTACATACTGACGTACACTCCAGAACAAGTTCATCATTTTGGAGTCATTCAAACACAGCTGGCATCTGGTTCCTTTGATCCTGATCTTCTGCCCTGGCTCTGGTAAAAAGGCTGGCACAGAGCAAAATATTGAAAGAGTGCCTTTGTGATCATTGTGGGAATAGAAGGTAGGAAAGCTGGCAGGAGACTTTCCAGAGTCAACAGGCAGCTAGCAAGAGCCAGAAAGTGGCAACAGGGTTGTTATCTCATGAAGCCACCTTCTTTGTGCTGCATCGCTGCAGGCGCTGCTGGGGATTTAGCTAGGCACACTGAGTTAAACTGGCCTGGGAAGAAACAAATGCATCTCTGTCCTACCTTGATAGGAAAAACGCATGGGGAATATATTCAAGGGCAAGGACTGAATGGAGAAATGTGGTTTCCAAGCTACTCCCCTTCCTTAAATTATGGGAGTCTAGAAAGCCCATTTTAGATGCTATTAACCGTTTTTTCAGGATTCTGGGGATGTAGGGGTGACTTGTGTGATTCCACATGCAGAGGAGAAAAAACATCTGTCCTTGGTGTAATTACGGCATTGCATTTTTAATATATGCTTGATTTTATGCTATGTGCAATTGTCCCCAAATCAAATCTTCTTTGTTTAAGACTGTGTGTTTTGGAGCTGGGACAGTCTAAAGGTCTTTTCAACTCAGTAGCCTTATTTACTTGGTATGATGCTACTGGGGTGTATGCACACATGTGCATGCTTGTGCATATTTATCAATCTTATTTTTAAGGAGCGTAAGATGAAAGGACAAAGAACTCCTGGGTGAAAGAACATAAAAGAAACTATAGATTTTGCATCAGTTCCAGGTATGCCTGCATTAGTGTGTACCATGCATCTCTATCCACCTAGAAATAAAATATGCAATGGATGGCAGTGTCTCTACATCAAGCCTGGATGTGACATTTGAATAGCCAACTGGGAACTGTAGAAGTAGTAATGCAGTGAAGCCAAGGCTCACAGAGTGGAAGCACCGGGGCTTATTCAATAGCGGGAAGTATGATATCATCATTACTAGCCTGTAAAGCAAGTCAGTATTATGATTCCCTTATTGCAGATCGAGACTGAGAGAGTGTGGCTTGTAGGATGGTCAGATGAATAACTTCATTTGGGATAAGTCAGTATTACCCCAAACAGTGCTCTCTTTTCTTGGTCATCATGTACATTTAGGGAAGGGGATTTCAAAGTGGAAATCCAGGAAACTGCTGTGTGTGGGAAGTGTGGCTGTGTGTGGGAAGAAGCAAGGACATTTCCTTAATGACATCCTGCTGGTGTGTGTGTGTGTGGGGGGGGGGGAGATCCTGGCAGCCAACACTGCATTCCACTTTGCCCACTTAAGAGAAAAATAGGGAACAGGGAGAGAAAAAGCTGCAGCTCCACACCTAATGCACACTCAGAAGTAAAATAATAGCAGCAGTGGAAAGAGGAGGAAGAAAGGCACCCAGTGCTAGCAGCTGCAGGGGAGCCACAACAGCTGAAGGGGGCGATAACAAAGGGACTACCAGAGGGAAGCAGAACAGGAGAGAAAAGGAGCTGACTTGAGTTGATCTGCAGATGTGGTGTAAATTAACTGAAGAACGTATCTGAAGTGATTTGGAAGGGAAACGTCTATGAAATTAATTTCTAGTAATTATTTCTAAAAGTGCAGAGTCTATGCAGCAGTCTGTCCTCTTTGTCTGAAGGTGGATGTCCCCTTTGCTGTCAATGCATAAATGTCCACCACAATGTCTTACATAAGCCTGCCTAGTGGCACAGACAAGATGCAGGCTGGAGACATCCAGACCTGGAGCTGAGTCTCATTCACATGATGCTGCACCAAATAAAGATCACAGTTGACATGGAGATTCATTTCAGAGAAGATGACCTTCTAGATATCGTTGTCTGAGGTCATTTAGGACGTTACCATCTAGAGTCAGTGCTTCTATCTGGAAACAAGCTGTAAGCCAATGAAAGTCTTTGATCATAAGTCAATGTGCATCCCAGTTTAAGCCTGGCTGTTATGTAGGGAACCAGCTGAAGTCCAAATGATTTCCAGAGGCCCTCCTATGCAGCTTAACTGCCACAAGTTCCCACTCACTCTTCAAGGATAGTCCCCTGTAAAATGCATTACAGCAGTTTAAGCATAATGTAACTAAGGAATGGATCACTGATGCCCAGTTAAAATGACTCAAGAATGGTCTCAACTACCACCTAAATGCAGCTATGCAAATATGTTCTTGCCCCCACTATCGCTTGAAGATCCAAGAACAGTGTGGGATCTAAGAGCACTTGGTCCCAAGCTATGAATCTGCTTCTTCATAGGGATCATGACTCCATCCAGAATATGTTAAATCTTAACCTCCCACTCAAGCATTCTGCTGTCCAATAGCACCTCTTTCTTCTCTGGATTTAATCACCTTGTTCATCTTCATCTGGTTCAGCAGTGAACTTAAGCAACAGCAACTCAAGTAACAAAGAGCAGTAGAGCTGAGCGTTATTGGTGTATTGAGATCATCTTTCACCAAAGTTCCAGCATTTTCATATACAGATTAAAAATTCATAGAAGGCAAATCAAAACATCATAGGCCAACTCTTTACGGTACCAAACCAAAACCATCTTCTGGACATGGTCTGTCAGAGAGGACTAGAACTACTTTCTTGTTACATTTGGCATCATCATCTTGCTGTATCCTTATGCCCAAACTGTATGAACATGTGATGTGGAGGGAAGAAGGAAATAGCAGGTGTAGAATGATGAAAATGCATATCCTGAGGCAAATTTTAGGGTAGCCATTGAAAGAGAGAGGATGAAGGAAAAGAAAAATTGGGGAAAAGGTGAAATCAATGAAATAAACCCTTCTTATGCTAAAGCTGGTTCGGGGGGGGGGGGGGGTGATCTGCCTGCCTGCTGAGGCCTACAAAGCCATGGGATGGCTCTCCTATTCCCCACCATAGCCAAAGTGGCTTTACCAATAGGCATTCATCTGACTGAGAGTGAAATGTTCACACAGCATGAAAACAAGTGCCGCTAAAATAATTACAGGTTGCAAGGAATCAATCAGAGCTGTGTAAATAGCCTTCAGGAAGGCATCAGACACACTTGTCTTCAGCTTCACGTGGACAGAGCAGCACAGACTTCCCTCACTCCCTCCAGAGTTCTAAGCCCTGCATAGACAAGAGCAGCTCAGAGGCTTGGAGGTGGCACTGTAGAGCTAGCATGCACCACTGATGCACAGGACTTTTTGCCCCCCTCCTACCCCTGCTCTGTATTACCTCAAGCTGCAGTGCAGAACCCAGGAAGTGCCCAAATTTAAATAGCCCAGAAGAGTGGCCAATTTGGACCTGGTTGCTTCAAGGATCCATTAGATCAGCTTGCCCCAGGCTCACGCCCTCCACATGTTCTGGACTACAGAGCCCAGCATCCCCCAGCCAGCTATGCTAATCTTATCTAATGCATATAGAATGCCCATGAAAAGGAACTCATTCCTGCTTTCAGTGTCTGCAGCAATTTTGGAGTGGCTTTTAAGGATACACTTGGCATTTTAGTATATGGAAGGCTGAGCTTTTCCACATGTATCTTTATAAGCACTTTTACAGTCCTCTGAAAACAAAGTGAAAGAAACGGTTCATTGCAATTTCACAGAAATGTCCTGCCATTCGATGCACATTCAGACTAAGGTCTGAATGCACCTGTCCTCTGTTGAAAGGTTGTCAGAAGACAGCCCTTCATTTGAAGGGCCATCCAGTCCAATTCCATTTGGAAGATGGATGGATGGATGGATGGGAATGCTCTCGGAAGCCTTCAACTTTACCTTCCACATTTAGCACCGGAGCATCACACTCAGCAGGCACATGGGCCACCTGGTCATGGTGGCATGTATTATAATTATCTTTAAATAAAATAATGTATATGCCAGTTTTAGGCAAATCACCTTCTCTTTTGTCTTTTTTGAGTGAAAGGGCAATCTGTAAGTGGCCACCTCCTCAAAAAAATGCATTTATCTTTCTAGAGATGATGACTCTTATAGAACGGGCATGAATCATCTCCAGGTTCTGTATCTATATATTTTTTTTTTTTTTTGGTCTGAAAATTTTCCAAGCAGTCAATAGGAATGAGAACGTAAGTAAAGCCATGCTGGATCAGACCAAGGCTGCATGCAGTCCAGCATTCTGTCTGCAAGCACAACAGCTCCCTCCTGCCAAGCTCTCCAGGAGCTGGTGAGCACAGGCGGCTGCCTAGCAGACAGCTATTAAGACTAGTAGCCATTGACAACTATTCTTTCTTCTTCCCTCAAGAAAGAAATGCTCTCCATCTGTTTGTATAGACCCCATTGTGTGAATTGCAAGTGATTATCAGAAGCAGAGCTGTGCTTGTGGCCCAGATGTACTTCTGGCCCCACCCCCAGACATCCATGGGTCTCTGAGCTGGTGTCGACGGCATACAGAGAAGAAGTTGACCTCCTCTCCCCCTGTTCCCCCCAAAATCCCTGCTTATGAGCACCTGCTCAAGCATCCACACCAAATTAATGTGTGGGCATCCAAGAAATGTTCTAATGCCATGCAAGATAATGGGATGGGGGGAGCAGCACAGCCCCACTGCTCCTTCTCTGTGTATAGGTCTTGTGTATGGAGAATCCCTGAACACGGCTATGGTTTACAAGGTCAAACAAAACCTGGGAATGGTAATCAGATCTGACCCTGGCCAATCATGCCCTAATAACTTCAGAGCTCTCCCTATATGAAGCTGACCTTGAAAAGCATCTAGAAACATCATCTGGCATAAAATGCTGCCACCAGGTCTCTGCAAGGACCTCTTCCGGATGAAGTTCAGGATACTGATTTTTACTCGTAAAAGCTCTAAATGGCTCATTACCCTAATTACCTCTTTCTCCTGTCTTATTCCCTCCTAGAAGCTCTATTGAACATCTGAAATCCTGCTCCTTGCACCCTTACTTTCTGGGTATGTATTTTCTGTTCTTCTGCCATGTGTCTTTGATTTAACTTAATGATTAATGTGAACTGCTTAGAGTCACTTGTAAGATGAAGCAAGCAAGCAAGCAAGCAAGGAAGGAAGGAAGGAAGGAAGGAAGGAAGGTGAGGGACACTTACTTGATCTACAGAAAAAGTCAACCACATGCAAGACTAAATGGTGTAAGGAGATTGTATGTGATTTCTGTAACATGGCAGGATGAGAAACATGGATGCAGAGAAAGCAGAAAACACAGGGGCTACATGGGAACACAGGGAGCTATGCAACCTGTAGTCCTCAATTCAGACCTGTGGCAAGAATGACCTGTCCCTCCCCTGGCAACCTGGTGGTCAGAAAGGAGGAGGAGGAGGAGGAGGAGGAGGAGGAGAGAGAGAGAACAAAGTGTCACAAGGAAATAATGAGAAAAGGAGGTATACAGTGGCACAAAGAAAGAGACAGAAAAGGGGTAGTCTACAAACTTTTAGTTCTGGCCATGCTCTGTCCAGCACTGGCAAATAGCTCCTGACAGATGACCTCAGAGTGAACCCAGACATTAGCAGGGGATCTTTGGCTGGCTGATTGCTCCCTCTCTTAGCTTCCATTGTGGGATCATTTAGGGAGGCACGTCTTCTCTTGTCCAGATTATGAACCAAACTGGAGGATCTTTCTTTCCATTGTGCTGGCTGGCTGGTGGTGGGGCTGAGATAGCACCTAGTTTGGAATGCTACAGTCAAGTACTTTGATCATATGGCAACAAGCCCTCCCCACCCCCCGCCGCCCCAATTTACATAGCATCTCGATGTATAATCTCTGCTATGCTACATCCCTTAAAAGGGACCTTATGTCTCCAGCTAGATGCTGTCCAAGAGAGAACTGGAACTGTCCAGGACTTTAGGACAGACACTCCATCATACATTCACAAGCTTCTCTTAGCCTGGACCGCTGTTAGATATTCAGGCAGCTAATTCAGAGAGACACACTCTGAGAAGCGAGAGGGCAGAATCATTGTAGTACTGAAAATTTCATGGCTTGCAAGCCTCATTACAAAACACTTTCAGGGAACAAGACAGAAACAATTTTCCAAGATGTTTCCTTTGCATTCACAAAACCAGATGAATAACAGCTCTGCACATTGTTCCTTCAGCCACGCTGCAACCCAGCTAAGCCACTATGCCAAACTCTGTTACCCCTTCTAATGTTTTAGCTGATGCAGGCTCTGGTTCCTATGTCCTGAGTTTTCCA
The DNA here is from genome assembly GCF_004798865.1 of Varanus komodoensis. Classification (NCBI taxonomy): domain Eukaryota; kingdom Metazoa; phylum Chordata; class Lepidosauria; order Squamata; family Varanidae; genus Varanus; species Varanus komodoensis. The sequence goes on from NW_025335268.1 coordinate 128,869,129, forward strand.
ACAGGGAATTCAAGTATATTTCAAAAGAAATAGGGAAATGGTGAGCCTATGTTCTACTTGATAGATAGCTGACCTCTGTTTGAAGGCATCTTCTGCTTGAAGGATTGACCTATATAAGTCTGGCTTTAAGATAAAGAGCCACTAGAAAGGAAAGCTTAAGTTGCCCATCCATAGGCAACACCAGGACAGTGACTGAGCAGGCAAATAACTCACCCCATCATTCCAAAGAAATCAGGCAGAATTGCCAACCATTTTTTAAAGATTTACAAGAAAGGATTTAGGCAAAATTGCAATTGTTGATGCACGCTGGCTCCAATCCACTCTTTCACTAATGTGTATTAGAACAAGGACAAATTAGTGTTGATGTGCATTAGTGAGAGTGGAACAAAATCCTTGTACATCACTATAAAAATCAGAGACTATCAATAAGCAGATGATCCAGTGAATGATGGTTAGGCAAGACATGAAGCCCAGATGGAACAGATTTATCAAAACCTGCTTATTGCTCAGTCTTTATCACTATGGTGAAACTCTTTTTTAAATTTAAATTCTAGCAATTATTTCTCACTATGACTTCATATATATAAATTAGTACATGCATATTTTATACATTTTTATGCAGTCTCATTTGCCCTCTTTTTTGGCAATGCATTTCTTCTTTTTATCAATGTGTTCAGAGGCCACCCTAATCAGAAATATTGTCCAAGTTATATTTTCCCATGGGATTAACCATAGCAGACATAGAATAATGGCTCTAACAGAGACTATATAGTTCAATCACTTATTACAACAGGTTTCTCAAGATTTATTTTTCTCCTGTGTGAAGACCTTGATGATTGTGTAGTGATATATGTGTTCCCTCAGAACAGTTTTTCCCCCTCTACCTGTGATTATTTCTTCTTAAAACATAAAGTCCCAGTTGGCTTCAGACTGTCTTGATTGTGGCAGAGCTTTTGATTTTGCTGCTGATTCCTGTTATGTGGCAAGTCAGTACTTGTACTAATACACCTAAGAACCATGTCACAGGAGTGTACCCTGGTGTGCCCAGAAGATTATAGAGGGGTAAATAATTCTACAGAAGTTACCTGCCTACAGTCTTTTAAAATTCTGCCTCTCCTTTCCTTAGTCTTTTCTACATACGTTGTTTATTCATCAGTTTGTTAGAGCTAATGGCCTGCCTTTCCACTGAGATGTGCAGCAAAACATCTGACAAAATCATCTTTGCACAAAACACAACAGGCTTTCAGTACAAAACCCTAGCAAACAATGGAATCGTTTATAAAGCTGGGATCCTATGGTGTCACTCACAATACTACGCTATCAGTGTTGTGTTACCATAAACCAACATTAGTGCAACAAAAACAGTACTTACCAGTTCAACAGGAAAAGGTGGGAATTTGTCCCTGAATTTCAGCAGCAAATCCCCACTTCTTCCCTTTGCACCAGCAAGTGCTAATGATGTTGCCCTGGTCTTGGTTTATTCTAGCACAACCTCACTAGCACTAGTGCGGCTACAGTGTGGGATCCTGCCCATGGAAGGCAATTTTTGGGACAGAAACAGGGAAAGCTGGATTTGGCTCCTCCCTGGTCATCTTTCTGATGCAGCAGCAGTAATGAACAAGAGAGGGCTGTTTCTTAGCCCCTCTCTAGCACTTCAGGGAGTAAGTAAGCTGCCGTAACAGAAAGCAGTGGTGACAATGGAAGGCAAGAAAGTAGTGCAGCAGATTTTGTTTTCATTTGACACTCTAGATTGTGATTTTGTTTGTACTGACCTCACTATCATCAAATGTTTGCATTTAAGATATAAGAGGAAAGTGTCTGACAGTCCTAGATGGATCTCAGTAGTTATTCTGATAATCAATGGATTCTTCTTTCTCAGTCATCAAGCTTAACAAACATCCCCAAATGTTCTGGAAGGTGAGATAGTAGTGGTGGTACAACCTCTATGGAATATTCACAGAAGTTCTCAGAGGCCATGTTATTGCTTCAGAAAAGTCACAAAAACATGACTATTCTCTCAAGTGTTTTAATCTAATTCGATTAGTTGGATGGTGTCTACATTAGTTTTTCTTACAACTACTCCTTAAATGAATTGAATCCAGATTTGTGTGCATTAACTATAGAGTCTGAAGTGGATTTCCTACCGCTTCCTACAGGAACCCTTCCAGAGTCCTGAAAATATTATACAGATGGCCATTGTGGTGGATCCACAATATATTGTGCTGGACCCAGAATCTGCTGAATTGACTACAGCATGTGCAGGGGATGGAGGGACCTTCTGATAGTGGAACCCTCCTCTCAGAAGAGCTCTGACTCTTGAGGAAAGCAGATTCTGGATGCAGCACAATATGGACTATATTGAACTTTTAAAAGCTCTGATTTTATTGTACATTGTCTTGTACAGAGTGTTCAGAAACAGAAAGGAAATTAGCATTATTCAGGCAGAAAATAAATAAATGCATACATTAAAATTCAGCAAAATGACTTCAATGATTGACACTGTTTGTTTAAGCAGAGACAGTGTGGCCCTGTTTGAAAGTGCTGCTAGTTAGTAAGACTTAAAATCAGATATGGGTGAACTATCATCAGGTCAAATCATAAGTGGACTACTACATCCTCTAGGTGTTTTTATTGTTTAAGATCGCTTATATTCTTTGCCAGTATAATTTTGGTGGATGCTGTTGGGAAACTGAATTGAATGGATGAGCAGACAAAAGCACATTGGGTAGGAAGCTGCAGTGTGCTCCGCTTCATTGTGCATCATGATGCCGGGTTCCTGATAGGCTGCGAGAACTTGGAGGAAGAGGAGGCATCAGAAGCTGTGGCGATGACATTCGTGAAGGAGGGGAGGATTGGCATGGCATCACTGGCCACCGATTGCATGCCATGTAGTGTGTAGGTTCTGGCGCATGTGACAGGGACGCCTATTTTCCATACCACGAGTTCCTGCAATTCCAGGAGAGAGCAGCAGGAGTTCACAAAGTTTGGATGGGGAAAATACACACACACACACGCAATGTCAATAAGAAGATGGCTCAAAAGTAGAAGGTAGGGCAGTTTGAAGCATAATGAGTTAAAGTAATCAAGTAATCAAGTTGTGCTAATAACAGAACATATTAGACATGCTAGCCTGGTTTATTTTATTTATTTATTTGATTTATATCCCACCTTTTCTCTATTTTTAAAGAACTCAGAGCGGCTTAACTCCTCCAGCTCCCAGTCTTATCCCCACAATAAGAACCCTGTGATTTAGGTTGGGCTGAGAGTCTGTGACTGGCCCAAAGTCACCCGGTTGGCCCCATGGCTGAGAGGGGACTTGAACCCAGGGTGTCTGAGTCTCCAACCCACACTCTTAACTGCTACACTACACTGGTTTAATGAATCTCGCCCATGAAGGCACAACATTGGTACACAAGCCTGAAATACTTCTCATTATTAATTATGAAAAGAAGAAATATCACAAATTAAAGCTACCTGATTTATAATACAATCAAGTATTGCAATCAGAGAACATTCTTATTATGAGACTATTGTTTGCAAACCTTTTCAGCAGCAGAATTTCACCTGCATCTGTCCTGAACACATCTGGATTTTAATCTCTCTCATTTTATTTATTTATTTATTTATTTATTTATTTATTTATTTATTTGGGGTTTTTGTATGCTGTCCCATTCGCATAAGCCTTGGGACGGCTTCCAACCCAATAAATAAACAGGCATATAAATGATACATATATATATATTGATTTACTTGGTGGCATTTTATGTTTTATTTGTGGAGTGTGCTCTTGATTTTATCATTTTGCTCATATGATTCCTTCACATAAATTTATACAAGAACATTGATGTCAGCATCTGGTTGGAAGGGGTTAAACTAAATCTTTTCTTCCAAATGGAATATCCATCCCTCAAAGTGCCTGTTTTCTTTGCAAGGATATGCCCAAACCACAGCAGCAGATGGAAAGAATTGGTCCATTAGGACAGACTGTGAGCCAAGAGGGTTGTTTTCAAGTTTTGTTAATCTCTAGCAGCCCTCTGTAAGGTGGTGCAACATTTTTAATCAATTCTGCATAGTTGTTTTTCTTTTCTTTTCTAGACAACTTCAGGAACAAATAGGTGGCTCTTATATTTAGCTCAGCAGTGAAGTTCAGTAGTTTCATCTTTCCTGCTACTCTGTGATGGGAGAAACTGGGTCTGACAAAGTCCTCCTTTCTGTCACGATGGGGGAGCTTCAAACAATCTTGCACCAGGCAACATAGGGTATGGGGGCTGGCCAAGACTCTGTGGGAGCACATCCCAACTTTCAGGGTGTTTTGCGATTCCCCTGAGGCAAACTGGGTGGGGTTATCTCAGTAGCAAAGAAAAAATGATGGAGGGACACAGGACAGGTGAAGCATGAACAATGACACCTGAAGACGAGAGAGGACAGAAGGAGAGCGGGAACAAAGCCTTGTCATGCCACATCTCTGGGGATGATAACAGCACTGCACAATTGACCAGAAATCAGATCCAAGAAACCTGGACAAAGCAAGTCAGGCTGCAGGCAGGCACTTGCTGCTTTGTCAAGGGCATCAGAAATACAAATGGGATGCAGAACCTGAGGGGGGGGGGGGAATCCCTATTCATTTTCATTCCACTTTTCATTTTGACATTCTCTAGCTGATCTATCACATGCCCAAGGCTCCTTCCCAATTGATTGATCTTCTCCTGCCCCTAGGGATGTTTAACTAGATGCTAATTTAGTGCCATGGTCAGCTCGGAAGCATATCAAAATGAACAAGAGCTCATTTGGCAGCATTTAAGCATCGATTATTTCAAAACATGTAGGTGGGTAAAATGCTACCTCAAGGTTTGGGTGAACTGCCAGCCTAATGCAGCTTGAGAAAAGCTTGCCTGCTTTGTCTGAAAGCATGGGATGTGCCTCCCCTCTGATCCTCACCTGCCTCAAAAAAGAACACCCCATTTTTCAGCTCTCTGAATACAGGAAGCCAACTGATGATGTCTGGCTTGTTTGTTTGCATGACTAGCAAATTGCTTCTCACTGTATAATGGATTGGTAGAGTGATGAAAAGCATTGTCTAAACAACAGCAGCAGTTCAACCATACATCAGTGTTATTTCTTTGAACATCTAACCAGTTTCTTCCCCTGCAGTTACATGCAATGTTGCCAGTCTAGCTAAGACAAAACCAGATGGGGTTGTGGGCTGTAGTCTTACAGGGAGCTTGACTGACAGAAATCATTAAATTGATGGTTGATTGGTGGGATGGATGGAGATTATTTATACCCCACCCTTCTATTATGATCACAATACACAGAGTGGCCTACAACATTAAAATGACAGATAATATTTAACAATATCATTAAAAGAATAAACAATACAGGATTGAAAGAGAGACATATGCTGTGGAAATAAACATCAGAGACAGATTGGGGCACTAAAACACTATCAAAATAATTTAGCCCAGCAGGCATTAAGTTTGCCAGAACAAATTTGGCCTTAATAAATGATGGATGACCAAGGGAGCAGGGGCAGGGAACCTCCCAATCCAAGCTGCAGTCTGTGGACAACCACCTCTCCTGCATCCAATTCCTAGTTGTACAGAAAAAGTGCAAAGAGGGGGAAATTGTGTATGACAATTAATGTGGATCATTTTTTTAAATGCAGACAGGTAAGGAAATTGAACCAAAAAGATTTATGGTCAAGTACATATGAAACTGACATAGACCAGAAACAGAAAAAAAATCCATTGTTCTTCCACCTTTGTTTTAATGTCAGGTGTTCCCAGGCTAAGCATTTGTAATGGGAATAACCTTTAGAACTATTGTAGTCAACCCTGCCTTGGTCCTTGGGATTTTTCTCATCGTAAACAGACCTCAGCTATATGATACGGTGTCAGTTTCCTTGTACATCCAAGTCAGAAGGTGCAGGAGTGGTATTATGTAGATGTAGTACAGCTACGGTCTGCCCTGCACAAAGCTTTTAAATGGCACGTCCACCTCATGGGCACTGCAGTTCTTAGAGGCCCCTTTGCAGGAGCCGTGCTTTCTGAAACAGCTGTGAGATGATGGCGTGAGGGAATTAATATCCCAACAAGAGAAACAAACCACTCAAGCTCCCATCTGAATAAAGCCTGGCAAAGCTAGGCTTATGGACTGATGCATATCCCTATGTGGTTGGATTAAGAAAAAAGAAAAAAGAATACTGCTTTTGTTGGTTTGGTGAAATGTTTCCATCATGGTGCATGCCAAAGTTTAATGTACTGCTTCCACTAGCACTTATAATATATAAAGGTTTATACAACTGGTTCCCTTCAAAAGTACACTTAGAACTAAACAAAAGCATTTGATGGATAATTCTCTGGGGAGAGATAGCTTCTTTCTCCTTCATAGATTGCAAAATGTTGTTACATTCCACCCAACAATACACTTGGTATTGGAAATAGTTTCTAGGTAAATCTTTGTGACCATGTTTCTATGGTTGTTATCAAACAAGAGATCATATATTCTGCTTAAAAAATAAATACGTTCTTGGTTCTTTTAATTGAACCCATAGGTTATATGCATTTTTGCTAATCCTTAGACTTTCACTTCTATGGCAATTGCTTGTATGAACATTTAGCAACTGTGACGCCTGTTAAAGATCTGGCTGTTTTTGCAATAATTCCTGCCAAGAAACTAGTTAACTAGATTATGAATGGAAAATGGAAGCAAGATTTGTGACTTCCTGTCAAAGGGAATTTCCTCAAATGAAGTCAGGCTCTCACTTCTTTATAAAGCAGAGGTGTGGAATCTTCCCTTGCCCTGCCCCCAAATGGACTACTTTCCCTTCAGAAAAAGTGGTCATGGGACATGTTCTGGTCGTAGTCAAGGTCAAAACAGTAAATGGAATTAAAACCCACACACCCATCCATTCTCATATCCCCATTCTCTCTCTCTCTCACTCTCTCAGACATATATACACACACATTCTCATCTAGATTCCATCTCCTTTCTGAGATTCTCCCCACCCTCACCCCTGCCACGCACAATTTCATTCACACACAAAGACAACACAACACACAAGTTACTAATGTTCCAAGGCACCCTGTTTCTCACCCTGTGGCACAGAAATGAAGCATTCTGCCCATGGAGAAAAAGAACAGTCTCTTTCTCCAGGGCCAGACTGTATCATTTCTGAGGTGCCTGGTGAGAAAGCACACCCCTTCCCACCATGCAGCACAAAATCACAATGAGCTCCATCTTCCCTGCTACTCAGGAAACAGCAGGCCAGTGGCAGAGGGAGTTGCCTCTGGAGAGTGCCCACCTCACAGCACCTCTCGTGCCTCAGTGTGGCAGCACCCAGTTGTAGAAGGCTTCTCTCGCCCTTTGCCTTTCTTAAGGGGCAGGGAGTCAGGAAGGAGGCAAGCCTCCACAGGACACATGGGCAGGCCTGGCAGCTATGGCACACCCACACTCCGGAGCTTTCCCATACCTGGCAGGGACCAATGGATTGTTACCCACTGTACTGATCATTCATCCAGCTCAGCTGTCTTTAACTGTACATGGAATCATGAGACTTTCTAATGGCTCCAGCCCTTCTGCCTTGCTGCCCATATATCTATCCATGTATCCCAGAATACCTACTCCTCCTTCTCTTCCTTCAAATGCCTCCAAAGTGAGACCTTTAGCTGAAACCTTTTGCTTAACCCAAGTCTCCTCCCAATCTGAAACTGAACTGAAATGTCCTGCACTTTTGTTCCCTCTCTCTTTTGCTTATTCCAGCTTTGAATTTTATATTGTGGTTCCTTGGAGTACATACCCATCTTTTTGTTTGTTACTCTGTGAAGCACCAACATCTATATTTGGGTATTACGATCATCATCCTCATCCTCATCTCACATTATTAACATATCCCACGGGGGTGGGTGGTGGGCAGGGTAGTTCCAGGGAACTAGGACTGTATTCTACAATTCTCAGAAAAAGATGTTTTCTACTGAAGATCACTTCTAGGAAAACAAGGACCATATTGCTCACTACTGCAGTTCATTTTTCTGCATAGTTCCTTGTGAAAAAAGCAATAATTCAGTCTGTAGGTGTTCTCTTTGGGTTACCGTTGTTTGCTGCACCTGAATGGCTTCATGCTTTTTAATAAAAGATCTCTGTATTTACATTGGATAGAAAGCATATGCTTGGAAAATTTAACTCCACCCGGACTTGTGTTGTGCTTTTAAGAGAGATGGAGCAATTAGTGGATTACCCTCTCCATGGCTGAAAAGTGCCAGTTAATCAATGTCCAATTGACAGCCCATTTGTACTCCTTGCTCTGTAGCCTTATTTTTCACTGCACAATAGTCTAGCTCCCTGTACAATCACATTTCAGGTATACTCACACAAGCAAGCTTGCCACAGGGTAATTGCTGCTAAAAGCATTCACATGGGCAGTTACTCATAAGGCAACATTAACTCTGGTACAATGTGTGCATGTGTTTCCAGAAACTTAATTTTACGCCTGTAATGACTTTTTCTATACAGCTGAACTACAAAATATTGTAAAAAATAATGGATGATTTTTGATAGAACCAATCAAAATTGATTCAAATCAGTTTTGAATTTACAAACTTCACATTCTAGCTAAACACACAAATGTGATCTTCTGAAGTTCCAAAAACTGAACACAGACCATTGAAAATTAAACACTTCAGTAAGATGTTTGTTTGATTGTCTTCATACTAAGGCAATTTAGATTTGAAAATTCTTTTGAGGCTTAAAGTTTTGAAATACCAAACATATGTGAACATTTCAATTCAAAGCTTATTAAACCTGAATTTTCACATACAACATTTATAAATGGATGCATTAATCACATTCTATTTTCACCTTAATGCTTGATTTAGCTTCAGAACGTTATGAACCCTGTGATGAAACAATCTAAAATCAAGCAAAAGATAGTTCAAGAAGATGAGAATCCCAGGTCAGAAGGTACTCAATCAGCTACTGTGAAAGAGCAAAGGACAAGTACAAATAGTGTCGTCGCTAATTATGCTACCAGATCAAAGCTGAAAGGAAGTCTAATGGCTGATATGTGAAGAAGCAAAAGGAACACCAGTGTAGCACACCATATACCATTTGAACAAGGAGCAATAGAAGTATGAATCAAGGCTAACTGGAAACCATAAAGTATCACAGTCTCTGCTGTATGAGGACTAAATTGGGCTGCAATGGGACATTTTCAGCCAGACAAACACAAACTGTTTATTCTGGAAATGGCAAACTAGAAATGAACTGGCTCTAATATTGAGGCAAGAAGTAGCACAGGCAGTAAAAGTGCATTAATGCAAAGTCTGACTGAATCATATCAATTAGAATTCTCAGAAAACCTATCAACATAACCATCATTCAAGTTTATGCGCCAACAACAGATGCTGAAGAAGAAATTGAAAACTTTTACACAACATCCAAGAGGAAATAGCTAGCACACCAAAACAAGATAAGTTGATAATCATGAGTAACTGGAATACAAAACTAGGAAACAAAGCAGAATCCAGTGTTGCAGGAGAATCTGGCCTAGGAGTCAGAAATGAAGCAGGAGCACAACTCATAAAATTCTGTGAAGCCAACATCTGTGTACTTCAAATACATACCTCAGGCAACCAATCAGATGACTATACACATGGACATCACCAAATGGCCAGTAAAGAAATCAAATAAACTCTGTAGTTGGAAGTAAAAGATGGAGATTCTGTATTCTTGCTGCCAAAACAAGACCAAAAGCTGCCTGTGGTAGTGACCATGAACTCTTAATATCTAAATTCAGACTAAAGCTGAAACGAACAATTAACTGAAACATAGTGCCAAAATACTTCAATGACATTCCCAAAGTCCAGATAAAGAACGTATTTGCAGTACTGAACACAACTGACCATGAACCATAAGAACAGTAGACTGAAACTAGAGCCCTTATTCAGGAAGCATGCTAAAAGACCATCCCTGCAGCAAAAAGAAAAGCAAAGCTTGGATGGATGATTTAAAAAAAACACTCACTATTGGTGAGGACAGAGGAGAAGAAAAAGTGAAAGAAATAAGGTCAGAAATCTGAATGCATCTTTTCAGGGAATGACATATAGAGACAAAAAACACTATTACAATGGTCAGTGCAAAGAAATAGAAGAAAACAGCCAAAGAGGAAGAGCAAGAGATCTCTTCCAGGAGATCCAAGGAATCAAAGGGAAATTCAAACCCAGATTAGGAATGCAGAATGACTGACAAGGGAAGATATTTTCTCAGGAAAAAAGAAAAGGTGAAAACCATATGTGGAAGAACTATACAGAAGAGCTAAAAATATGACAGATTCCTTTGAAGGAGAATTCTATGAGAAAGTGACTGCAAAATTATGAACATGTGGGACCTAGATCAAATCAAGCCAGAACTTTCCCTGGAAGCAAAAATGATAAAGCTAAAGCTGTTGTACTTTGGGCATGACATGAGAACACAAGACTCAGTGGAGAAGACAATCATGCTGGGAAAAGTCAAGGAAGAAGAGGAGGAAGACCATCAGTGAGATGGATTGATTCCATAAAGGAAGTCACAACCTTGAATTTGCAAGAGCCAAGCTGAGCCATCAAGGAGTTCATTTTGGAATGCATTTATTCATAGAGTCTCGATCAGTCAGAGAAGATTTGATGGAGCATCAGAACAACAAACTGCCAAAGGGGTGGGCTGGTTGTCCTTCAAGGGAGATAGGTGGGCAGCAGGAATGATCACAGAGTACATGTCAGAAACCTAGAATGGTAGGGCAATTGTCAGCACATGGTTTAGTTCAGGCTAAAACTAGCAAGCAGGTAATCTGAAGTGCACTATTTGTCCCCACCTCTGCAGATAAACAAACAGCTCTTATTTTAAAAGATAATATTCCAGCTAAATTTGTTGGACCCCTGATATGAGCAGCATTACCATTTGCACCAGCTGGCATGCCCGTGAAAATAGGATACCATGGGTTTATGGGGCATAGTCATGGATATTTGAGAATGTCAATAGGAGGACATTCTGATGGTGGGTGACTGAGGAAGCTTGTCCTGGGTTGCCCTCATTGTCTGTAAAGGTTTCTGAATGAACTGAAGAAAAAGCTTTTTGCAGCCCTGCTACTGGTTCCTCAAAAGGATCTTCATTAGTGATGCTGCTGAGTTTAACAATCATTTCTCATTGGTTGAAATTCATGCATTTATGGTACTCATCTTTGCAATGTGCTTAGATCATGTCTTAGAAATTAAGTTTAGAATAGATTGTGAACTTCGGAGCATGTGCAGTCTGTATTTCTGCACATGTTCTTAGTTGGAAGGTTAATCCTTTTCTTTGAGGAGGAAATGTGCTAATGTCCCTTGGCAAAACCATTGTCTCTTCTCCATATACCAATTGGTGCCAGTGAATAAACATTTAGGAAGGCAACATGGTAACAGCCAATCAGGTGTACATAATCAGGTGGGGATGCAGAACACCATGAAGCATGGTGTGATTATAGGGAATCATAACTGTATATATGGAACTATAGGTCCCAAGATGCAAAACATCCACAAAACTTCATACACATAGAATGAGATCTTGAAAAGAGGAACTTTTATCTGAGATTACTCTGATCCATTTGTTACTTTTGGAGGAAACAGTCAATTCATTTAGGAATGTCATTCATCCATCCTTTGTCTCCACAAGCCTGTGTCCTTTGTGCCACAGGATTTCTCCTCCCATGCCTTTTACATTATTCTCAAATAATCAATCTGCATGCACATTTAAAACAAAGAATGCATTTGCTTCAAGGCAATATTGAACTGAAAACATTCAACAGCCTATTATCAATGTAATCTGTGCTGCTCACAGAGGATGAAAGAGCCAAATGTTTGTAGCTCTTTGGTTTGTGGCCTATAATTGTGTGGTGGGCTGTATCTGACAAGCACACTAAGGATTGAAACATGGCCCTTCTGAGTTAACAATGGCCAGAAATCTCTGCTTTGAACTAACAAGTCAGTTTCTGGAGTGAAGGTATAATATACAGCCATCAGGATGAGTGATGATCAGTCAGTCACTTAGACACAAGTACCAGTTGTATTGGTGGCTAAGTGACTGATTGATCATAAGCCAGCCATACATTATGTGTTGTTCAACCACTATCTAAGTCCAAATGTATTTCTTAATGTTTGCACTTTTCTCCAGCATATTTGCTTGTTCAGGAAAGGGCACACTTGGCAGTCTCACTAGTCCCCATATTTTCTGCTCTTCATAAATTTGCCATTTGGTCCTGTTGATAACCTGGTCCTAAGGTGGGTGTCCTACATTAGGTCAGTCTCACCCCTTGGGGAGAATCAGCCCTGATTACTGGGCAATCCTTCCTTTCATTTCCACTGCCACTGTTAAACTAGTCGTTATTTAAAATGCACCATTGCCCCAGTGCAGCTGATTATTAACTATAAAACAAACAGAACAAAGATACCAGGAAAGAAAACAAATGTATACAGTATTCTATTGAAAATAAATAAAACAAGAAACTCATTACATATGAATTATTTACTTGTAAACAGAATGTCTTTATAATTACTTTTACCAACAAACAGATGTTAGAGGAGACAGTTCCTCACCCTAACCAAAGCTAGCCAATGCCCCTGTCAAGCTCCATCCGAAACAAGGCAAAAGCCTAACAAGGAGAGCTTAAAGGGCAGTCTTCTCTCTGGTCAGGTTGGCCTTCCATCTGGAATCTACAAGGCTGTTCACCCTGCTGCAAGCTGCTCAGTCTTCAAACGACACCCACCAGCCAAAATTTAGGCTCTTTCCTCCAAAGTCTGCTCCAGGAATCTTCCACACTGCACTTGCAAACATATTCAGCTTCAGTCTCGTGAGCTCTGTTTGGCTTGTTGATTTGTAGTTGCTCTTCCTTCTGGCTGTTGTTTTCTTCAGGGTCCCCAGCTTCCTAAAAGCCCCTGAGGACTTCTCAGGCAACTCTCCAAGCAAAGTTCCCTGGCAGACTCCCCTGAGGTGCCCCTCCGCAGCTCCTCTTATTTCTCCTGGTCAACCCTCCAGCCGATCAGCTTTGGTGTGGCCAACATCCTGTCACACCACCTCTGGGTAGACTCAGGACCCATGTGCATCCTTAAAGCGTTCCATTATTCTCCAATCAATACCAGCCCTTCCTTTCTTCCCTTTATACAGGCAGAAACCTGACTTCATTTTCATCTTTTAGTGGTAACAGTAATTGCTAATCTGCCAGCACATCATATTTGCAAAATAACCCTCCTCAAGCATAAGCCTCAGGTCAAAAGCATGTCTTTTTCTGTTACAGTTAACACATTCATACCTTCAGTGATCCAAACAAAACATAACATACTTTTACCATAGCTTCCCTCTTTGTATTGGTCACAGGTCAACAAATGAACAGAGAACAGCACCAATTATGAGGGGAGCAAATATGTAAAACTAACTTTGGAAGCTGCCCTAAGTTGTGAGCCGCCCCGAAGGCTTTGTTGCGACGGGGGCACCATAGAAATGTTTTAAATAAATAAATAAACAAACAAACAAACCTTGGTTCATCTAACTCAGTCTGGCTGGCACTGAATGGCAGTGTTCTCGGGATTTCAGGCTGAACTGTTTCTGAACCTACCTAGAAATTCTGGGGATTGAACCCCATATTTAGGACCTTCCATATGCTAAATATGTGCCCTGCTGCTGAACTATGGCTCCTCCACAATGCCAAATGAACCAATTGGAATCACTGCTTTCCATTCGCAGGCAGTTGCAGGTGCCGGGACACTAGGCTCAACATCTGAGACCTTTCTCTCAATGCCACCTCCAAGCTGCTGGCAGCACAGGAGGAGGACTCTGTGCTAGCCCACACATTATGGAATGATTGCCCCACTGAGGCCTCATGGCACCAGCTTTTCAGCACCAGTTTAAAACTGTGCTCTTTACTAACTCCAAATAGCACTTGGGGTGGCGGTGGTGGTATTCCAGCTGCTTTTCAGCAGGCCCAGTAGTGTGGACTGGTTTTTAGCTGTTCAGCTGTAAAAATGTGGTTTAGAAATTTTAATGCCATTTTATGATGTGCTGTTGTTTTATTCTGTATGTGGTTTTTTTATATTTTTACTGATGTTCACTGCACAGAGAGATTCCGCTATTGGGCAGTATAGACAGGAAATAAATACGTAAATGAATAAACATTTTCCTGCAGGTTCTGCTTGTGTTCATTTCATTTTAAACATCTCTCTCTTGCACTTTTTCTCTGCATTGCATAGTGCTTTCTAGGCTAAGAATTATCTTTGCTATCACTTGGGGGGATGATACGACTCCCAAGCGAGAGTAAATATAATGCCAGAGATTATATTGCATTGTACAGATGCAAAAGAGCTTGGAGGTTCCTAGGAACTTCACAACCTCACCTCAGCCATGTTGAACTCATTAGGTGATCTGTTATGCCTCAGCTTCAGGCCTTTACCTAAAACATGAGGAAAAGCATGTCAACCTATAGGGCTGTGAGGCTCTCTGAGTTAATAGATGCAAAGTGCTGTGGACACTCAAAATAACTCAGTGTGATTATATTATTATTTATGAGGCCTCCTTTCATTTTGAAGGCAGAGTGTAACAGCCTAGATTTGGCATTGCTCAATTGCCAATTTGCATTTCCCCCGGTATCCAGTGAAACAGACTGGCTATCCAGGCAGCAAATCTCTATCAGGAAAGACACCCGCTAGTATCAGCCTCCTCTGCATTCTCACTCGAACATTCTGAAAACCATTTCGCATTAGTCACCCTCTCATTCCATGAACTGCACAAATACTAATGGGATATGACAGTATAACAGCTGAATGAAGTGCCACTAATGGGAAGAGACTGTCACATCGTGTCAGTGCAAGGGAAGTCTTCCTTGCCTTCTCAGCTTGTTCTCACCTATGGCTGCAAGCCACCCAGCAGACCCTTGGGCTCCGAGAGAAATCAACCCTCACACACTTCCTCCAGTTGTTCACAGAGTAGCTCAGATGGCACTAGCCAGGGAAGGTCATGACTGTGTCAAGCTTGGTCAGCCAACCAAAGAAGCATGAAGCTCCTGCTGGGAGAACGCATTCGCTTCTGACCGGCTCCACAGGTGAAGATGAGAGGACTGGCAAGTGTTCACAAGCATCTTTGATGGTTAGCAGGAACTCATTATCATGCATGTCATTTCTCCAGCTCCCAAGGCTGCACTAACCTGGCATCAAGTCTCATTGAAGCAAATGGGTCTTAATTCTATGTTTAGGATTATGCAGTAAAAGCATAGCCATGAAACAATGTGTTTTGTTTTTTCCAGGCAAGGAAGACATACTAGGAAACACGTACAAAAGTTGGGTGAGGGTTCATGACTGTCCCTCTTTCCCCAATTCTTTGCCCACCACTTCTTCCATCTTGCTCCTTATTTATTTCCTTCCCTTTAGCTTCAAGCATCTTGAAAAGTCTAGACCTAAGAATTAGATGTTTCCAAATGTCAAACAATTTGCATATACATTTTGGATTGTTGGCTGGAGGGGTTAGGAGCTCCATACTACAATGGACCACTTCGAAGTCTTATATGCCAGCATACCAACTGTTCTGAGGAGAACAGCCCAGTAGCAGAGCAGCCAAACAAAAATAAATGCCAAAACAAATTGCAGCCTTTCCCACCCTGGTGGCCTCTTGATGTTTCGGACTTCATTTCCCATCAGCCCTAACCAACATGCCCAATGCTCAGGATTGCTCAGTGTTGTAGCCCAAAGCATCTGGAAGGCTCCAGGCAGGGTGTGGTTAATGTGTGGCCAGGGTACAGGGTTTTTCCCTTTTTGCAGTGCAATTATTGACTTGCTTTATGCAACCAAATGATTCACACTCAAGGACTGAGTATGTGCTAAATGAGAGTTGTTAAAATGCTGATTATCCCATTGTTCAAACTACCTATGATAATCCATGGTTTGGTGACCATCAAAAACTCACAATTCACAGCCCAGCAACAAACCATGGGTCCTCTTTATGGGTTGCTTATGGTTAACAAATCATGGCTTGTTGTCATGGCTGGGTTCAGAAAACTCAACCATCCACATTTCAGCAGCTCAGAACCAGTGTGGTATGGTGAGTAGACTGTTGGACTAGGGACCTGGGAGGTTTTAATCATCCCTCAGCCATGAAGCTCACTGGGTGACTTTGGGCCAGTCACACACTCGCTGCCTAACCTACCTCACAGGGTTGTTGTGAGGATAAAATAGAGCTATGTAAGCTGCCTTGGGGTCCTCGCAAGGGGCAAAATGGAAGGCTATAGAAGCAAGGTAATATTAACAACAACAATCACCACCCACATTTGAGCAACAACCCAGAATGTAGGCTATAATGTTGTGTGGGCCCAGTTATTTTCTCAAGCAGGATGAGGCACTGAAGTTCCTCTGTAGCAGCAACAGCACATGTGCCAGCACTGGCCAGATATGTAGGACAGAGTAATGTTCCCTTTCACTTTATCCAGTTAAATTGTAGGATACTTCCTTTTTGTTGGAGAAGTTGAAAATAAGAGTAATGATTTTACAAAAAAGAAAGGATGGGGGAGCCAGAACCTCATTTTAAAAAGAGATTAGATGTCAGGGACAGCAGTTATGCCAGTCTGAACAACCTGCAGCCGAGTGACAAAATTGATGCCTAGGGTGAGAAAGCCTAGCAGCTCTTTGCCTCCAGGGAACTGGGTTGAGCTGAAGGATATTGCTCTGAAAACAGAAGAAGAATGCAGTTAGAGTTTTTCTCTCCCCTGAACCTCCCAGTATGAGTGTTCTAGCCAAAAAGAGGATTTCTGCAGGCCTGGTACATGCAACTCTAAAGGGACAAACTTCCAAGCAAAGGAAATGAATTGCAGTTATTGGATACAACAATCACTTTGTACATTACATTTCAGAAGGGTTTCCTTCCATGTTTTAAAAAGAGCTCCACTCTAGGGGTGGGAGAAGGAGGTGTTGCCATAACTGTGATGCTTAAAGTGGCAGACAGCAGGAGGAGGACAGACCAAAAGGACCTTTCTCCAAATAGTCTGCAACCCTCCCAACCTGGTATCCCCCAGACATGTTGGACCATGGCTCCCGGCATTCCTGATCACTGGCCATGTTGACTGGGGCTGCTGAGAGATGAAGTCCAAAATATGTGGAGGCCACCAGGTTGAAGAAGGCTGATCTACATCTCCCCCTCTCTCAGCCCCACGAAAAGTTCCAGTTACTCTTGTGGGCTACCTTGGCCTTGGCCAGCATTTGTACCATTCAAAAGGGGAAGGCCACATTGTCATATTTGTGTGATTTTTCACTCTCATTCTGGTGAGCTTGTCACTTTTGAGGGTGACTCACAGACTAGGAATAGGATGACATTCATCTACAATGAATGTTGGTCTCCCCTCCAAAATCCTGGAGCCACCCACACTTCGGGGTGCAATTACAAAGCCATCTGTAGTATTTCTATCACCCCCCCTCCTTTCCCCACAGGAGAACCGAATAGCTACCTGGGCATTAGAGCTCAGCTGCCATGTGGCCCTAATTTATGCTCATATCCACTCACATCCACACCCATTTACAGCCAGGTAAAAATCAATAAAAGAACATGATCTTTGTTCATCTTTTGTTTTGTACATTTCTGCTACCAAAGGCTTTTGAATTGCACACAGAGACTCTCAAATACTCTTACCATTGTTCTGTTCATCTACCACTGTGCACTGAGTCATACCCTTATCTGACAGCACAGGAAGGAAGGTCTCTGAGATATCAGATGCAATCCAGTCAGTATCAGGCTGTTTTGTTCATTTGCATCTGTGCTTTGCCTTCAGATGGGTAGCAACAGGAGGGTGGGGGGAGGAAAACTAATGAGATTAATCCTCTGAATTCATTATGCAAACCTTGGCATCCATCCAAGCTCTCTTGCACAAGCAGTCAATGCCTTTCTTTAATAGCATTAAGCAAAATTACAAATCACAATGTTGGCTAATCAATCTCAATAGGTTTCTCTGCAACCATTAAAAAGAAAAGAAAAGAAAACTCCATCCAAGAAAGCCAGCAGTCATTGGATTAAAAAAAAAAACCTCTTAGCATCTTCAGCAGTAATTGCTGGAGAGGATACTAGTGACTTTTATCTGTGTTGAGGTTCTTATATGGACAGGGATAAAGGTGGGAGAAAAAATACACAGGGGGAAGAAAACAGAGTAAAAGAAAATGGGCATGGAGCAATAAACAGAAAAGCAACAGCAAGGAGGAAACTGGACCTGGCATTGCAGATGAGTGAACTGGAATTAACTGGAGTTGCAGATGAGCTCAACTCCTGTTTCCCAAGTATAAACACCATAATGGGTGATTTCTGCAATCAGCTCGCCACATAAACATTCATCCTCTTGCTCCACCTGATGTTTGACATATTTTGATGTTTGCTAGGTGGTTGATGAATAAACATGGAGCAAAGCAGACCAAGATGTGCTGGATTAATTTAATGGTACCTGAAGAACTGAAACAATGGGTCAGTTCACATGCATGATAAGCTACACTGAAAATAAGCTATGTCAGGTTGGTTGGTTGGTTGCTAACCCACATTATTCCTGACATGAGATGAGGTGCTTCATAGCTTGCTGTGACTAGTTTCCCCCTTAGTCCTCCCACCAACTCCAGGCATGTATTCAGTGAGCCTTCACAACACAACCTCAGCAATCTACTCTGTTACTCCATTAATGAGTTTTAGAGTTCTTAAGGAACTCAAATATGAAATTGCTGACCTTACAGAAATATGTAAAATGTTCCTAGGCTCAGCATTTGTACCGAAGGAGTGAACAATGGCCAATGTAATATCATTTTTACAAGAGGAATCCATGGGGAACCCAGGAAATTGAAAGACGGTTAACTTAACATCTGTTCCATGGCTGAAAGCATTATCAAAGGTAGCATCAGAAAGCATACAGAGGGACAAGTTCTGCTGAAAAGAATCAACAAGGCTTCTGCAAAGTTAAGTCCATTTCACTAAACTTTTAGACTGCTCTGAAAATTAATATATACATGTACAATGGTGCTCTGGTATAGAATGCTTACTTGCAGTTCCAAAAGGTTTTTGACAAAGTCCTTCACCAAAGACTTCTGAGTAAAATGGCAGTCATGGAAATAAGGTCTTCTTTTTGATCAGTAACTGGTCAAAGAACAGAAAGCAGAGAGGACCAAAAATGATTTCTCCTAGTGGAGGGATGTAAGCAGGTTCTGTATGGGGGTCAATGCTTTACAACATATTCATAAATGACCTGGAATTAGGAATAAACAGTGAAATGGCCAAGCTTGCTGATGACACCAAACTATAAATTACAGCAGCTCAAACAAAAAGAGACTGTGAGACACTCCAAAAAGGATCTCTCCAAACTGAGAGAATGGGCACCAAAATGGCAAATGTGGTTCAGGGTAAGCAAATGCAAAGTAATGCATATTAGGACAAGTAATCCCAACTTCAGAGCTGGTGGTAACTGGCCAAGGAAAGGATAATGGGGTTCTGGTCAAAATCTCCATGAAAATATTGATCCAGTATGCAGCTGCTATGAAACAGTCAAACTCCATGTTAGGCAAAATTAGGAAAGGAATTAAAAATAAAACTGCCAGGATCATACTGTTCTTGTACAAATCTGTGGTGCTACCACACTTAGAATATTGCATACAGTTCTGGTCACCATGACTAAAAGAGGACATTGTAGAATTGGAAGAATTACAGAGAAGGAAGGGCATCTACAATGATTAAGTCTTTGAAGCAACTCCTCTTTGAGGAATGGGTACAAGTTTACATTGAGATAGTCCAGTCCAGAAGGTGAGTAAAGGGAGCCATGCTGGAAGAAAACAGAATTCTACATGGTGTGAAGACAGTGGAAAGGGAGACTTTTTTCCTTCTCCCTGAACCTAGGGTAGTTCCATGAAGATGATAGGTAGGAGGATACCAAGGATTAAAACTTAAGAATGTTAGATTTTTAAAAACCTGTTTAGGGTACGAGCTTACTGTCCCCTCTTTACACACACTCACACATCTATCTTAAAGTTCCCAGCATTCCTCACCCAGCCATACTGCTGGAGGATGCCACAAGTTGTAGGGCTTTTTCTGTAGGATTGCACCTTCAGATATTCTTTAAGTGTCAAGACACATCTTGTCCAGGGTGCTCTTTGTGCTATCCATGCTTTGAGGACTTCAGCCCTGGAGAAAAGCTGGGGAACGTCAGCATCCACTTAAGTTTGATTTCCCTGTGACCCCCAGAGGTGCTAAAGTACAGTAAGGGATAAGGATTATAAGGAAGTTTGGGTACATCACACTTCTCTTGACTGCTACTTATAAATCAAAACAGAATTATTCCTGAAAATTAGGCCCAAGGATACCTAGGGCCAAACTACATGTAATATTAATCTTGTGGTTTGTTTTTTCTTGAT
This sequence comes from Varanus komodoensis, assembly GCF_004798865.1. Taxonomy (NCBI): domain Eukaryota; kingdom Metazoa; phylum Chordata; class Lepidosauria; order Squamata; family Varanidae; genus Varanus; species Varanus komodoensis. The sequence goes on from NW_025335268.1 coordinate 128,889,540, forward strand.
TTTTCCACTGCAAATAGCAAGTGCAGGGCCTCAATCCAGATCTGTACTGTGGCATGGGGATTGGGAGCCTTTAGGTAGGGCATTACAAAGAGAAACTTTTCGTAAAATGTATGTATTCTACATCTAATATAATTAAATAATTCTTTATTAGTAGTGTTGATGTTGTTAGTGACATGCTCATCCATTTTTAAATTTTTTGCATCTCTTTTCATTTGCTCGTGCAAGCTTGTTTTGTTTTCCTTATTTGGGCAAGGCTTCCATTCTCTGAAAGAAGCCTTCTCCCTAACAGCTTCCCTGGCACTGTTCACTAACCATGCTGGAGTCTTCTTGGACCTGATGCTCTCTTTCCTGACTTGTAGTGCGCAGATTAGTTGAGCTTCTGCTATTGTGGTTTTGAGTACCCTGCAACATTTTGAAGAGATTTAACCCTCTTGACTCTCCTTTGTTTGTTTCAGGGTGCTGTGTTGCATTCACATCTGCATATATAATCAATACTACAATTAAAAATTCAGTGCACCACACCATTGGTGACCTGTGTCCCTAGCCTTGTGACTAAGCGATCTATGTGCCAGAACCTGTACGGTCCTTTATTTTTCCAGCTGACTTGGATTGTATGGCCCTTCAGATGAAGACTTCTTTCAAATGCCCTCTTTAAAGCCGAGCATGTGGCCACCTTAGTTTTAATTATTTCTACCCACAGTGCTGTCCTGATCTGGATCTGGGATTTGTACTTGTTATTTGCTTGGGAAATATCCCCTTGAAGCTAATGAACTATCATCCACCAAGCACATGGCAGGGAGCGATCAAGATGAAAGCCCTGCTACAGCAAAAGGTCAAAACCACCATGATCGGGATCATTCCTTTATTGTCTTGATCTTAACTGCGAACAGCACAGTGGCTATTTCTGAAAGAAAAGTCCTGCACTTGAGGGCAAAGCATGTGATTTGGACCTTATTTCTGGCACTTGAACATAACCCACTTCTGAGCAAATACTTAGCATTAACACACAAAACCTAGCCTGGGGTACTTTTTAGCTAAAGTCTAGCTCCAGAGTCCCTGTTCAGTATTAACCTGCATGCTGAAGAGGCCATCAGTCTATCCAGTCCTCTGTACCACAAAGCATTTCCAGGGGCAGTCAATGGATTACTAAGCAATCCTTAGAACAAACTTTCTCCAAAGATCACCATACAAGAGAAACAGTCAGTATCTATAAATCCCGGGGTCCACAAAAATAGGAATGCCTTGTGATGTCACTGTAGGCAAATATTATTCACTCTTCTCACTCAAAGTTTCCTGAAGATTTTTTAAAGAAACAATACAAGACATTTAAAATGTCTTGTAGGGACAAAGGGCACCGGCATTCTAGTTAAGATGTGTCTGTTACATTTATATCCCATTTTTCCTCCAAGGAACTAAATGTTGTGTGTATGTGTTCCCCCCGCCTACTCCATTTAATTCTCACAACTTCCCTGTCAGGTAGGTGAGACCGAGAGGTAGGTAGTATGTAGTTCAAAGTCACCAAAGGAGCTCCATGGTGGATTGAAGAGCCGAACCTTGATCCCTCTAATTGCAATATGATACACACTAACCCAGCCTTCCCCTCCGTAGAGCCCCCTAGACAGCCGTACAGATCAGAGCGAATAGGAGCTGTAGTCCAATACTTCTGGAAGGCAGCAGCAGGGGAAGCCTTCTCTAGGCACTACACCATGCTGCCATGTAGCTAATATACAGAAGGCCATCCCAGAGGCTTGCTTCATGAAGGGATGGGGAGAGTGGGGAGACAGCAAGTGGTTTCCCAAAACCAGGAAACCATCCAGTCAGGATTAAAGCAAATTGGAGGAGGTATGCAGAAGTAGAGAGTACTTCCAATACTACAGACACTGATATTTGGGAACATGAGACTCAGCATGACTCTGGAGCTGGGTGTTAACAAATGAGATACATCAGCACTGAGCCTGGAGGAGCTTCAGTGCACTGTTATGCTTGTCAACACCTCTTTTGGCTCTACATTTGCACAGCATCTCCCTTCTTTCTGTCTTTGTTCTTCCACCATCCTTGTGTTACAAGAACGAAGAAGAGGAGAAATGGCTTTTTCTTACCATGAGGCCTGAGCGTGGCATCCTTGAAAGAAGGGTCATGTTTCCTGCAAAGCAATTCCATGTTACTCTACATGGCTTTGTGAAGGAAGTCAAAATGGTTTCACTGCAAACTCTGAGCCTGTGTGACTTGCCTCTGTTATCAGAAGGCAAAAATAAATCTTAAGCAAATCTATTACATCCCCCTCATTAACTCATAGTTTGCTCTTCCACACTCTTAACCCCAAAGAGGCTCACATCAATCTGTTAAAGTAAATGCTACTGCTGGTGATTGTGGTGAGTTGAACACTTATGTATACCACGATGATGAAACAAGTGTTGTACCATCCTATTTTGAAGGGCCTAGAGAACATACCCTGCATACATGACATGCTCAGCTAGCGGGAGAGTTGTGCAATTCCTCCTGTCTTCTTTACATAGGTTCCAGATTTGAGGGTGTGTTAGGTACTGACTGAGTTTGCACAATCACTGCAATTGCAACAGTGCCTTGCAACAGTGACTCATGCGCTGGTGACTTCCCGTCTTGACTTCTGTAACGCGCTCTACGTGGGACTACCCTTGAAGACGGTCCGGATACTTCAATTGGTTCAGAATAGAGCTGCCAGGCTGCTGACGGGGACTGGACGTTATGTTCACATGACTCCAGTTCTCCGTCAGCTTCACTGGCTCCCCATTGAAGTCCGGGCCCAATTCAAGGTGTTGGTAATGACCTATAAAGCCCTAAACGGCTTGGGTCCTGGTTACCTGAAGGAGCGCTTACATCCATATTTGCCCAGTCGCCCCCTGAGATCGGCGGGAGAGGCCCTTCTCCGGGAGCCCTCCGTGAGAGAAATTAGGAGGGTGGCTACTCGGAGAAGGGCTTTCTCAGCGGTGGCGCCTAAGTTATGGAATGCGCTCCCCAGAGAGGTCCGCCTGGCGCCGTCGTTATTTGTTTTTCGGCGCCAGGCAAAGACCTTTTTATTTAAGCAACATTTTAAACGCTAACACAACTGAATTTTATCTGGCCAGGGCGGCTTATTTTATAATGTGTGTTTTAAATTATGATTATTTTATATGGATATTTTAACTTATTGTTTTATCTAGTGTTGTAAGCTGCCCCGAGGCTTCGGCGAATGGGGCGGCATAAAAATATTTTAATAAATAAATAAATAAATTGGTGGCTTGTTTAAACTTTGGTGTACACCAGCAAACACTAGGCCTATTTGCCTAGTTATGTGTCCGATCATTAGGCAGATTAGGCCCTGCTTTATTTGCAGCCTGTTTCCCTAGGAATCCATGCCTTCCAGGCTCAGATGGCACAATGAACTGTTCCTTGGCAGATAGTTGGGCAAATGGCACCTGGCATGCCCTAGCCTGTGCCATGGCTTAAACAAATGCCACTCCTTATTTAAGCCTTAGCAGCCATGAGAACCAGGGCATCAGTGTGTTTAAACAAGGGGACATGCAACAGAACTCCGGTGTTTTATTTGTTGCCACAACTGGGGCGGCTCTCGAACTACATGATCACTGGCCCATTCTCTGCTGTGCTGCAGCTACCCCTGTGATGGCCAGGTCTGTAATTCTTCAGACCAAGTAGGACCATTTGACTTGAGGAGCCAATCAGGACCTGGCTGGTTTTATATAATCCTTTCTGCACGATTAATTCCTCAGTCTGAGTAACTTGTTGGCTGCAGTAACATGTTGTTGCAGAACCTTAGGCCTGGAGATCAAAGCCGCCCCTCTGGCATTTTCCAGAAGGCCAAGCCTGCTTCTTCCAAACCCACTCCATGACTTCTAGGGTATTGGAAGAAATTTCAGTGGTGGCTTCCAACTCCTGCTTTATCAAGGTGAGCTCAGGCAGGGTCAGTGGTGGACCTGCCACGGACCTGGTATTTCCTCATGAATGCCCTATGCTGATGCTGGGCCAGACCTAACACCTGTATCTCTTGGCTTCCAAATAAAATTACCCTTCCATTATCTTTGATGAGAATACTGTACCTCACAGTGAAAACACATACTATCTGTACTGATTGGTCATGTGTATGAATACTGCATTGGCCATATCATCGAATTATGAGTCACTATTCTGAGACTCCTTGGTCTGAGTCTCACACCACATCCCACCACATTCTGGCAGAAAGAACACATGCATTTTGGATGCAATTTTTTAAAAAAGACAGAGACCTGAACCATTCATATGTACTTATAGAAATAAATGAAAGTATATATGGATGTAGGGGAACATGATCAATTGGTGGCACTACTAACCTCCAAAAAGATGTAATATGGGAACATAGTATACCATCACTATTCCCAATCAAATTGGTATTGGTATTGGGATGGAAAATGAAACTAGGCCGGCAGCCAAAGAGGATAGCAATGAGTGACATCAATGAACCTCACACTGTGTGGATAAATGCATGTTCTGGTCCTAACAAAGACATAAAACTTCTAGAGATCTTTAACCATTGTTCCCTAGAACATTTGATCCTGGAACTCTCAAGAGAAGAGTTGACCCTAGATTTCATCCTAAATGATGCCTGCAACCTGGAGAGCGACGTAATTGTCATAAAACCAAAAGTCAATAGTAACCACAATGCTATAAAAGTCAACATAAATGTAAGTAGAAAATGAGTAAGCAAGTCCAATGCCTTCACATTTAACTTCAGAAAAGGAAACTTCTAAAAATGAGGAGACATTTTAAAAAAAGGAATTGAAAGTTAAAGTCAACAGTGTCAAATCTCCCCAGAATGCTGGGGAGTTACTCAAAACTAGATGCTCAGCTAGTATATATACTGCAGATTATGAAAGGTACCAACAAGTGAAAGAAGACGATTACCTCAGTTCTTCAGATTCATTTCCTGAGAAATTCAGTTAAGAAATGGCTATCTGCCCTACATCTTCCACAATAAAGACAGATGCAAAGAATTCATTCAGGTTTTCTACAATCCACTTATCTTCCTTTAGCACACCTTTAACTTCCTTGTTGGCCAATGTGATTCAACTGCCTCACTGGCCGGTCTGCTTCTGATAAAAGGTAAAGGTGTTTTTTCCCCCTAGTCTTCAGGTTTTTATTATTATGCTCCTTAAATTCTCCCTCCTTCCCTTTCTCTTTCTGGCAGCCTGTATTTTCTGCTTGCAATTTTGGATGCACATTTGAGTTCCTTAAATCACTTCTTCAGGAAAGGAGTCTGAAGTATTCAGGCAAATAGGGCAACAAGAGATGAAATTCTAAGCCTATCAACAAATTGAAACTTTACAAAATCACAGCATCTGGATAGTGTCCACTTGAGAGTTCTCAAAGAATTCAGATGTGAATAGGTTGATCTGCTAACAAATGTATGAAGGTCAGCATTCATACCACAGATCCGGAGAGCAGCCATTGCAACGTCTGTCCATCCTTTCTTCCTTCCTCTTGTTTTATTTATTTATTTATTAAAACATTTATATGCTGCCCCATTCGCCGAAGCCTTGGGGCGGCTTACAACATAATAAAAATTACAATAGTCACAATATAAAATAACAATATAAAATAAATAACAATATAAAAGAAGTCGCCCTAGCCAGATAAATAAGTAAATACTGTTAACAATTAAAATGACGCTTAAATAAAAAGGGATTTTAAGGGATTCAGGAGGCAAACACAGAACTGCTAGCTTAACATCTGTTCTGGATAAATGGATGGAAGGTACTATTAAAGACAAAATGATGAAGCATATTAAATAGCAGTGGACAAGTTCAGGAGATGCAAGGGGCACAGGCCACACTGATCCCAGCTCTATTGCTAGTTCCTGCAGATGGAATTTCTGCTGTGGTGTCAGGAAGCGCACCAAGAAAGATGGGCTGCATGTTGCCCAGACTCACTGTGCTGTGCTTTAAAAGATCATATACATTATAGCTGCATTCCTTAATATGGCAGCCTGTATCCATGTATCTAGTGTGCGATCATATCACTAAGATATGGCCATCTGCAAATAAACTGGCAGTCAGAGAATCCACTCCTTGAAAGAGGGAAAGTCGCTGCTGTGTAGCTTCCCTTCCATTTCCCAGCCTCCTCCTGCTCTTCTAATCTAAAATTAACTCCACTGTTCAGCTGCATTTAAGCAAAACCAGTTGCCATGGCCACGCCAGGGGCTTCTAGATGTAGCGAATGAACAAGGCAATCAGTTAAAATGAATAGCCACCGAGCTGATGCTTGCTGTAGGTTACAGATGAAGTTCATTCACTTGTTAAACCTAATGGACTGGATTGCCTGTGAATTGAAAATGTAAATTTTGTCTCTTTCAGTGGCTAGAGTCTGCAGTGAGTGAGAAAGCCAGGGAAAATGTCGCATTTAAAACGGCAGCTGCTGCTCCCGGTGACATGAGCTAACAAAAACTGCAAAGTGTGACAGCTGACGGGTGGCATTGGAGGGGCTGTGCCTTGGGCAAGGAAGTGACAGAAATCACAAGGGTGACCACCTCCGGTAATTCCTCAGAAGGTGCCTATAATGCTAAGTTAGGTCTTACCCTGGAGCATGCCCCATTAACATTGCTATTCTGGTCCTTTAATCTTGGCTCCTGCTACTTACATATCTCCATATTATTGAAAGGCTGTGCCATTTCACATTTCTTAAGGTTTTGCCTACAACATCCCTGTAGCTTCCTCTACCTGGCCATTTTGATTGTGGTTATAACATGATTGTATACCATTGGCATTTCTAAATGGATAGCCAGATACACAGACTTATGCTGCTGACTCCTGTGTCAGTGGGCTCCTTATCCATTGCAGCTTTTCTTCTGAGTTCCATAGGAACTATCCATGATCCTCTGTGGATATTTTGTGAGCACAATGGATTGCTCTCTTAAGTTCAGATAAAAGCTGCAATGGATAAGGAGCCCACTGACATAGGACTCACAGCCTCCCCTGGCTATGCATATAGTTTGAATGTACACATACCAAGATGCAGGCACACCATTCCATTCAAGTATAGCAACCCAAGCAAAACGTGAACCTCAAAATTGGGTGCAGCAGTGAAACTCTGCAAGGTCCAAATGAAACATTTATTTACTGTAGAGGCATCTGTTATTATTAGATCAGGATGGTATTCCTTGCCATAATTGTAGTGATGGTCTGATCCAGAGATAGTGCTAAACAATAATCTGGTGCTATGAAAATGAACCTGGACAAGTCTTGGGCTCATGTGCTCTACCAGTGTTGCCAGTGGGACGAGCTTAGACATTTTGCTTCAGTTTAGATTAAGCAGAGGTTGCTGTGTTACCTGAGCCCAACCAGCAGAGATCTTAGCTGTAGTTTGTTGCAACAATTGCAGAACTTGTCTTGTTTCAACAAACCATAATTAAGGTTATTTATTTAAAAAAAAGATGTATAAGCTGCCCCCCCCCCCACACACACACACCTCCAAGCAAGCGAGGGAAAAGGCAAATCTCTCTTTCCAAAGCTCTGAACTGACCATTTTCAGAGGATTTTTTCAATTAGAACAAGCATATGGTTATGGGGCCACAAATTGCCCATCCCTGCCTCCCCAGCCCCAAGAAATGGAAGGAAGCAGACTCTATTTGCTTCCTCTTCCAGACCTGGGACATTGAAAAAAGCAAATATACTTTAAGCATGCGCAGGGGAATTTTCAGCCCAGTACAAACACTGTCTTAACAGACCTCTTTTCCTGAAATCAGCCAGGGCCACAGCAGCTGAGCTCTACTCAAATCTCCTGTGAATTGCTGCTATCATGCTGCATTTTCCCCATCTTGTCCTAGTGCCCCAAGGTTCAGGAACTCTTGTGCTAAAGACATTCTCTACAAATGTGGTTTGCCAGCCTGTCTAGACTAAGTGCTTTATTGGTGTTTCATCCAATAATTGATTTTTTAAGCAAACTGGAATGCCAAGTAAAGAAGGGAAAAGAAGGTTGCCATCCATCAGTCAGTTTTTGGCTTTTGAGGGCATCTGATAGGCCAGTCCTGTCCACTAAAAACTGAGAGGATGGGTTGGAAGTTCCATTGTGCTCAATCCACATCTGTGCATACACAAATGTGCACAGAAAAAAACCTGGCTGGAGGATAAGGATTGAACCTCCTGGCCTGACCTCTCACAACATCTGATCTTCATGCTTTCAAAATCCCATCTGCACAGGGAGCTACATGGATACATTCCCATTGCATGCAGGTACAAAATATGCTATCTCTGGCCTTCATATTTCTAGGGTACAGATGATTCTTCAGAGCCTGGTCATATTGGGATGTGCACACTTCAGTCTTGTGCAGAATGGACCTCAGATTCATGGGAGATGGGCACAGAAATTGGACACAGCCAACAGGGAAAATCCCAATCCCATGCCTGTCTACACCCATACAGCCTGGTGCAGCAGCCAGAAATGGAGACAGTGCCCAAGAACATAATCTCCTCTGATTGTCTGGCAGGGTTTGTGTCTTCTCGCTCAAATATAATGCACCAAAAATGCCTAGTCTAGGGTATTTGAGGGAAGCAAATGACCTGTGAGCTGATGAAAGAAAAACTCTGATGGTACTTATAGCAAAAGCAAGGACAGGGTAGCAAGACACCTGCTACTGCCGCTAATGATGAGCTGTCCCATGATTCTGCTGGCAAATCCCGTACATCTAAAAAAGTCAGAGAAATGGCCTCCACAATTGGCTGCCTGCAAATGGTGCTATAAAATTCAAAGGCTATTTGGGTTCAGCAAGATAAACAGGCAGAACCTGGTTGAAAACCAAAGTAAATGTGTTATACAGTCAATTCAGATATGTTAGCTGCATATGAATGGATTTTTGTGAGAGATACTGGGTACAGAGTGATATGAATGCATGTTACAAGTAAATGGGGCCCAGGCTGTTTTGCAGTTGAGCTTGCTAGAATGAATAAGGGACTTTCTGCATGCTAAATGCACAGTGTTTCTAATGGCAGGAAATGATCTGTAATAGGGGTGTGATAGTCCACACTTTGATGTTACATTTTCTGCACCAACCAAAGCATCCTTTTTTGTTCTTGACAACCTGGCTGGCCATTGGTGTCCCTTGAAATGTAAATCTGAATGCATAATCAACTTACCCCCCACATCAAGTCCGCTCCATTATTAAATAATGTGTTTACTACTAATCTCAGTGTCTCTTTTCCTTGCCAGGTAATTATAAATCCGTGGGAAGACGAATATATATTCTCTGACTTTTATTGTTCCCTGTCTCCACATGGAATCAAGTTTTTGATCTAGCAGGACATTGTTGGCACCATGAGGCCACTCTGGGAGCATTTTATGTTATCTATGTCATGACTGGACATAGACCACATGAGTTTATGGCATCAACCATTCAAATAACTAGAAATAATCTTTCACAAAACCTAGTTCAGTGACGTGGAGTATGTAAGCTGCCTAATGAACAAGGGAACTTATGGTCTTCTAGATGTTGTTAGACCCCAACCTGTCAGTGCCAGCCAGCATGCCCAATGGTTGGGCCATTGAATTGGCATCCAAGAATATTTGGAGGGAGAGCCTCAGGTATTCCATGCCTGGGCTAATGTCTGGTCTGGTCTGGTCTGGTCTGGTCTGGTCTGTGTGTGTGTGTGTGTGTGTGTGTGAAAGAGAGAGGGAGTTTTAGATGACCAGTGCACACACACTGAACAAGCCTGCAGAAAGAGTGGGACTGTACTAGCAGCCTGCCCCTAAAGCTGCATGATTTCCTCAACTGTCTGCACAGCCAGTATCAAACGGATGTAGATTTTCCAGTCCAGTGATCAAATATGCACCTTTAAGGAGCCAAAATTTACCCTTCAAGTTTCCTCAGAAGGCCACACCTCCTTCCTCTGATTTCACCAGCATTGTTTGCTAGTCTCCCCACTTACTCATTCTAAAATTTTGTTTGTGTGTATGCACACATGTGCATGCACCCACTGCCCAATAGCCAAAGCTCCCTGAATAGTTCACAACAATTCATAAAAAGACCACAGATGTACTAAAAACAACAGGTTTTCACTCAATATCTCAAACTGTAAAACATTTTAACAGCTTCTAAAATGAACGCCTCTCCTAAGGCTTTGTTATTGGCAGTAAGATCTTCAAGCTAAACTATGCTGGCATTTGGAGGGTCTGGCCTGACCCTGCCCAGCCCATGTTGCCTTTGGCCATGTCTACCCCCAGAAAATACCCCCTCAAGAGCTTCTTCAAAATTGAATTCAGCCCTTAGACTGAAGGAGCTTCTGTATTCTTCCTCTACTTGCATGCAAAGTGTTCATGTAATCAAGGAGTCCTTAGAAAAGGCTCCTCAGAAATGCAGACAAGCTTATGTGCATATATTTTATGCCAGAAGAAGTGCATACTGTCCATGTAAAGCAGAACAGTCATCTTATAGCAAGAAATATACACATCCTCCACTATTAATGGGATTTCTATGCAGTACCAGTTAATATAGTGGATTACCTTTTCCTCTGCACATTATAGTGTGTTTTGTCCAAATATGTAAGTTATACAATTGCAAATAAATTAATGAACCTTATGGATGATCCAAATGCAGCAATGTTTCAAATTGACTCTCCAGGCACAACTTCATAGATAGTCTCTAAATATCAGTTGCTGACTCAACACTTTTAAAAAGCTCTAAACATGATTCCCTGGAATAGTCTTTATCATTGTGCAGCGAGTCATCTAAACCCTGGAGGAGGCAGACATTATGCCTTCCCTTGCATCACCCGCTCTTACATGTGCTCCTCTGCTAGTAAAGCAAAACCCCCATCCTAGCATACTTGATATGTGATGGGACAAACATACGATGGTCCCATAAAGCCTAGTTTATTTGGTCCTTAAACTGATGACAATTTATGACTGTGGCAAGAAAACCAATGCACTTACTATGTTTATCTGAGAGAGGGGCTAGTCACCCAGTGAGATCCATGACCGAGCATGTATTCAAACCCAACTTTCTTCACTCCAGCTCCAACACTCTATTGACTACGGCCATCTATTACTTCAGTTCAATAGAACACTCTGTCTTATTCAGTCTTCTGTTTGACACCAAGGGTGACTTCTACAGTATTTTAAAGAAAGTTCACCCTTTTCAATGCTTCACTGGATTGAGTTGAAGTGCATCAGCCCGTTTTATGCATGTGATTGTACGGGATGATTGCTATGCTGCCTCCTGACCTCAATGTATGCCCTTATGACACTACTAATAAGCAAGTTTTTAGAAAGTTTGACTAATGGCATTCTTCTGTTAATTAGATTCTAGTAAAACTATAAAATAAATTGGATGAGTTTGGATTTGTTGGGGTGTTCTGCAGGTGTTTTTCTCATTACTAATAGCACTTACGAAATGGAACTGTTTTACTTGCCTGGCTTTTATGTTGTTCAAGTAATTGATTGCTAATTGTTGTTGTTTCTTCATTATCCACCATCATTACTGTAAAGGGCAAGCTAGAGTTTGCGTACTGGGTCTAGTGACTTGGGCAAAAGTCAACCCTGCATGGAAATGATCAAAGCTGGAACCTCATTATGTGCTAGTATAAGTGCATCTCCATAGATTTCAGCACCATCATTCTGATTTATATTGGCTAAGAATCCAGCCCAGAATAAAACTCATGATCTGTCTTGCTCTTAATGGCCTTATTTACTAATCTGGGAAAAATGAACTTTCACTGTGACAGACAGTACAACTGTCATCTCTGAATAATCAGGCTCTTGCACTTAGCAGTGCACAAATTATAGCTATGCTGAGTGTTTTATCAGTAACAGTTCTACCCCAGCAATTTATGTTTGGCCAGGCAAAACCCATTTGGAATACTCAAGCAGTCTGACTCTTTGATAAGTTGCATTTGGATCTTCAGATGCTTCACATTATAAACAAAATGAATGAGTTATATGTAGTCAATAGGGACCTTGGCAGTGCTGTTGGGTTCAAAATATATTCTCCATGGTGTGGCAATTATTGCAAGCATCCATGTATGTGATAACTTTCTATACTATATAACTCTGGTGTACTTGTCCAATTCTCCCTTTACATGGAGGAAAAGTAGAAACTAACAATGAAATAAAGGATGGATGAATCAGTCAGATTCAGTTCCACATGCTTTCAGACTATGTCTGTTTCAGCTATAACTTTGAGGGGGGGTTAATTATATGCAAATTCTCCCTTCTCCTGATCATTTCTCCTAATGCATGCCTGTTTGTATGCAATTTTGCCTAGCTGACACATAATTTGCAAATGATTTTCCTAATATATTGAAACTTTCAAAGTGCTTTCAAATTGCAAACATATGTACATATCCACAGACACAATTGCATGCACGTTTCCCTAAAATATACGTGTGTTATGCATATTTATGTATTGTATTTCCATACCACACCACAGCCAAAACTCTCTGAGTGATTTAGAATTGCCGTTTCCATTTTTGATTGCACGCCACTGCCCAATTTGCAGAAGGGTGACTTTGAAGGACAATGAGATTCATTTCATGTATGAAATAAAAAGCAATGTTTGAAAAGCAAAATTTGTAAAAATTTGTGTTAAAATTAATCCAAACTACTTTAGACTCAATGTAGGAAGAAAAATAATGGGATATAAATGTAATAATTTATTTTAAAAAAAATGAATGAAAGACCTTTGAGTGATCCATAACTTGGGAGAGTAGAATCATTCAAATTTGATTTGTGTCTAAATGCAATAAACTACAATATCCAGGACTGCTCCCATGACACAAGGCATGTTGTAAGTGGAAACATTTCCACTCATCAGAACTTAATGATGGTAGCTCAGAAACTTAAAGGATCAGTGGTGAAGTGGCAAATTTAGATATGGGAGAACCCCTCATGATAGAGCCACACCTCAGAGTCACATCCCCATCAAGGCCGCACCTATTTCCAAGTTGGGCAACCCATGGTTATACTATCAACAGGAGCTCTGTCACTCGGTTTCAATTTCTGAGGAGTACTGAATGCAAGATGAGGGTATCCCTGTTTGAGGTGAAGCAATGACAACTTCTAGAAGTTATTTCTTATTATCTTATTTATTATGAATGATTTTTTTCATTCCATTCCTACCCCATTCTCCAGCCAAAAAGCTCTCAGAGTGGCTTATGTGGAATTAATAAGGCAGCTCCTTACACAAGGGACAGGGAGGGAAGAGGAAAAAGCAAAACTCGGGCACTAATTCCCCACACTCACAGAAACATATGTAGTTATATTCTCCCAAGAGCAGCAGCTGGGTGGACAATCACTGTTTGGTTTCTTTTAATTTTCTGTGGCCTCTGCAGCCACCGCGTTTGTGTGTGCATGTATGTGGGAGATTCTCCACGAGTCCAGAGCCCATTGTTTGGAGTTTCAGTTTCTCAAAAAGTCCAGTAATCTTCTGCTGAGCTCTCAGTGCATCCACCATGAATCATGCATAAAGTAGGCTAACTGAAGTAAGAGGAACTTAAGGCCATCAGAAGTCATGGCTAATTTTTCTCATCGATTCTGGTGAATATGCTCCAGCTACGAGCCTTTTATTCCACTTTAGCCATTATTTCTCCCGAATAATTCTGGAGCTAAGAGTCACTAGACGACACCCATTTGCCTCACAGAGCTGCAATTGGCAGAATGGTTTATCAGTCAATCCATCTTCCCCAGGAACTCTGGAAACTCTACCTCTCTGTGAGGAATAGGTGTCCACTAATGAGACTCAGTATCTTTGACACATTATGGTACCTGAATTCTTTGGGGAAGTAATGGCTGTCAAAGTGGAATAAAAGTGTTCCAAATGTGTGGTGTGAATGCAAGGAGGTTTTTGGAGCAGCAAAGGCTAGCTGACCACAAGTTCCTGAGGAGCAGAGGCAGACCATGAGGAAAAGTGTCACAGAAAACACATGTGCATACCTGGCTGGCCTCTCCAGATAGGGAGTTCCCAGGAGCTGCTGGGAACTGTCAAAATTTAACCTGTTAAATTCAGGACTCTGATATAGTGGCAGCTGCCAGTCACAAACAGTGAAATAAAGTCTCTTGAGAGGCTGTGGGGGACAGTGATCCCTTCATGGATCCAGCATCCCACCTGCAAAAGCCCTCTCCAAAATAAGTGGGGATGTTCAAACCCCCCAAGGGCCCCTCCACTACACCCTTGTAAGGAGTACAATACAGTGTTTCCTGGAGAAGATGCCAAGAACAATACAGGTGGAGGGAGGATTCACAAATATTTCTGCATGTGCCCAGGTATGGGTGGAACAGATCTGTGTGCAAAGTAAACTGCCAGTGTAGAGAATTGTTACATGCTCCTTCCTTTTGGAGCTCAGCTCCCTCATTGGGTGCACTATAAGACAAGATGAAAGATCTACAGGCCTCACTGCAGATTAACAGGCTATTCAATCCACAATTTACTACATACAGAAAACCATCTTATATCCTTATCTTTGGGAGATGCTTGAAAACCCCTCAAAGATTAGAAGCAACTCCATTCTAATTAGACAGAGTTGATCAATCAGGCATCATGGCATATACTGATTTAGAGGTACCAATATACATTTGGATATAATTATTATAATTATAAATACAATGCATGTCACCAAAGTGGGAAAGGCAGTGAAAAAGGAGCACGTGTGCCTGATCAGTCCAGGTGCTCACTGTGGATAGGCAAATTCAACTTGCTCTCCCTTCTGATGATTCTTTATCTTCATGTAAGACTTGGACTGGCTAGCCTTTCAAACTGAAGATGTCTTCAAACAGAGGAATGACATCTTTATTTATTTATTGTAAGCCATTCCAAGACATTTTTGGAGGACTGGATAGAAAAGCTTTTAATAAAATAAATAAAGAATAAATCTGTAAAGCAGGCATGTGGTCACCTTAATTCAAGCAAATACTTCTCAGGGAAATCCCATTTAAATGAGCAATGAATAGATTCTTCAGTTCTGTTGTGCCATTGTGTGATAGTCCCTCAGTTCTCAGTCTGAAGATAACACTGCAATACACATCACTCCATTTAAAGAATGGAGAAAGAGACAGTCTTGGTGTGGGAAGATGACTATATTTTCTTTAATTGCTTTTTTATTAATAGAATGTATCCCACTTTTTAAGTGCATTACAGATGACCAACAACAATACTGTATTTATACTATACCCTATCTCAAGTGTGCATAGTTGCTATTAGTCTTTTTAAAAAATAGATTTGAATAGAGAGAAAGAAAAAGAAAAAGAGAGAACCTCTAAAAAAGAAACAATTACACAAAATTATGGGCCAAACTTCAGGCAAGTGCTTCCATGTGATGGAGTGGAGTTGGACAGTGTTCAACCTTTGCATTTATAAACATCAATCACAAACTAGCATGAGCCTGTGCGTGTGTGCGAGGGGCAGGGGCAGGTGTTTGTTACCACTGATGTGGCACCATGGTCTCACCTTGGGCAGACTTGCATTTTCTATGGCAGAAGACAATGGACATTCAATGCTCTAGGTAGAACATTGGCTTGTTAACCTTTCTCAGAGTTAGTTGAACTGCTGCTGTTTAACCAGTTTCTTTTCCCCATTCCAATTTTCACAGGGTTTTCCATGGTTCAACAACCTGGCAAAACCTTTTTGACTAGAGACAAGTATGTATACCACGGGCAAGGTGGCTTTATCACCTGAATTCATTGTCTCCAGACTCCAAAACTATGATTTGCCTGCAGCAAAAACACAACCTTGACAAAAGATAACCAGAGCCCAAAGAACAAATGAGCAAGTCTGATTACTCTGCATTTATTATTTATTTATCTAAAACTTTTATATGCTGTCCCTTATGCATGGCATCTCAGGATGGCTTACAATCATTAAAACAAACACAATAAAACAACATCTCAATATAATAAATAACAACCAAAAAAATTAGTTAAGTAAGTTAAATAAAAAGTGACTGTTGTACATTAAAATTAGTTTTTAAAATAACAATTTAATAAACGAAAGGTAAGTTGTTTTAAGGTTCTTAATATAAACCCAGCCGGAGGAGAGAGATCCTTTTTTATGGACTAGTGACTAGGCCAATGGGGCATAAGAATACAATTCACCTTAGAGTTTCTGTGGTCTTTGAGGTGAACTTACAAGTATCTGTGCATTCAAGAAAAACACCTTTATCCAAGGCTCCAATGTCATGGAATATTTCACATCAGCAGAACTGAATGGCACCTAGTCTTGGGTACCGGGGAATTTTCTTTGCTTAAGGCACTCACAGCCCATTGGTCATAGATAATAGGATAGTTACATCTTTTATAATGCGTAACCAAGCAGCTCTCTCTCTCTCTCTCTCACACACACACACACACAGAGGGAAATTTACTGCTTTCCAAGGACAGACATGAGATCTGTGCACATGCTTGATGGAACCTTGTTAACTTTAAAATGGCTAAGCTACCCATTTCATAATCCCTCGGAAGAATGAAATTATCCCTCCCTTCCTTTCAGTTTAAATTTAATAGTAGATGCATTCAGTTTCAGCTGATCAGTAGCTGGACACCATCTGATTGCTATGGAACATGAGCCTTATCTTATCTTTTTTCTGTGCAACTGCTCAAAGAAAGTATTATAAACTGGTTGCCTGGGAGACAAGCACTGCTTTCGCTGAGCCAGAGCTTGCTTAAGACTGTCTCACACAAAGTACACATAAATAAACCCGGGTTTGCCACTGATGTTCCACAAGGAGCAGTTGAGAATCCTGGCTCTCTGTTGATTTTGTTTTTAAATCCTGCTTATCTCATTTGCAGTTTATAGCTTACTGGGAATGCTTAAAATGGGGTGGGGGGAAGGCAGAATCTAAGAAGAGTGTTGTTAAGACTCAAGTCAAGACTCCCTTGTAGAGTGGTCATGTGTTCTTTCTTACAGAGGACAATCCTCTCTCTGAGGACTGAATAATGTCTACTGTTCTGAAGCTGACCTCTACTTGAACCTGCCTACCAAAAGCACCCTCACAGCTGAGCAGGACAGCCAATTAACCAGGCCAGTCCTCCCCACTATGGTGAGATGTATTATATTTTTATTTCATTTATAACACGGATTTGCCAGTCTGGACATATAAATTGGCATATGCAGAGTGCTATCCTCTGTTGTCCCCTCCTTTGATATGTGTCCTCTTTTTGGTGATTCATAAATGGCCACCCTACCTGGAAACCAAACCTGACTTAGACATTTTATTGTCCTGTAATCTCAAGTGTGTGACTTGAGTGGTTACTCACTAGAGAGAAAAATATACTCTGCATAAGCCCAGAGGCATGGTGAGGGATTCTGGAACAGGAAAGTCCCTGGATCTGACTGAAAAAGCCCCAGGTGAAATATGAGGCAGTTTTTGGTCAAGGGTGAATGGGCTTGCAGGGCCCAGGCCAGTGTAGGTAGTCAGGCTTTAGGAGGTTGACTAAGAAGGGAGTAAAGGTGTCCTACTTTACCAAGGGCAATCATCTATTTGAAGTACTGCTCAAATACAGTCCTCTGTTGGAAGGTGTCACCTACTAGAAGGAATCTTCCCTTGGAAAGGCTGTCTGGTCCAAGTCCATTTTAAAAATAAAGAAATTTAAGAGGAATCAGCTGAATCCCTGAACAATTAGTACCTGGACAGCAAACAGCAGGCACATTGCTTGGCTATTACAGAATATTGTATCTCTATTTCAATGGTAGCAATTGTTTCTAAATTTGCATCCATAGATCTAAATTAGAAAATGCAAATATTATGCAAATTGAAATCCTCTCTTATCCTCCCTTTGGCTTCTGTATTTGGTTGCTCAAGGAGGGTCTATGATGTCAGGTTTTAAGAAGGAAAGGAGAAGGATGGACAGCATAGGGGTCAGGTCAAGTTGGCATTGGTGCAGGAAAACGATGCACTAAGCTAAAAAGTGAAACTTTTGGAGGAGCAGCACAAAGACTTTGCAGGAAGTGTAGAAGCAGGAGTTGGAGGAAGGCCTGGTGGAGCTTCAGCCAAGATCTATCTATACCAAGGCTATTTGGAGGTGGAAGAAATCTGCCAGTGTATCGTTGAAAGCCTGTGAAGACACTGCAATTTAGAACCATGAACAGGAAAGAGAAACTGGAAGACAAATTTTGGGTTGAATTCAACAACAGGGCCTGAATCATATCATGAATTAGATTTTTCAGTAGGACAGTGACACCTTCCTCTCAACCTCGTGCCACATTTCCTCCAGAAAAAAAATAAAGCATTATGTACCTGTTTCTATCAGATCCTACACACATGCCTGGTGAAGAAGAAAAACACACTATCTCAAAGCACTGAGGGTCCTTAGACCTTATCTTTGCCACTCTTTGTAATTTCTCTAGGGAGGTTTTCTGCTTGCTGTCTCTACTTTTAGTGCTAATCAGCCATTTCCGGCTGCAAGAATGTATTGATCGGATAACGTAGTTTGATAAGCACGGGCAGGAAAGAGAAGCTGCACAAGTACAGAAGAACATTGCTTCCTTCAGATAGTGTAGCTGTCAGCTTAGAGAACATGCAGTGTAAAACCAATACAAAGTTTGTCTGCTTGGTTATAAAATTAAGGGCTCTTGTATTCTCTCCGAGGAAGCATACTGTCCTGGTGGTGAAAGTGAGGTACATGAGCATATGGCCTGCTTTAAGGTCCATGTTGTCATCATCAGTGAACACCACATCACCCGCAGTTATCACAGACAATGTTGATGGGATTTTATAGTCCAATGGGATTTTGCGATTCCTAGCCTTGGGTTCCTAGATGTCTTTGGACTATAACCCCATCATCTACAGACATCATAGGGATATCTGGGAATCTGGTGTTGGGAACCAATGAAAGGTAATCCTTAGCAATTCTGGAATGAAAGGTAATTCTTAGCTTCCTTTCCATAAAAAGATAGACTGGGAAAGAAAGCCAGCTTTTATGAATACTTATTCTTCTGGATTCATCTCACATCCCTCTAAAATTATCTCCAAATCCCACAGTTCCAAATTATGGAGTTCTGCTATCAGAAGAACCAGTGCATGATTTTTAAGCAATCATTTTGGTTTGTACTTTCAGAAAGTTTGAAATCCACTGCATTATTAATTGACTGATTTAACTGAGCCATTGATTTGGGTGTAGGTATTCCTACAAAAATGGTATTAAATGTTTATATGTGGTTTAATGATTCCCAAAATAAGTTATTTATCTGTTCCTTCTACCTGCTCTTCCCTAGTGTCCTCATAATTTCTCCATTCTTTGGGATGTCTTTACAGACAATTGCAATTCTCTTAGCGGATTCTGCAAGGCTCCTCTTCCTTAGCGCCTGGGTAAGATTTTCAGCTGACAACCATTCAAAGTCAGGAAACCGAAGAGACAATGTCAAGGGGAGCAGGTATCTGAGGGCTGGAGCAGAGGAAGAAGCAAGCAAGAATCAGGAAGCCAGGCAGGGTCCAAAAGCAAAATCCAACAAACAAGGAGCACTCCAGCAAATCAAAGGACCTTCATTGCCAAGGCAGCTTCTGGAGGGAAGAGCCAGTTCTTCTATAGCTCTTTCCTCAGGGCTCCCAGGTGATGTTCATGAGAGCCTTGGCAGCTGCAGTACATTGGGGCAGTAAGCCTGCAACTACCAAAGCTGCTATGCTGGTCCTTGGTCAGCAGAGGATGCCCTGAAGCTGCCTTGGGTCTTGACAGAAACCTATAAAACATTATGTTATGCGCTCAGGGAACTTGTAATTGGTGGGCATACCTCTACCCAGCAGCGTTGTTGTAGTTTTGTCTCTGCCGAATGGTTTTCCTGGGTGTTCTCACAAGTAAAACTACTGAGGGTCCAGGCAAAGGGATCTCCTGGGTAAATCCGATCATACATTCACGTGGGCTGTGATTCCAGGATTTCCTGACACACACTTCCTGAAGTTCTCTGCACATCCTTAAAAGCTGTTTTGAAGAGGCTGGAAATTTTCAGAGCAGATATTAAGACTGAAAAGGCCTTTAACAGGCTACTTTACTGAGGCTGCTGCTCCTGGATCCTTTGCAGGATTAAGATCAGTTCATTTACACATGCTTTTTCCCCATGGGCTTTACTTCTCTGCCTTTCTGTACGTTACACCTGGCTGCAGCACAAAGGAACTGTGCAAATACATAAGGGCTGCATGCCAGCAGTCACAGACAATATGTCCTCTTCTCTGTCCACAAATGCCGAGTCCCTGCATTACCTTCCCAAGAACAGTCAGTTCTATCGGAAAGTCAAGGCTGTATGGTTTGTTTGTCTCTGACATGTTAAATCCAGTGGGGTTGTCCAAAAGATTGTCTAGATGTCTGATTGGTCCTTAATGAAGCCAGATAATGCCTACAACACTTGTTTGCTACAAAGAGCAGGTTCTACCTGATCTAATTTAAAGCCAGCTGTACCTCAGCACAGCTGATAGATTAAGTCAGTGTGCTGTTTCATGGAAAGCTCCATGCTTAGCCTGTAGTTTAGATTTCTGTCAGAGCCATCAGCATCATCTTCTTTCCAAGGGGTGATTTCCCTCTGCCCCAGGCTCCTGCTCTTGAGGAACACCAGAGACTGCCCAAGAGGAACCCGGCTGCTCTTCTGTGCTGGCTCTCTTCATCTGAGGAAGCCTCCTCCAGGTAGGACAGGGCACAATACCAGATTTTCCTCAGTCCACAAAAAAGCTGCAGAAAGGGTTGCAATGGATGCGAGAGGCCCTGGAAGATGGAAACAAAATGTAAACCACCCTCAAGCTGCCATGAGTGCCATGAGATTATGAGCCCACAATAAATGCCTCATGTAGAAAGGACTGAAGGTCTCTCCCATGATTGGCCTCCCCCACTTGGCATTGTTTTTGCCCCTAAAATGAAGCCAATATATCGGAAGCCAAAGAATGCCCTCCCTTGTATTTAAATCGAGTTGGAAAAAGTACACAGAAGGGCAACAAAAATGATCAGGGCCTAGAGCAGCTCTCCTATGAAGAGAGGCAATGACGGCTGGGACTGTTCAGCTTAACAAAGAGGAGACATGACAGAGGTGTTTAAAATAATTCACGGAGTAGAGAAAGCAGAGAGGGAAACATTTTCCCCCTCTCTCATTACACTTGAACCCGAGATCATCCCATGGAGTTGGTGGGAGGCTTAAGGCTGATAAAATGAAGCACTTCTTCATACAGTGTATGTGCAATTCACCACGACAGAGTGATGGCCACCAATCTGGATGGCTTTAAGAAGGGATTGGCCAGACTCACAAGGGAGGAAGGCATCACTGGCTTCTAGTCTTGCTGGCTATGTGCTCCCTTCTTCCCCAGAGGTGGTGTGGCATGCACCAGTTGCTGAGGAGCTGGGCATGAGGAGGCCTTGCACCCAGCCCGCTTGAGGGATCCTGCGGGCAGCTGGTTTGCCACCGTGTATGCTGACTAGATGGACCTTTGGGCTGATCCAGCATGTCTTTTCTTCTGTTCTTGTGTTCTAATGTTAAATGTGCTGTTCCTTGAATTCTCTGCCAGGGACACATGTGCTTTCCAAGTATAAAGCTGTCCTAAACGGCATTTCATTATTATAGTAATGCTGCTGATCAGTAAAGCATAGATCTTTACATAGCGGAGTTTAACGTGTATTTACTGTTCAGCAGAAGTGTGGAAAGGGAGTGAAAGGCTGTTTCCTAATTCAGAGAGTTAAATGTAGCAATTATACAAGGCAGCTAAAGCAGCTTAACCAAAAGGACCAAATCTAGCTAAAGCCCAAGCCAGTATCCCACATTGTTGCACAATCACTTCATTTTAAAGGGAGTAAAGAACTCCACCATATAAATCCAGCAGATTGACAATAATTTCAGACAGAGTTGTACCAGGTTGATATCTCATCACGGACAATCAGCCTAACCAACGTTACAGGGTTGTTGTGAGGATAAAATGGAAGAGATGGATTATCTAGCCACCTTTGGTTCCTTACAGGAGAGAAAATCATAAAATTGCTTAATTAATTAAAAATGAAGAGAAAGAAGTTTCTCCCCTGTCTGTAGGAGTGAAAGGGGCTCACATTCAATCCCTGGCAACTCCAGGAAAGGGCAGGAAAGCCTCATATCTGAAATCCTAGAGAGCCATTGTCAGCATAGGCAGTACTGGGCTTGATGGACCAGTGATCTGACTCAATATAAAGCAGCTTCCTACATTACTAGCATAAGATGAGAACTGCATATGCCTCCAATGAATCAGGGCTGGCATCAGAATCACCCTCAACAGTGCTTTTTTTATTAAAAAAAAAAAAAAAAAAGGTGGCGGCAGTAAGCGCTTGACTACACACAGCAATCCCAAGCCGAGCAGTGGAGCAGCACCCCAAGCTGAGAGCAGCCCCTCACTATCTCACTATCGAATAGCAGATAGCAGACACAAAAGCAGCCCACAGGCACTATGTTAATGATGTTTGCTGCTGATCTGCCACGATTCAAATAAAATCCATTGGGAAAAAAGGTGCGTTCTATGACAAAAAAAGCCTTGACCCTCAAATATTGATTGAATTCAGAGAACATGATAACCCACACTCAAGGGATGTCAGCATGTGGTTGACCACACCTCATGATATCTCAGTCATGTGCCAAGATCTTGCAAGAGCCTAAGACCAGGAGATCAGAGCTCTTTGTCACCTGAATGGTAGCACAGAGCAACCCATGCAACCGTTTCTCCTTCCTGTCACCACTAGCTCTAGTCAGAGAGCTACCACACAGCAACAAAGGAAAGGCAGTATTGTTCCCTGGCTGAGGCTGGTGGCAGCAGCAGGAAGGGAAATTGCATAGTGGCAGTGATGGCAGGGAGAGAAGGATGCACGGCAGAGGCAAGGAGAGAGAGTTCTGCAAGAGCAGCTGCAGCAGGACTTCCTTTGCTTCAGGCATACTTGCATCAAGTCTGATGCAGATTGCTTTTCAGAAGAAACAAGCTGCCTGTATTAATAGGATTCTGCCTTCTACCTGCGGTATGGAAGCAAAATACACACCTGATCTATTCTGGGGTTGCAAACATCCAATCCTTTTATGTGTTCAAACTGGACCTCCAGCTCATTCATTAACAGCATCACAACATCAGAATCATGGCACCTTTAAGGGAGCCTTCCCCAACCTTCCTGATATTTTGATCTACAACTCGCAGTATTATTGGCCATTGGGCATGCTGGTCAGGGTTGATGGGTGTTAAAATCCATAACATCTGGAGTTGTGGGGGAAGGCTGCTTTAAGGGTTGGCACTGCAAACACTTGGCCTCTCCACTTGCTTTGTAAGGCTGTTGTGCTGAAGACTAATCAGCACAATCAGCACACTGAAGTGCTTTGGAAGCTAATGAAGCCTTGTAAGCATTTAGTATTAATATTTATTACTCTTGATTAAAATGGGGACTAAACTGAGTTTCTCACCAGTGACCCTTACAACATTCTCTAGACAAATATTCTCACTATCTCTCCCTCAATGTCTGCAACAGTTCAGTTCCTTAGGATTTGTCCATGACTGTGCCTACTAAAGAAATTTTCATTTGAAGGGGACCAATCAGTTTCCAGGTCAGCAGCCATATGCAGGAAGGGAGCATTTAGTAATGGAGCATTTGTACAAGTGTGTTCTGTATGTGTGTTCCAATAAGGAGAAGCAGGGTTAGCAAGCGCCAGACTAGGCAGGGAAGCTCATGCCTGCAGGGATGCTTTTAAATATATTCTTTGAAGAGGACAGCAAAGTATTTTCACCTCGCCTGGTGAGATGAGGCAGGCATCCCAACAGTAGGCTCACTTGATTCAGTTAATAGACTCTCTGTGAAGCTCTCAGAGAAGGGTTTTGTCATTAACCTTGCTGGGTGTAAGAAGCTGGCCAGAGACAAAGGTCCACATGGTTGCATCAGAGAATGCAGGAAGATTAGCCAATTCAGAAGATAATTTCTGACATGTTTCATCCTCCATGGGATGATAGGTTGAGGCTAACTCCTCTGCAAACTTAGCATCCATGGAATTAAAGGTGAGGAAGCCTCTTATGAATCACTAACTTAAAGAACAGAAAGCAGTGAGTGGGAATGAATGCTAATTTCTTCCAATGGAGGGATAGGACCAGGGTGCTGATTAGAACCAGTGCTTTTCAGCCTATTCATAAATGATCTGGAATTAGGAGTAAACAGTGAAGTGGCCAAATTGGCTGATGACACCAATTTGCTTAGGATGGCTAAAACCCAAAGAAAATGTGAGGAGCTCCCAGATGGGAAAATGGGCATCAAAATGACAAATGTAGTTCTATATAAGCAAGTGTGAAGTAACAAGTGTTGGTGCAAAACAGAAAAAGAAAAGAAAAAGAAAACCCCCACAATTTCAAGTATAGGCTGATGAGGTCTAAACTAGCAGCAAGTGATCAAGAAAGGGATTTGGGAGTTATGGTGGACAGCTTGATGAAAAAGTCAATGCAGTGTGCAGCTGCTGTGAAAAAGACAAACCTTGTGTTAGGCATCATTTATTTATTTCATTTCTATACTATTGTATGGCTGAACCTCTCTAGGAAGTTTACAACAATCCAGAAAAACAAGACAATAAAGACAATAAAAAATATCATGTTTTGCAAATGGTACTGAAAAGATGACGAGTTTGGCGTATGTGGGCCACAATGGAGAAGTTGTTCCACAAATGGAGGGCTGCCACAGAGAAAGTCCTCCGCCACGCTCTGAGCCTCCCTCAGGATTGACACTCAGAGGAAGGTCCCAAAAGTTGAGTGTAATGTCTGAGTAGATTACAGTTGGGACGGGTGCTTCAGCAAGTAGTGTGGTTGCAAGCCACACAGGTCTTTATAGGACAAAACCAGAACCTTGAATTGGACCCAGAAGCATATGGGCAGCCAATACTAGTGGGCCAGAACTGGTTTTATGGGTCTGGTCCAACAGATCCTGGTTATTCATCTAGCTGTCTCATTCTGCACAAGCTGCAGCTTCTGAACTGCCTTTACCTGCAGCCCCAGGTAGAGTGTATTACAGTAATCTAACTCAGAGAGATTACCAGAGTATAGAGAACTGAAGCCAGGCTACCCATGTCCGGATAGTGACATATCTTGGCTACCAGCCAAAGCTAGTAGGAGGCACTCTGAACCACTGAGGCCACCTGGGACTCAAGTGAGAAAGGGATCAACGAGAAGCTTCAAGCTATGAATCTGCTCCTTCAGGGGACTACAGATTTATCTAGAACTGGTTGTACATCCTCCATCTGGTTAAAGGAAGCACCCACCAATAGTATCTCAGTCTTGTCTGGCTAATGCTTAGTTTGTTAGCACTCACTAAGTCCATGGTCTCAGCCAGATACCATTTAGCATATCTGCAGCCTCACCTGCTGACAATGAGAAGGAAAACAGGGCGATGTGTCATCAGCTAACTGATAGCAATGCATTCCAATCCCACTCAGTAGATTCACAAAAATGTTAAATAGCATGGGGGACAGAACAAGCCCCTGAGGAACTCCATGCTGAAGAATCTGCAGGCTGGAACAATATTCCCCAAGCGCCACCTTGTGGAGACAGCCCTCCAAGTAGTAGTAGAATCACTGCAACACAGCTTGATAGGCAACCCAGAAGATAGTGTGGTCAATGGTATCAGAAGCCAGAAGGTCCAGAAGTATCAATAGGATCACACTCCTTTGAGATGATTAGGAAGGGAAGTAAAAATAAAAATATTTAGGAAAAAAAATCAAATAAAATTGCAAAGATCATACTCCCCTTATATAAATTTTTGGTGCACCTGTACTTAGAGTAGTGTGTACAGTTCTAGTTGCTGCACCTGAAAAAGGACATTATTGAGCTGCAAAAAGTGCAGAGAAGGGTAACTAAAATTATCAAGGGGTTGGAGCAACTCCCCTAAACAACTGGGATTGTTTGGCTTAGAGGGGAGAAGGTGAGTAAGAAGAAACATCACAGAGATTGATGTGTCCAAAGGGGTTTGGACAAAGTCATGCAAGAAAATACTATCAATGGCCACTAGTCCTTATAGTTACTATATGCTACTTCTAGTATCAGAGGCAGAATGCCTATATGCACCCGTTTCTGGGAAACATGGGTAGGAGGGAGCTGTGGTGGGCATCTGGTTGGCCACTGTATGAACATAACATTGAATCAAATGGATCCTTGATCTGATCCAACATGGCTCTTATGTTCTTAGTTAGGGCAGATCCACCACGCACCATTACTTCCATGATCTATGAAAGAGACACGTCCATCGAAAGCTACTGACTTCAGGTGACTTCCCGCCTTGACTTCTGTAACGCGCTCTGCGTGGGGCTACCCTTGAAGACAGTCCGGATACTTCAGTTGGTTCAAAATAGAGCTGCCAGGCTGCTGACGGGAACTGGGCGTTATGGTCACATGACTCCAGTTCTCCGTCAGCTTCACTGGCTTCCCATTGAAGTCCGGGCCCAATTCAAGGTGTTGGTAATGACCTATAAAGCCCTAAACGGCTTGGGTCCTGGTTACCTGAAGGAGCGCTTACATCCATATATGCCCAGCCGCCCCTTGAGATCAGCGGGAGAGGCCCTTCTCCGGGAACCCTCCGTGAAAGAAATTAGGAGGGTGGGTACTCGGAGGAGGGCTTTCTCAGCGGTGGCGCCTAAGTTATGGAATGCGCTCCCTAGAGAGGTCCGCCTGGCGCCGTCGTTATTTGCTTTTCGGTGCCAGGCGAAGACCTTTTTATTTAAGCGGCATTTTAACTGTTAATGTTATTTGATCTTATCTGGCCAGGGCGGCTTATTTTATATTGTATTTTTTGGATTTTTAATGTTTATATTTGTTGTAATTTATATTATAATTGCTTTTATTTATTGTTTGTAAGCCGCCCCGAGGCTTCGGCGAATGGGGCGGCATAAAAATGTTTTAATAAAATAATAAAAATAAATAAATAATAAAAAATAGCATGGCATGCCAACGGTATGGCCAATGCCCTGCTAACTGTGACACCCTTCTATTTCTACACCTGGTTTCTGAGAGCAGGGGAGAATCGCTCAACATGCGGATTAGAATGAGCTAAAGAAACCTTCTGAATATCTTTCTCTCCTAAGCTGAATGGTTGTCCCAGGCCAACTTGGGACCTAAATTCAGGTCCAATGTTTTCAGAAGTGACTGCAGTTAGGATGACTGTTTATGCATCACCATAGAAGAAGGCATTGAGTTAAGTGATATTTGCATATGTTGATTTATAGGCATAGATGCAGGTCTAGAAATAGCTGCTATGATTGGAATAGAAATGCAATCCGTTTCACCATTGTTGGAAAGACTGACCAAGGGCCCCGTCTGGCTGTTCAGACTGCTGCCCCAGTGCTAAGTGAAGGGGGCAAATTCAAGGCCTCTGATGGTTCCCGCTTCTGATTTTTTGTTTTATCATTAAGCTGCACTTGGACAGGACAGTCCTTCAGATAGCGCTGGACTCTACACTCTGACAGCTCTTCAAATAGAGAGCTGTTCTCTGTAAAGTAGGACACATGGCAAACCTCATCACAGGACAGAGTCCAGGGTATATTATGGGATTATGGCACATGTGGTCCTACACTTCTGCAGGGCATCCAATTGGGGACAGCTATTTTATACCATGTTGGCTGCTTTGGGTTTGAGTTGCTTCCCTGAACACAAATGGTTTCCTATCTTCCCCAAAATGCCCCGGAAAGGTTCCCAAGGCCCTGTAGCATATAGTCAGATCCTTCAGAAGGGAGCTGTAGCTTTGTCAGAAGGACTCATCAGGAAACAATAATGAAAAGGCAGCAGATGCCATTCTGGCAAAGATCAACACAGCAGGCACAACAGACTGGATTGCACTGTGTAGGGCTCATCTACTTCTGTCAGAAGCCCTTGGGCTAATCAATAGGGTTTGGCACTAAGCAGAATTTTAATTATTCCAAGAGGGATGTGGTATTAGCCTTCCACCAGGAGATTGCTTTTCTGCACTTGATAGATAACATTTAACACACACATACCCCGTGAGAATCAGGCTCAGTTGAGTGGGACTGACAAAAGTCTGTATTAAATGGAACCAGCCATGCTAATAGAGCAGTTGCTGGCAAGAGTCAGCCATTACTCTGCACTTTTGTGAATGTATTTTATGCATGAGGCAGAGTGTCTACAATATCTGCAGAGTGAGGATAGAATTCCCAGGACTGGGGCCTTTGGGGTCTAGGCCTGGAACTGAATAGTCATTCATTTGCTAATATCTGATTAACTAAGATGGCTCCATGGCAATATAAAGGAAGACCCTATAGTGGCTATCCATACCATTCCTTTGCAAGGGAAGGGCAATTTAATACACAGGGCCAGAAACCACATAATTTCTTCAATATGGAGAAGCAATTGCTTCTGTCCTGGGAACCACTATCATCTGCATACAGCCATTCCTATGATAAGGAATAACTATATCTTGCCACATAGCATGAGCTCTGAATGTGCTCCAGTAGTTCACATTTCTCTGATCTAACCATGGGTTTTTGAACCTATACTCCTGATAAAATTATGAGCTTTCAGCTAGAGCCATACTTGGGCATTTGGCTTCACTTTGACTTTGTCTTTGATGTTACCACAGGTATTTAAGTAAGAAAACCATTAATTGAGGCACTTTTAAATATGAAAATTCCCATTTCCCAAGCTTGCTGAGCTCCAAACATGCATTTCTTTTGATGCAGACATGAGATCATAAGACCGACTTGGATGAGATGCTCAGAGATCTGAGTGCTGGTATTGTGAAAACTACTTCTGGAGGGCTGAAATTAGACTAAGGAAGTAGCATCCACTGCTGTTTAATCATTTTCTCCATATGGTTTTTCTGATCTAACTCACACTTAAACAAAAGTTATTACTCACAGCTATTTGCATCCCAAAGCTGCTGTTTTGTGCCAGCACTTGTATTATTCCTTTATATTTTTCCTTGAGGGATAAAGGGTAGCATTAGATTGCCAAAATGGTACTGGAGCAAAGAGTGAAACACCTGTTCTATTCCCCCACTCAACATGGCCTGCTTGAGACCCATTCACATATTGCACAGAGTCTTGTTCAAGTCTGACCCTGAAATACTTAAAAACATATCCTCTAATCTCCCTGTGTCCAAGTTTCCCATCTCAGAAGCAGAAATGATTTTTCTTTTTCCATATCCATTTGAGCTTTCAGAGCCGGAACGCTCATGTTCAACTATACATTTGTCTGCTCTCTAATCCTCTGATTGCAAATCCTCACACTGTGCGCTTCACAGACTTCACAGGATTCTAGCTCAAGGTACTCACACATTTACCCTCGTGTTGGCTAGGGAGGCCAAGCAAGCAAGGTACAAACTGCACAAATGCTACAGTTGTGAAGGGCAGGAAACAAGCAATTCATAATCTAGCGAGGGCCAAGTCTATTCCAAGATAAATCATCTCCACTGCATGATTTGTTCTATGCAGCCTCACTTGTTTCCAACAGCTGAGAAACCAACTCCTTCCAAGGATGTACTAACACTTCTGCTTATCTTTCATTTACAGCCTGGAGCTGCACTGTTCCTTTCTGTTTGCCAAGGCGGTGTTCTTCAAACAATATAAAGGCTTCCAAAGCAATAGCAGAAAACAGAGCAATTCTCCTGAAGTTAAAATGACCAGAATCTCAGGCTTGGCAGGTTCCCAGCTCTACATTTCCAGCGCCTGTTTGCAGAAATGCTGCCACAGAGTAAACTTGGAAAAGCCTTATACCATTTGGAGGCATATGCTGATGGAGCATTTTGGGTATAGTCAAACTAAGGATGGGGAGAGGGAGGAAATGCTGGAAACAGTACTGCATTTCACATCAAAAACCTTAAAAAAAAGATGGCCACATATTGTCTGCCGGAGGGGCCCATGTTTGAAAGATTCTCCATCCAAACCCATGCATTAGATTTACCATGCCTTTCCCACCTTTAAAAACCTGTCAAACTCTGGCTAAAAACATTTCAGGAAACCTTTAAGTTATTACCGCCTAGGGAGAAAAAAGAAAGCAGCAGCAAACTTCCTACATGCTGCACAGATGAGGCATATGCCTCAGGCAAAAGATATGTTTGATCTGTTAGAAGGAGGGGGAATTAAAACCTTCTTTTTAAATAGGATACTATGCACCCAGCTAAAGGCAAACTACTTTTCCCCAGAGAAGGGAAAGTGTGTTTGGAGCCAGGAACTGTTCTAACACTACTGCATTCTTTACAAGCAAGGGGTTTTATTTTCTCTTCCTTCTGTCCTTTATGGTGTCTACTTCAACATTGCCAAAAAAAGAGGGGATGCATCACCAAAAGCGACTAAAGAGGACAGAGAGTTCCATAAATGTACACATGCTGATTACATGTATAGATGAAAATCTGGAAATAATTGCTATAAATAAATAGAAGGCTGTGATTGGATGGCCCATGTGCCTGCTTAATCTGCTGTCCAGGTGATAACTTTTGATGGGCAAATTTAGTCAGTCCTAGAGGCGATCAACCCTGACTGCTCTTTAGAAGGCCAGATCCTGAAGATGAAACTGAAATACTTTGGCCACCTAATGAGAAGGAAGGACTCCCTGGAGAAGAGCCTAATGCTGGGAACAATAGATGGCAAAAGAAGAAGGGGACGGCAGAGGATGAGGTGGCTGGATGGAGTCACTGAAGCAGTCGGTGTGAGCTTGAGTGGACTCCAGGGGATGGTGGAGGACAGGAAGGCCTGGAGGAAGGTTGTCCATGGG
Organism: Varanus komodoensis; assembly: GCF_004798865.1. NCBI lineage: Eukaryota > Metazoa > Chordata > Lepidosauria > Squamata > Varanidae > Varanus > Varanus komodoensis. Next base: position 128,920,184 of record NW_025335268.1, read on the forward strand.
GTCGTGATGGGTCGGACACGACTTCATGACTAGCAACAACAAGCAACTCTCCCTTCTTAGAGTGGAGTCCTATCAAGTGTGTCCTTGATGATCAGAAGCTCCAAAACTCCCAGATTCTGATCATCCAGGGCGGGCAGGAGGAGCAGCAGAGGTAACCTTCCTCTCCTTGCCTCCCCATTCTGCATTTCTTGCTAGGTAGCCTGCCCCTGAATCTAGCCATGGTGTTTTGGAGAGAGAAAGAAAAAGACTAGAGAGGCATCAGGATAACCCATATCCTGGGCTCTTTTCCTCCCATTTCTCTCAGTAGAAGCACCTCCTTTCCCCCTCCTCAAGGTCATTTTTCTAACCTCCAAGAGCAGCCAGCATGGTTCTTTCCATGGGAAGCTATGGGGCCAGGGAGCCATGGGGTAGGAAGCTAAGGCTAGGTTTCTCCAGTTCCCCTTTCTGAGGGAGCACTGCCTTGACCTCAGAAGGGGGAATCCAAACTTTCTGTGGTCCCTTAGATGAAGCGTAATAGCTGTAGGTTTGCTCCCTTATCTTTTAGTCAAAGCTGGACAGCTGTGTGAACAATGCGTGCCTTCAAACAGAAGACTGTCCTTTAAATGGAAGGTAGACACCTGTAAATTAGGGCATCATGCCACTCTAGCTTACTCCCCAATGAGTATAGTTAGGATTTCAACCTGAATCATGGGGCTGCTAATATGGATGTGAAGTTCCCAAGCTCTTGGCAGATCGGGGCATCGTTTGGTATACAGGATGCATAGATTTTATTTTGCTGTTCTCTTGACTAATCCCTGAACTCATTTGTATCATCTTTTCCTGCTATGAGATCCCTGCCAAGTTGAATTTCTTTCCATGCACTACAGGAAACAAAACGGAGAAAAATGGAGGCCGTCACTGAGAAAATACAACTCCCGAGGAGCTAGCTCTTTCTCTTAGATCAATGCCAGAGCTCATGCTAAAAATATGTGCAAGAATTATAATGATGAAAATCATACCTCTGAGCATATACAAAGTGCCCTAGCCTCTCCCTCTCATACACACATGCAGAGAGTCAGAATGAGGGAGGTCAGTTTCCTGAGCATATGAGTTTTGCTGAGTCTCAAGCCTTGGCACTTGCGCATTTGCCTATTAGCACTGAGGGAGAAAATCTGCTTGGGTATAACCTGGTTAATCTGGAAAGGAATAAGCTATTCTTCTGGCTTCCCAGCAGGAATGCTCACTCCTTTGATGGAGATAGGAGAGAGTGAAAGGATTTGTTGGTGTAATAGATGTTTCCCCTGAAGGTCTATGTCAGCTCCCCAGGTGGGGAGCCTGTCTCTAGCTGCTGATATTCAATTCTGTGTGGCAGAATTGTAAATAAGGGAGAACAAGCCAGCTCCTATTTTTATAGGCCTTTTATCTTTCACTCTATGCATCTTTTTTTCTGTTTCCTAGATACACACCCATTCCCTCATATTCTGTGCTTTGCAGAACAGGGCTAATTAAGTTACCTAATTAGCTCAAGCTTGTGCTCAGTGACAATAAATACGCAGTGCAGCGTGAGCACAGAGTATTATTAATGAAACGGACACTGACTGACACCTTCACTGGGGAGAGGAAGGTTCAACAGCTGTGTGTGTGCCCGTGCGTGCATGTGTGAGCGTGGGTGGGTGTGTTAAGTGGCATCCATGAATATAAGGACTGTGGGATTTAGCTTTTTCATGGTTCATATAGCCTAATACAGGGGTGGACATAAGGTAAGCTGGGATGCACTGGAGGTTGTCTAGAAGATGTGACTGTTGTTTAAAAACCACAAGAACACTACTTTCCATCCCCAGCCCACCCTCCAAAATGCTAAAATGGAGCAAGGTGATGGAGGCAGGGTGGATCCTTGTGTGGAAGGACTCAGTTCAGTTCTGGTACCCAAAATTAATCCTGAGCTGAGAATGCTTTAATTCTGTGCATATGATTTCTGTAGCTATCTGTCATGGCCTAGGACCCTAAGCCCCATCCTCAAAGGATCCTGTTCCCTAACCTATTCCTAGACAGAGGGGAAGTGATTCAGGTAATTCTCAGGTGACCAGTTATAAAATGGGACAAGGTGTATAGTACAGAGGAGTTTCCACAGGTTAACCTTTTTCTTGACCCCTGCACCTTTCCCTAAAAGATACGAAAAGCATCGGGTCAAAGGAGATCTACATTCAGAAGTGGATAGCTGAATAAAAACAATAGAGACATAAGTCTGCATCTGGACCTTTGCAGTACATGCTCATCCAAGCTCCACCGAACTAACTAGATGTGTCTTTTGATGCAGATTGGGATGCAGATGCCCTTCCAGGGCATGCTCATTGCTGTGCTTTACTACTTGCACATGTTTAGAATCAATATGTTTACTTTGCTTATACTTTTTGCATAAGATTAGCAATTAACTTTAGAGTATGTCTGTTTGCAAAGCAAAGGCACCTCATCCACTTTGTAAACAGATATTCCCTGTTGCATATAAGCCATTATTATCCTCACTGTGTGACAGAAAAGGGTGGTACCCTGATTTTTTTCTTTACACAAAATCTTTGGAGAACTAGAATCTTTAAAGTAAAGCATCTTTACTCTTTACCCAAGCTTTTTCCCCTGTGCTTCTTTTGCTTGCAAAACACTGCTTCTGAAGTCATTTTACATAACCAATTGAGGATGGAGTAATCTGTTTTATTAGAAATAATATACACTTAGCTGTTATTTGCATGACTCAGATCAGTCAGTCAGCCATTGACATGGGACTAAAACAACATATCCTTTGTGAATAACAATTACTAGTAACTGTGTAATTCCTTCAAGTTATAAGAAATCCTATGCCTTCTACATATTTCTTAGCACCTGAGCTAAGAGAGACATGGCTCAATCAAGGTGATGCTACCCATTTCTCTGAGCAACAATAGAAAGATGTGAAGCCAGATACCTGGCTGGCATAAGCTCACTGGCCTCAAAGAAGCACATTAATTGGCGGTGGGGTGACATACGGCCAGTATCCTCCTTCAGAACCATGGCACTATGGAACTGAATTTTCTTCTGTGGTTTATCTTGTAATAGAGGCTGAGTAGTATTCCCTAGTTTCCACTAAGCACACATACAGCTCCTTAGGAATTAACTTAAACTGTTTATGTTAGTGTAAAACACAGCTGAGGCCTAGAACCTCTTCTGTGTTCTATCTGAACAGTAAAAACCTACATCAAGCTGTTCTTCTGTCCACATTGCCTCATGGAGGCAGCTGGCCTCTCCTACAAATCTTACCTTTTCTTTCACCACCCTGTTGTTGCACACACAGCTCTGCTGCATGCAAGTTTACAAAGCAACTGGAAAACACTTTTCTTGAGTTTCATTTGTAGTGCAAAGCAACCTTCACCAACCTAGTTCTCACCAAATGTTTTGCATTTACGCAGGTGAAGAATTAGGACAGCTGTAGTCTGACACTTCTGGGTGGTGCCTGGCTGGAGAAGATTGGTACAAAAATGGTAAGATCAGACTAGATACTCTGCGCTTTTTCCAACGGAACTAAAAATAACCTGCTATGATCATTGCATTTGAAAGTATGGAAATATTTAGACCAATTTTGATTTAGAATAGGTGAAACCAACTTGATGCCTCCAGGAATTTTGTGCTACAGATGACAGAATCCCTGACTATTTATTTATTATAAGTTTTTAAAGTTTTTATATACTGTCCACTATGAAAGTTTCTGGACGACTTACCAAAAAAAAAAAAAAAAAATTCCATGTTAGGTAGTCCAAAACATCTGTAGGGCACTAGAATGCCTATCCCTGTTAGAAGAATGAGAAATAGAACTTTCTCAGAAATAGAGCTTTTCTAAATCCTTCTGATGTAGAAAGAATTCTGTTTTCTCTTTGGACTTTGTTAAATCCTTGACCTTAGCCACATCATGCAAGAATGCATTCCTTGGTCCATTTATACTCTATCTGAGGACAGAACCATACAGCTGGTAGTGGCAGTCAAGGGGGAAGGGTTGACCTGAAACAAAAGTGTTCACTTTTCTGTCCTCTCAACACTGCAGACCCTCTCCCTGCAAACCCTTTCCCCCAGTTTGTCTTCTGACCTTGGCTCATGAGGAAAAACAGGTGGAAGAAGGAACTGCAAGGAAAAGTAGAGGACATGGGAAGGGTTAAGCGCCCACCCACCACCACTTTGCAGCTGTTCAGTGGTTTTCCAGGCATGGCCCAACCTGCAGGTCCCACCTGAGGATGGCATTCTTTGCACAGCCTGCTTTATATAGCGTTACTTCCACCCAGCTACTCCTGCTATAAAATCAAATGCAACAAATATCTCCACATCTGCTCTTTAAAAGCACCATGCCCTTTTAATCTTTTAATTAACAGCAACAAATCATTCAACATTTCTCCTTGCCAGAGCCCATTATTAAAATTAAACGCAAATGTTTGTCCATTTTTCTGTAACAGTGCAGCTCCTTCAAAATGCCTTTTTGTCCTCTGCCTGCTGTGGGGGTGGGGGGGGGGGGTGGGGGAGCGGGAGGAGGTGGGCAGGGGGAATGAGTGATCAAAGCAACATACCCATCATGCTAAGTGCGCTAGGGTGCCCCAGGTGCCCCATCTGTATTAGCTAGAATTGGCTGCATTTCTCTGTCCCCAAGGTAATACTCATCTTCAATCTCCAGGCCAGATATTTTACAGGACATCATTCACTTTCATAGAGACAGCCTGCTTCATTTGGACACAAGGTCACTCCACACTTGATTTCCCTGAACCTTGCTCAGTTTATGCCGGGAAAGTAATAGACCAGGTCCTCATTTGGGTCTGGTTGAAAGTTAAGTGGGACTTGGCGTGCATGAGCTTGACTCCACTGATAAGCATCAAATGCCTATCTAGTCCTGTATTTTGTTCACACAATGGCCAACCAGCTGCCTGTAGGAAACCTGGTATTCACAGCCTGGTATAACCTGGTATTCATAGGCATATCTAACATAAAGCCACCGTGACTATTAACCATTGATAACCCCATTCTCTATGAATTTTGCCATTTCTCTTTTAAAGCCATCCAAGTTGTTGGCCATCACTACAATTTGTGGTAGTACAAAATGTACTTCCTTTTATCTATCCTAAACCTCACACTATCCAAATTAACTGGCTGACCCCAGGTTCACTCCATGACTAATTTTGTACGTATTTTTGTACATATTTTTTACATATTTAGTCATGTATCACCTCTTTTCCTAAGCTACACAGTCCCAGACATTTCTGAGATGATGTAAGAAGACATGGAAATGCTGTTGTGTTTTATCTGTGCTGGTCCATTTACACATGGAAGTTGGTGATTCTTTGACATTACAACGAACTAAGGTCTGTTCAGATGTTCAGCACTGGAACAAAGCAAACATATGAGCAGAGTGCTGGAGCCTTTTGCTCTCCTTTGTTGCATCCATAACTTTCCAGTTGTGGAGCAGTTCCACTTGAGTCAGAATGCTGGAAAAATCTGCATTCAGGCTTTCATGGAGACCCTGCTGAGATGGAAGAGGTTCTCTTCTCCAGACAGTCAGCCTCCACAAACAGAGTGTGACAGATGTGGAAAAAGGGGGAGGGGCACAGGAGAATGCTCTCTCCTCCAAGCTTGCCCTATTCAGGTCCAGAATGACTGAACAGGGCTGAAATGATGAATGCACATGCATGAACACACCATAAACACTTGCTTTTCCTAAAACGCGTGATATTTCTACAGACATGATGCTTCATCCCAGGCTCGTTTGATGAAGGGTGGGATTGGAAGAGAGCAGATTGTGTCATCCACGTAAGAACTGTCCTGGAACAGACCAAAGGCCTATCTAGTTCAGCATTCTTTACCCCAAGTGGCCAGCCAAATGCCAATGAGAAGCCCACAGGTAGGACTTGAAGGACTTCCTACCATTAACAGAGCAGTCAAAACAGCCAGGGACTCTAGCTCTGTAAGAAGGAAGCTACTGTCCGGATAGCCTTTTGGAATATCTAATTAATGTATCCTGACAATCTCTGTTTTTCATTGTAGCAACTCTAGCTGTGAGATATTATTTGTTGAACTGCAATGCTTGGAACTTCAAGTAAAACCAGCAAATGTTTCCTTTTTCTCTACTTACTGTGCATTATGGGCATCACAGTGGTTTATGCATGCTACCATTGGCCTCAGAGCTTATTACAGCCTGTGGTGCCTATAAAGTTGCATTGTCAACCCGCAGGTTCACTTCCTGCACCTACTGTTAAAGCAGCTGCATTTTCTTCACAACAGTTTTCTTTGTCTAAAAGTTCATAGCAACTCCAGAAGTAGTGCTAAGAAATAAGCACTCCACTTACTGAGCTATGCAGTTTGCCTGTCAAGAAGCTTAATTATCAATATTGGCTATGCATTTCACATCAAAAAGCTAGAGTTGTTCCATAAGTTCTTCAACCACCAGTGGCATCTCTAGTGCCGCAGTGTGGTGCTGGTAATACACGCAGATGATCACACTTGCTTTCTTTCCTTGCTTTGCAGATCATATCATTCACATAGCTCTCTCAGTTCTTTGCAAAACAGAAGTATTTGTCAAATGTGTAATCTCAGAGGCTTTGGCCAACTGCACACACAAAATAACATATGAGGCCTGGTACGGTATACACATGGGTCACTCACATTACTCACATTTTCCTTTGGTAATAATTTCATCTCATTCTTGGAAATACTATTTCAAGGTGATCAACATTTTAAGAGGTCTGTAGGCTAGAAAGTGAGTAGGCTCAAGTGACAGTCAGAGGCACTAGTTCATTGTGCGCAGAAAGGGAATAACAAACATTCTGTTTCTGAACATTCTGTCTCTCTTTCTAAGAGAACAAGTGTACAGGTTGTGATGGAACTAGGCTGATTTGATAGGGTTTGCTTTCCCTTCCCCTCAAATTTAGACTAAGCAGAGATGCTGTTTTCAACAGGTAATCCACAGCCCCATGGAGAATCTGCTCTGTGAGTTCAGGCTATCATATCACATATTAAGTTTTACTTGTGGTTTTGTGCCAGGAGATCCTAGGGATAAATCTAAACCAGAAATGTTGAACCTCAGGTATACAGACCAAATCTGACCTGCTTGCCATTCTAATAAGATACTCTGGCATTTCCCAAATGGCCATGTGCCTATCCCCAGGCTCAGCCATTTCCCATTTTTTTACAGGATTTTGCGCATTGCAAAAGGTTGGAATGGCTCTTCTAAAGCATGCTTAAAATGTTTAAGCTAAAATCTTTTGCATTTTCTGGTCCCACCTCTTTTGTCTTCAGCACTAACCACCACTGGAAAGCAGTTCCCAAGAATTTATCTGAAACTGACCCTCAAGGAGCTTCAGCTCCTCTGACCTAGACAGTCTTTCAGGTCCTGGAATCATGAGTTATTTACAAGAGTATATGGCATATCATCCCTGATGTTAGGGTATTTCACTACAAAAATGCCTTAAAACATCCATGTCTCCCTGTATTCAAGGTGGTTTACAAGTTGAGCAGAACAATACTGAAAACTGCGAAGGCCAGAGGTTTCAATCTGGAGTTTCAGAGGAGTGAATTATTTTGAAATGAATCTCTGTTTCTCTTGCTTTTTGAGCACTGAGACTAATTGGCTTTTTTCAGGACCCCCTTAAACATAATAACAGTATTTTGTATGTTATCAGCGGTATGGTATTTGAAAGTTCCACTTATAACAAAGAACTGTCCTCTGAAAGTAGAATACAAGGCTACTGTACTCATTACCCCAGAAATTTATTTGAAGCAGAAGCAAAAGATGATGATGACAATCACCACCACCACCACCGCACAAAAGGAAGGATCTGATGTGGCTTGCACTAATTATCTTCTAATGAAAGTTCTCAAAAATCCACGGGTGTTTCCTTGTACTCAACAGCAGCAAGCCACAGATAACTGCACATGGGATTCTTTATTTCTGGCTCTGGCCTCTTGGCAGAGCAGCAGAGGCACAGGCTGGGAGAGAGGGCTGAGTGGCCAGGGGACTGGCGAAGGTAAGGTAAGAGCTGGGCAGAGAAGCCAAGGGCCAGGAGCAGCAGAGAGGAAAGGGGCGGGGCCAGAGAGGCTAGAGGGACCAGGAGGAAGCGGACAGGCGGGGCCACCGGCCTGAGGGACTGATAAGGCCGCGCTCAGCCACTGCAAGCCCTTTTGGCTCTGGCCTCTTGGCAGAGTGGCAGAGCAGCAGAGGCACAGGCTGGGAGCGAGTGCTGCATGGCCAGGGGACTGGCGAAGGCAAGGCAGGAGCTGGGCAGGGGAGCAGAGGGCCAGGAGCAGCAGAGGGGAAGGGAGCAGGGCCAGAGAGGCTAGAGGGGCCAGGAGGAAGCAGGGGGCGGGGCCACCAGCCTGAGGGACTGATATGGCAGCGCTCAGCCACTGCAAGCCCTTTTGGCTCTGGCCTCTTGGCAGAGTGGCAGAGCAGCAGAGGCACAGGCTGGGAGCGAGTGCTGCGTGGCCAGGGGACTGGCGAAGGCAAGGTAGGAGCTGGGCAGGGGAGCAGAGGGCCAGGAGCAGCAGAGGGGAAGGGGGCGGGGCCAGAGAGGCTAGAGGGGCCAGGAGGAAGCGGACAGGCGGGGCCACAGGCCTGAGGGTATGAGGATATGAGGATATGATGTATGAGGATATCCACATAGGAGATTAGATGAGGCTGGGGACTTAGGGGCACAGATTAGAGTCACCCTCCTTGAAGTTGAGGGGCTCCTCAGGGCATTGGACATTACAAAGGCGCCAAGCCCTGACGGGCTACACCCGAGAGTACTTAGAGAGTTGGCAGGGGTTCTCTCACACCCGCTGGCCTCCATTTTTGAGACCTCGTGGAGAACGGGTGAAGTTCCAGAGGACTGGAGGGTGGCATCAGTGGTCCCAATTTTCAAAAAGGGTAGTAGAAAGGACATGGGGAATTATAGACCTGTTAACCTTACATCCATTGTCGGAAAAACAATGGAAAGGCTCATAATAGAGAGAGATCTAGTGATGCTAGACAGGGAAGGGAGGTTGACAGCCACCCAACACGGCTTCCGCAAAAACAGGTCCTGCCAGACAAACCTTGTGGAATTCTATGACAAGGTTTCGTGATGGCTAGATGGAGGGGATGCAGTGGATCTGGTATACCTGGATTTCAGCAAGGCCTTTGACAAAGTGCCCCATGATATCCTGGTGAAGAAACTGAGGAGTTTTGGGATACACCAAAGCACTGTCCGGTGGATTAGGGCATGGTTGACTGACCGAAAGCCGAAGGTAACCATTAGCTGGGAATCATCGGGATGGCGGCCAGTGACAAGCGGGGTCCCCTAGGGCTCTGTCCTGGGGCCGATCCTGTTTAATCTTTTCATTAACGACATGGAAGAAGGGGTGAACAGTCTGCTGACCAAATTCGCAGACGACACTAAAACTGGAGCAGTGGCCACAACTGAGGAGCAGGTACTCCAGATCCAAAAGGATCTGGACAGACTATGGAAGTGGGCAGGAGACAACAGGATGGCATTCAATGTGCATAAGTGCAAGGTCTTGCACTTGGGGCATAGGAATACCTGTCATAAGTACAGGTTAGGTGACAAGTGGCTGGAGAGCAGCGCTTGTGAAAGGGACCTCGGGGTACTGGTTGACTGCAGGTTAAACATGAGTTAGCAGTGTGATGCGGTGGTCAAGAGGGCGAATGCCACCCTTGGTTGCATAGCCAGAAGTGTGGCTTCTAGATCAAGAGAGGTATTACTACCACTCTACACGACTCTAGTGTGCCCACAACTGGAGTATTGTGTTCAGTTTTGGGCCCCTCATTACAGAAAGGATATAGCCAGGTTGGAGTCAGTGCAGTGTAGGGCCACAAGGTTGGTGGCCGGTTTGCAGGGGATGCCGTATGAGGCGAGACTGAGGGAACTGGGTCTCTTCAGCCTGGAGAAGAGGAGACTCAGGGGGGATATGTTGGAGACATACAGGTATGTGAGGGGATGTCACATGGAGATGGGTAGAGACCTGTTCTCCCCTGCAGAGGAAGGCAGGACACGCTCCACTGGAGCAAAGCTCAGGGAGCCAAGGTTCCATTTGGATGCCAGGAAGCACTTCCTGACAGTCAGAACCCCGAGGGTGTGGAATGGGCTTCCACGAGAGGTTGTTGAGACCCCATTGGTGCGGGTGTTCAAGGATAGGCTGGACATCCACATGGTGGGCATGTTGTGAGCGGAGCTGGCTGGTGCCGGAGGTCAGACTAGATGGCCCGGGAGACCCCTTCTGACTCGCTCTGTTTCTATGTTTATGCCTGTAGAGTAGATTATTTTGAGAAATATGACTTATATTTGTAAACATCATGCTTTAGCCAAAGATTAGACAGGAAAGTCTAAGTTGCATGTCTCTCTTACAAGGAAGGGGAATTACCAGGTCAAACAAAGGAGTGGTCTATAAAGGAAGGAACTATTTAATACTAGGCATTCAAGATTTGATAAAAAGTGCTGATAGAAGGAGGGGCACCTACAAGCTTGCTGATTTAAACTTATGTTCCGATAGGAGCAAATCAGTTCCCGTCACCATGTAATCTGAACTTGAGCAGAGTAAGCCATGGTTGCCATTTTGCTTATTTTTATTTACTTAGTCACTCATTCATTCACCAACTCCTAGGATTTGCATATTACCTTTAAGCCATAACAGCTTCCATAAAAGACAAAGTATAATTTTATAGCTAACACACACAGCTAGCCATGATTCCATAATGCATGTGATTAAGACTGAAGGGATGCAAATAATAAAATGAAAGGCCTCTTCCTATAAAGGCTATTTATAATCTGAATAACTCATCACCAATAAGTTGTGAAGATGGGTACCCTTTAACTGTGTTTCAGTGGTGATAGTGGTCGTGGTAGTGGTATTAAATGCATTCATTTGTGGCTATTGTTTGAAAGGTTCACGAACTCTAAGATATGGTGCCCATTAAGCTTGCCCAAGAGATGCCACTGGAGACAGCATCCCTGTCGTGCATTCTTCACCCTCCAGCTGTAACACTTTAGGACAGCTTACTGCATGGACTTCTGCCATTGCATTATGAGTCTCTAGATTCCCATCCACCCCTGCCAGGAACTGGCTATACAGTATAGTCTGCCATGTATTATAACAGGGGTGCCATAACACTTTTGACCTTTCAGGCTACAACTGGTATGGAATGCATATACATTTCTATGTGTACATGCCCCCACATTTACAGCCCCCTGCACCCCCCCCACAAGGCGATACACTTTTTTTTTTCACTCCCATCTCAGCATGTGGTTTAAACTTCCTGTCCCTGCCCACCAATATCTAGAAATCACTGGGGGTTGAAAGAGACGAATGCAAATCCCAGCCTTAATCAATGAAGCTGTTTCTCTTGTACAGTACTAGTAGTTAAGACAATACAGTGGTCTCTCAGGCAAGGTCACTGGGCATTGGAAAGAGCATATCATTGTTACTCTGCCGCTAGTACAACAAGTTTACCAAAAGGAAGAAGACTCAGCTTTCACCTCCTCCTAGTGACCCTGACTGGCCTTGATGGTTTTTGTACTGTCATTGTACGGAAGCAATGATGCCTATCAATGACAAGGAGAGATGCAGAATTGGTGCCAGCTGTGGGTAAACATGCAGCCCTGGAATTTTTGCTGTGCACCCCTGCATTACAGTCATATCTACGTGTGCTAAGAACTCATCTCTTTTTTGGGAACATTCCGCCAGATTGATTCCACTTGGAAATGGATCATATACTTCAGATCTAAAGTTCTGCTCAACAGCATTTGTTAGACTGTTTGAACTTGTCCCCTACCCCTTTTGATCTTACTTTGCTTTCCAGGAACCATGTAGCTGGATGAGATTACCCATGACTGCCTCCACCCTCATAAACTTACCCGAGTATTAAGACAATCCAGAGGTTCTTCTCTAAATCCATCATGTTACTGCCTTTGGAAATAAATAGGACCGGGGCCTTCATTTGCACAGGACTTTCAAAGCTCCTGAACTGTTGTTATTGGTGGTGGTGGTGGTGGTGATGAGGTTTTTATTCCATGTTATGCTGTTTATGCCATTGCTGATTTGATTCCTGCTTTTGTTTTTATCATTATTGATGTATTCTAAATAACTAAGTCACTTTGCAAAGTCAGGCATAAAATACTTTCAACTAATGAACAACTACTATTATGCCACTGAAAATGCTATCCTGGTGGTGCATTCTCCAATTTGAGATGGTAACATTTAGAACCGCATTCCTAACCCTCTACTGGCAAGTATATTTAGCTTCCCAGATTTAATCTACCACTATTTAGCATGAGTGGATATTCAAGATTTTAACCCCTGTACTCCAGCATCCACTCTATTTCCCTTTGCAAACAGTTCACTTGACTGCTCTAGACTTTGACCTCAAAGATTAAAAAAAAAAACTGAAACAGACTTTCTTCCAATATCCAATTGGAAGAGTCCCAAGCATGCTCGCTCGCTCGCTCTCTCTCTCTCGCTCTCTCTCTCTCTCGCGCGCGCGCTCTGTGTGTGTGTGTGTGTGTGTGTGTAGGGGGGAGGAGAGAGAGAGATTGAGAGAGAATACACATACAATATTCCCTCCTAGCTTACATGTCTTTAAAAGGAACTTATACAACTACATGTAAGATTAATGTATCAGTGGCTATTAGTACTGACCAATGATTATGTGGTATCTCCATATTCAGAGGTTGTATGACATTGAAGACTAATTGCTAGGGAACAACAATGCAAGAGAGCTACAGCCACTGTACCCTGCTAGTGTGCTTCCCAGAAATGTCTGGGGAACTAGATAGACCTTTGGTCTGAACAGCAGAGCTCCTCTTAGGTTTGTATACTTGTTTTCCAGCAGCAATTGATTGTACGTACAGCCCCATCCTTCATGATCACCCTCCAGGTGTTTGAAGCCACCATCACCTTGAAAGCTGTGATCCCACAGTTTGTGAGATTAGTAATAGCAATGCTGCAGCTACAAGAAGTTAGGAATACATGATAGTAAGGATTGCTAGGCAACAGCTCAGGGACAGCACTTGTTGCCCATGCAGAGGCTCCTGGGTTCTTATTCACAGCATCTCCAAGTGGGGCAGGAAAAGCTTGAAACCCGGAGACCTGCAGCCAGATAGGCTCAACAGTGCTGGGCTAGATCATACAATGATTCAGTGTAGTATGAGGCAGCTTCTTATGTTCCCTCACTCCCTGTGTCCTCCTTTTTTGCCTCAGGTAATGGTCTGGAGGGGGAAGTCTTGGGACAGATAGGCTGGTGATCTGACACTATGATTCTTCTCACATGCCTAGGTATGTCTGCCTTGCACCCAGTACACAAGTTTCAAGGCTTCTTTGTTCCTGCACAAGAATAACAGAGATCAAAGAATATCTTGCCATGTTGGTTTAGCTGAGCACAAGACTGCAACCTGACAGCACAAAAAGCAGTTGCAGAGCAGCCATTTGACAGCGAGGCATTTGATTCTGTGACGCTTGGATAGGGCAAACACAGCATCTCTACTTGCCACAGAGAAAGCTGTGATCCAGCAAAGCAGGTGGACAGTGTTAGATAAGTTACATCCTATGCTCAGGGGTTTTGTTAGTAGATCAGTCACGGCATGTTAATAACAGCTGTCAGGACACTCTTTCTCCAAAGGTCCCCGTTTCCTTCAGGATCATACTGTACTCCAGGGAGGAGGCTCTGAATTTGCTTCCCACCCAACAGAAACAGCCTTGCCAGCCTGCTCATTGATCCACCAGCCCCTTGCTGCATCACACTAGACTTTCCAGTGGAGCAATGACAAAACCTGGCCCTGTTCAGTGTGAGAAAATGTGCTGCACATCAAAAAGGAGGGGAATTGCCTTGAGCTAGATGTAGGTTTGATCATGGGACTGTGCTTAGTAGTTGACTTTCAGTGTTTGCATTGAGGCTGTCAGATAAGAAGGTCTTTTTGGTTTTGTCCCCCCCGCCCCCTTTTCTTCAACAAAGAACCAAGACCCAGACTTGGAAGAACTGATGGAATAGTTAATGTAAAAGCCGCTGGGTATCTATGGCTGGTGAAGGTCCCATCACATCTTGTGTGTTTGATTGCTTTATATCCCACAGCACCATGTGACCAACTTGCCAGAGAGAGTAGCGATCAAGATTTTTGTATTTCTTTGTTTCCAGAGTACACGGAGCTCAAAATCCCTGAGTTTATAACCCCACTTTCTTCTCTGACAGCCAGAACAAATGAGACAATATGCCATATTGGACCAAACTTGACTGCAATTTCTTCAACAGGTTTAGATGTTCAGAGGGAAAAATAAAAATAAAGAATAATAAACAATTAAAATAATATCAACCTAGGAAGTTTTTTTAAATGGCTAAATCTGCTTCCATCACACTGAGCCAGTATGGTCCTTGGCCATGCCAGGTTGGGGAAAACAGTCTTATAACAGTGCACAGCTGTTGCATTTGCTGTAGTGAGAGAGTGGCTGGGTTACCCTTGACAAGCAACCCTGCGTAGTTTCCACAGTACATAGTTTTGTTTTGTTGTATTTGTTTGGGTTTAGTTGAGTTGTATTTTGTTTTGTTTTGTTTTGTCTTGTCAGGAAGTGCCTGAGAAGCAATCAAATGCTTTCTATACTAGCATAGTTCCCACCCTCCTTGCCCCGTCCATCAGCCACCATACCTGCGGTTCAATCTCATGCTGGCTGGCTACTGCAGCTGCCACTTTTTCCAAGGGACACTGAAAACCATGATGCCTGGCTCAGATGACCGGAAAAATTATGGTGAAGTGTGGAAATCATAGAACAAATGGTTGTTTCTTACCATGGTTTCTAAAAAACAAATGTACCATGCTGAAATAGCATCTGTTCAGATGCCACAACAGACCATCCTGTGCAAGAAACCACTGTGACTTGTCATGTTGAGTGAGGTACCTGCTCATGGGCTGGCAGGGATTTCCACAACAGCCTCCTTCTGGAGAAGACTTTAGCATTCTTCCTCAGAAAGTACATAGATGTGTTTTGTGGAGCTATGGGAATTGTTTAGCCTGTGGCATGTGTTTTGCCTTTATCGGTGCTTGTTTGTTTTGATGTAGTGCAGGGATACAAAACCGCTGGACTACAGAGATTCTGCATCCAGCCTGCAGGGTCTCCAGAGGGTGGGGATTAGCCCAGGAGCCCAACCTCATGGAGGAATTTGCCCCTGCTGAGGAATCCTCCTCATTCTCTCTTATCTGAGAGCAGAGATAACAACAGAGATTCCTCTTCATGCTGCTCTCCCTCTCCCTGGGACTCTGCTTTTCTCAGGGAAGAGACAGCCAAAGGGACTGGGTGGAGTGATGACAGCAGGGTGCAGGGCTGTAGCCATTGCCATAATCAAGACTGTTAGGGGCCCATCTGTTAGGCAACTCTGGTATGGTGTGTGCTTTGCCTTGGAACTTGTGTGTATGTCCATGTTTTCCTCCATTTTGTTATATATATGGTACGTGTTTGACTTGATAGGGTTGGGAGTGGCTCCTTGTCTGGGTTGTGTGTGTGTGTGTTACCGTGAGTTTTTGTGTGTGTGTGTTTTTGACTGGGCATTGCTTTCTTGTGTGGGAGACAGGTGTGGGGTGGGTTGATGGACTGGTGAATGTCTTGCTTGTGTGTGTAAGCTCAGAACCCATTTCCACTTTGTACTTAATTTCCTGGGCAAATTATTTTTATTTTCCCCTCACCAGTTTATATTCTTAGAAATAGCTGGTTGGTGATTGGTCATGCCCACCAAGGTCATTTTCTGAACATCCTCTTTTTGCCCACCAGCTCATACACTGGGGTTCCCCCTTACTGTAATGCATAAACCCAAAATTCCCCAGTCATATTGTGCATGCTCATCACAGAATACAGATATAGAAAAGAGGTAAAGCCTCTAATTAAAAACCAAGCAGAAGGAAAGATCTGTGAAGAGGTAGAGGGAAGAGCTCTTCCTACTAGTGTTTACTAGTCTTTTTATTATAGTTATTGAAGGAGTTAGACAACCTTTTGCCCATTTGTGTGAAATCGCAAGGGACCCCTCAAAGTATTAAATGTATAATGAAAAAATTATGGGTACACAAAATGGGATACGACTGGTTGGGAGGGTGTTGAAAGCAACATTATCCAATAGTGATAATTTTCAGAAATTCACCATATTAGTCCACTGCAGCAAAAGAAATAGAGTATTGCAGCACCATAAAGAAGAACTTTGTTAGCATTTAAGATGCCACAAGACCCTTCATTGTTTTTATTATCCTATAGGTATCTGAGAGTGCCACCACTGCTATCATGCATGCAGAAATGGGACTGCAGACTAAAAGATAAATGCATTTTCATAGCCATAGTATTTAAAAACAGAATCTCTGTTTTTAAGAAACATGTGTGGGTTGTCCTATTTTACCCTCACAACTGCCCTTTGATGTTAAACACTGCAAATACACTCTTCATCACTGCTGAAATCTAAGGGTTGCAAGGACAGTATAGAATCCAGCAGCACTCCCAAGCTGTGAAACTTTTCATCCAGAAAAGGCTGAATTCAAGTCCACCAGCTAGGATTTATACCGAGCCTGCCTTTTCTAGATGTAATCTCAGCTTGTTTACCCTCGTTCAGCCAATTATTGAACTTAGGCCAGGTTCAAAGGTGTTGACTACTTCCTTGGGCACAGGTGAGAAAAGACATTAAAACTGAGTACCACCCAGATTTTTGAATACCTCACTTCAAGGTTCCAGATGACCTCTACCAGAAGCTCCAGTGGAGATGCCCTCTACCAAGGTGAAGAGCATGGAAACCCAGGCCATTGCCTAGAATTATCCAAAGTGATCCATCATCCGGTGAGCATGATGAAAGGATCAAAGCAATATTTAGAGAAGAACAAGGACAATGGCAAGTGAGTAATGAGCAATGAAGGGGAGGGGAAGGGAGGGGGATCTATTCCACTGAGCAGAGAAATTCTGAAGAACAAAGAAGAAAATGTAAAATGCCACCCCTTGAATCACCTTGGAGACAGAAGGGAAGCCTGGGGGTGGGCTGGGTAATGAATTTGTATTTGTACTTCAGAGCCACTGTAGGAGAAAGATGCAGAAATGAAGGTCAATAAAAGGAAGGGACATATATTCTAGGGACTGTCTCTGTCCACCCTGTATTTACCTGATGTACGTGCCCTGAATGCAGCTCTAATGAGTCAGTCCACATGAGCTTCCTTTTAGAAGAGGCAACAGTGCAACAGGGTATACAATATCTGTACCCACCAGCCCCCACTCCGAGTACTTCCCCACTCCCCAAAAAGGCCCATTCAACAAGCATAGCAAGCAGGCATATGATTGAACAAGATCACGCAAAAACTCAGATTCAATTCATTTCAAATTGGGAAGGGAAAGGGGAAGAGTAGGGGAAGCTGAGTTGTTCTAGATCTACCAACTGTTCAGGAGCTAAACTGTCTATGCCTGCCTTTGGCTAGGGACCTGTTCTTCCTTGGAGTTGCCCCAAATGTATATGGATTCAGAATGTATGATGAATCTGGATTCAAAAAGTCACAGACAAATTTTGGAGTATTCAGGTCTCACTAGGAAACCAGGCTTTTGATGCATGGTTTGAAAGAAATGTTGCCCTTCACTACCATTAGATAATGTGAGGGTGAATTCTAGAATGAGAAATATATCAGTAGCTCATTTGCCTTCTGTAACACATATGCTTGTATTTTATTCTGACTGCAAAGTATACATCCCATTTATCATCAAAGAACCCTGTGGTGCAGGCTAGCCTAAGGAACAAACAAGCCTATCTTTTCAGCTTCATGGTTCAATGAGGATTTGAACCCAAGTTTTTCCAGAAATCTCTGTACACTATACCACACTGGTATTTTTCATCTGAGTATGCACTTTTTGCATATGTGCAATATCCCTAAATTTCAAATTCCTAGGAAATGAAAGTAGACAACTAGAGAATTAAAGAGAATTAAAGGAACAACTCATAATTGTTCTGTTTCTTGTAAATAATAATCTGCTAAATAATAATCACTTGAACGAATAAGATATTGGGGGATATAGAGGCTGAAGCTGGCCACTCCACATCTGTATCTGTATAGGAGCAACCATATTCCACAGAATACAAACTAAAATGAAAGCTGGAAGATCCAGCCCCTGCAAAGGATGCTAAAGTCTGCTGAAAATCAGATTCTTATTCCAACCCCAAATCCATATTCCCAAAGAAATAAAATTTCAATCTTTGCTCAGACAGAGTATGAAAACAACTGGAATTCTTGAAAAAATACTTTTGGAAGAGCAGATAAATAAATAAGTCAGAAGTATGTAGGCAGCAGCAATCCAGGAACATCAACACATCAGCTGGCTCTGACTTTGTTCCTTTTGCTGATGACATGAGGCTGTCAGATACTGTCAGTATAATTACAGAAAATTGCTACAGGATAAACATCAATGTATTTCGAAGAGTAATTGTGCTACAGCTGCAGGATCCTCTCTGCATGTCAGGTAGGCACCAATTTTAGCTCGTTCCTTTCTGACAAGCTCAGGAATTTGCTAGCCTGCTTCATGCTTCCCCCCCCCCCCCGTTCCTTTATTTTTCTTTCCTCAAGTCACTCTTTGTTTGAGAGATCAGTTTCCAAATCAACATTCCTCAGGATGATGGCATTTCTGCAGTCAGGTTGGCTTGGATGGTGTTAGAATGAGGCTTGTATCTAAGCAAAATCTATCCAGGTTAAGGAAATGTACCATTCAGAAAATATGCCTGTTACATTAATCTTGTTATTTCTTTTCCATGCATCTCTGCATTTCTCGTTGTTATTGGTCATGGATTTCATTTATGCACAAACCTCACCCCTTTTTTATTTGGAGTGCACAACTTCACTGTCATCATTTGGCTTCATGGCAGAATATATCAGTTCTTAAATACATCTCAGAAAGTAGTAACTGCAAGTTCTGCTCAGTGACATTGCAAAGGGCCACCTCCACCCAGTTTACCCCTCTAAAAATGATATCTGCATCTTTGGGGGAAGAGCAGTGGTGGCTCAGTTTGGTAATCAATAAATGACATGAACCCTCACCCCACAACCTTTTCAGAGGACAGGAGAAGAGATGAGCTAGATGACTTTCCCGGAGGAAGAACAGTCCCACATTTATGTAGGCATGTCATGAGTGGAGCCAGCTGGAGCTGGTGGGTCAGACTAGGCGGCCCAGGAGGCCCCTTCTGACTCACTCTGTTTCTATGTTTATTCCAGACAGAAGATGTGTTCACCTCTCAGTTGGAAAGTGAACTAGCAGCACCCCAGGCAAGGACCCTTTAACGGACCAGCCAATTTCTCCAAATGAAGTGAAGGCAGTACACTATAGATCACACTCACCTACATAAGGTTGCAGCAGGACTTAGCCTGCTTCTAAGAAAATATTGTCCCAAGTTTCTAGCTGGGAAGTGTGCCAGACGGCCAAGTTCACTCTGAGTCATCCATGTTCCTGGTTCAGCTGCCCTTCACACAAGAGGGCTTCTGCCATTAACTTAGCTTGCCATGCCTTCTGGATTCTGCTTACCCAACACAGCCTTGCTTGCCTAGACTTGACTGTTCCTTGTTTAGAACTCTGCTTGTCAGATGCGCTTGGCTTCCCCTGTGAGCCTCAGGTAACCATAGAATGGGCAATAGGCAATTAAACTAGCATGTGCAGCTACATTGGCTCAGTGCACCATTCACGAGATTCAGGTTAGCTGTAGACGGGCATACAGTGCTCTGTGGCATTCCTTACGCTGCAGGGTTGTAACACAACTCTAATCAAAAGGATGTTGGGCATCAGTTTGAAATGGTCCTAAAGAGTCCCAAGCCCTCAGAGAAGAAAATCACAGTCTGGCTAGATAAACTACTTATCTAATCCAGTATAAGTTTTATATATCAATTTTTGTTAATGTTACTGGGAAAAATAAAGAATCGCTACTGCCTCCTCTTTATGAATCATGCATGAACTCCAATTTTCTGATGAACAGCCACAAGTAGACTGAGAAGTCACACTTTGCAGGTGAAACAAGCTACTTCCCAGGAACAAGAAAGGATGAAGGATGAGAAATCGTGTGGCTGAAAGCCACTAATTGACCATTCCTGATTTATGTGATTTGTGAAGGTCCTTAAAAGCCATGCTGGACCAGAGGAAGGGGCTATCTAGCCTATCGTTCTAGTCCACAAGAGTATGGGAAGCCTACAAGTAGGGTATAAGTACAATTCTTCAACTTATATTCCTTAGAAACTAGTCTTTAGAGGGTCATTTCCTCTGATCTGGAGGCAATATACAACCATTACAATGAGTAGCCATTGATAAGCTTATCCTCCATGAATTCATCTAACTCCTGTAAAAGCTATCTAAATTGGCAGCCAAAATTACATCGCATAATAGCAATCTCCATATCTTACCAATGGGCTAGCTCACATGTGAGTAATACATGGCCTGCATGCAGTTCCTGGAGGCACCCCCACACCACCACCACCACCAATTGCTTCCTGGAGAAAGTGAGAAATCACATTGTGAACTTTTTGAAGAAGGAACCAAAGATGCATCCCCTTTCAAACAGGTGCTTTGTAACATTCCCAAATTTCCATCAGGATTGCCTTTGGCTGAATTTTGCCTCATCCTTTTGCCATGAAAAGCTTGCCTATCTTATCTTACTGTTTCTTGGATAGAACCAGTGCTTTTTTTGTCATAGAACACACTGGAACAGCACCTTTTTTCCCAATGGATTTTACAAAGTGATTTTGAATCGCCTGTGCCTGTCGCCTGTCGGTATAGCAGGTCAGCAGCAAACATCATTAACATAGTGCCTGCGGGCTGCTTTTGTGTCCCCGGCTTGGGATTGGTGTGTGTGGTCGCACGCTGAGTGCTTACTGCCGCACCTTTTTTGTTTACAAAAAAAGCACTGGATAGAACTAAGCAAGAACATGGCACATATATTTGTTCATGTGTTCATTCAAACACATGCCAAAGTTTTAAAAAACTACATGGTTCCCCTGGACTATAATTATGAGATTTGAGAAAACTCAAGAAATAAAATTAGTCCCTCATCCTTCCCCTGGCATACCCATTTAGTTCTCAGAAGTAGGGAAGGTTTTATGTAGAAATATAAAACCCAACAGTGCTTCCTATTCTGGAAGTCTCCAAACCCAGGCCTTGATGCAATAAAATTAGTCAAGAGTGAGGAGATTTTATTGGTGTAGTTACATTCAAGAGCTTCCTTTTTAAGGATGTCTTTTGGTGAACATCTCCATTACAAAGGAACTGTTACCAGACATCTGAGCAATCTGTATACAATTAGAAAGAAGGCAGATGTGACAATATTTATTATTACATAAATCTTCTTGCTGAGGTTGGATTCTGGATAGACTGAGGTAACTGTTTGCAATGTGCTAGCAATTCTTTTTCTTGGTTGTTGTTGTTTGACAAATAATTCATTGGATAATAAGAACAGTAAGAAATAACATAAAAATGGTGACAACAAGAGTTTAGCACTACATCCATACAACTATGCTGACATTTGTCTCTTTCCTTTTTTATTGGAAAAGTGTTCACTCTACTATGTAATTGACCAAGCACGCATTTCCACAGTGGGTCATCATGGGTGCCTGGTGGTCTCATAGTCCAAGTTCTGTTATTGCTATTCTCCAGGGACAGGTTGTTCTTTCACCCGGAGGACTGTATGCAGTGCTGGATGGAGACTCAAGGGCCAACACCCACAGGCATATATACCTAGTTCATACCTACACATACATACATACATACATACTCGTTTATTTCATTAGATTTCTATCCCTCCCATTAGCCAGATAGCATACAGTATGGCAGAGGCAATAAAGCGGAGTAGAGTTCAAAAATGTTGTCTCATTTTTAATTTACTATTTTTGTAGTTCTTGCTGCTCCTATTTGCTTAGCCAGTTTTTTCTGCAGCTGCAATAGTCCATAGACATAAGCATGCCAGATGAATAAATCTGCATGTGTTTTCCCAGATTTGTCCTCAACCAAATCTTAAGATTAGAGAAAGTTTCTAAATTCAGGATGAACTGAGATGGGAAAAATTAAAAAAAACTGAAATAGATTTATTCATCCTTAGCACAGGGTTCTTAAGTCCCATTATAGTCAGCCTTCCCAAACAAAACAGGTATTTTGAGTTGAGGTGCTAAAGGAATCCACTCAAAACATCTGTGAGGCTGAACATCTCAATAACAATATGTACATGTTATTTATTCCTGACCCCTTTTTTTGCCTGTGAGCATGAGATGAATAACAAATCCTATTAGCTTCACCCTAGTAATGCCAACTCTGACTAGCAGCTTATCTTGATCCAGTCTTTAAAAAAGAACCTTCCCACCCTTTGGGCTGAAGCATGTGCTCTGCCACTGAGAAAAGCATGCCACTCTGTTCTGGACAAACAATTATCCTGCCGTTACCCAGACTTTTGCTCTCTGTTATACAGAGTTTTCATGACACTTACTTTTACATTCTGGAAAAAGCATGCTTATTTTCTCTATCAACTTCCAGAGCAATCAAAAGACAGCTTGCTTCTGATTGGAATCACCCAATTAATGTTGCCTTGTACCAGCCTTCTCCTTTGACCAGTGGCCACTTGGGAAAAGGAACGTGTTTCCAAAGAAATTATAAAGTACCTCTCAACTGTAGTATAGTTGGCCTTTGGGAATCCCACTAACCATATAAGGCAAAGAGAGGTGATCAGTGCTCCATAGGTCCTCCCTGTGCCCATTCCAACATGCACAGCATGATAATGAGCCTAGCTTAATTGTTAAGGTACACTTCATCCCTTTTAATGGCACAATGATGTGCTCCAGCGTACCAACTGGAAATAATTGCAGTACATTTTCACATGACTCATGTTCTTTCTTCTTTTTCCTTCTGCTCTCATTAGTCCTCAACATGAATCTGCTCCTACTTTTTCTTTCATTCCCTACTTAACATTGCAAACACACTATATTTAGCAATCAAAATGAACAATCTACTTATTTCTACAAATTGGCCTTATTTCGCTAAACTATGCAGAATGGGGAAATTCCTGATTATGAAAGTGTGGGTATAGAATTCTGCTTTACGTGAATGGAAACATATTAACCTGCACACACAGTCATCCAGCTGAAAGAGAGTTCTCTTCTGAATATTGATAGTTCTTCAAAAATTTCAGAGATGCACAGCCAGAGCAATTCACAAAGACTGACTGAGCCTAGCAGCTTACATGAAGAATCCCTCTTATCTTCATTATAGCCAATGCTTTCAGATTATTAAACTAAATCAAAACAGGATGCTCTTAATCTACAGTAAGAGTGTTCACACACAAACCACCATCCAACAAAATGAGGACATGAATTACAACTGATTTAGTTATTTGCACTTGCGTAGAAGCGGGAAGCAAGCCTACAGGCATGTATTATGGAGTTGAAAGGGGGAGATACTGTAGGAGGGAGGCAGGCAGGCAGGACAGCAGACAGGCAGGCAGGCATGGTTGAGATGTAGATATTCCACAAAGTGCAAAAGAAAGATGACAGGTAAGGATGGAAGTACCAAAGAAAACCCTTACATCCCTGGAAGCTATTTGATACCCATAATGGTGAAGAAAGTAATTTCATTTCATTTGTAATGTATCTATACTCCCCCACAGCCAAAACTTGCAGGTTAGTTTACAAAGATTAAAGCCTAAAAATACATTATAAAAACTATACATATGCAAACATATAAACATATGGCACACAGAGATAGCCATGTATATATCTGAAAGCATGCTTTTTTGTTTGTTTTCCAGTGAACCTGCAACATGTGTGAACAGATAAGATTTCTCTGTTAGGCTGCTGTACCCACAACAACTGACAGACCACCTTTGAATATGTCAGTGGTATATAGATATTTTGCCTTACATTATTAGCTGTCAGGCAAAGAGGCAGATAACACACATTACATTAAAGGTATATTCATATTTGTGCTTGCGCACACATCTACAAAGAATCCAACAAGTATATGTTTGGCAAACCTTTTAAAATAAATCAGATTAACAAAAACCCTTCACAATCAAACTTGGCAGGGCAATCTTTGTCTCATTCACAGTGGCATCAGATAATTGGATACTGCTATCTTATCTATGAATCTGACCCAGTTCTGCCAATTCTGCTTGGGTAGGAGATTATGTAGTTCTTTTGCCCTCTTATTTTTGACCTCGAGAATTCCCGAATGCAGTTTCATGGTAAGGGATAATAGCTGGCCCAAGACATTTTGACAACTTAAGAAAATTGTCTCTCCTTTGTAAAAGATTGTGTAATAATAAATTAAATCACAGAGAATTTGCCACTCTTTCATAGCAGCAACCTCATTCTGCCTCATGGAAGAGGTGGCCTTCTTGTTAGCTAGGTTGTGACTGTTGCTTAATGACACACCACATGTCCATTTTAAAAAGCATCCAACACAGTCACACAAATGTGCTGGGAATGTTGTTAGATTGCCTATGCACCATAATATCTGCTATAATGGTGCCTGCCAAAGAAGACCAAGGAGGAACACATGATAAGAAACAAGGACTTTCATATAAAGAGAAGCTCCTTGTAGCAAGACAAAAAGGTTGGGAGATTGGATACAGCACCACAGCAGATTGGGATGGGAGGCTGGTATCACAGCAGTTTGGCTGAGTGGCCTCATTTTTTAAGTCCCGGGCCTCTACCTCTATGCCTAGGCAGGAAAACCCAGTTCCCAGTTCCACCGTGCAATCCTTTCAATGTCTATTCAGAAGTAACTCCCACTAAATTCAGTGCAATTAATTCCCAGGTAAGTGTACATAAGAGCAATCCCCAACCATTTTGCATTGGTGGCACATTTGTGATATTGAGAGTGGTTTGGCCACTCTTATAAAATGGCTGCCTTGGCAAGTAATGCCAGCACTCAAATCTGAGAGGACAAACTGGTTCAACTAAAACAAACTTGCCCAGGAGTTTTAAGTACAAGGCAGAGGTGGGGTCTGAGCTACAAAATACAAAACAGCAATTCAAGCCCAGATAGTATTGGAGGGAAGCTCTTTGCTTTGCACCATCCCAGTGTGTGTGAGTGTGTGTCCATCTGTCCGTCTATCTATCTTCTAAGCAACACATAAAAATTAGAAGGGAGAAGAAGGTTAGTAGGTGCCAAGCAAGTCATAAGTAGGTGCATTAGTATCCATGGGCCCTGCATGAGAGAGCCCACATTTATAGGGCATTGCACCTTCTATCTCATGCCATCCTGCAGTTGAAAAGGATATGACTATCCAACCATCTTCCTTAGTGGTGTGCCAATTAACATTGCTTCTTGGTGGTCAAGCTGTGCCTAAGCGAAAGGGAAGCTCTGCACAGCAGGATAGTATGAATTACATCTCCATACTTGGCAATATTCATGGAATTGCCTGAAATTGTTTTCTTTCATTTGGTTGAATAAGCAGGCTAAAAGTATAGGGTATAGGGTCCCTCAGTGGTTTTAAAAAGCATCAGAATAATTAGAGTATCCATTCCAAATCTTGAAGGTTAAACAAAAATCTGTATTTTAAAAAAGTTGGAAGAGGTGCAAGATATAAAATATGGAAGAATGCCTCAGTTCTGTGAACAGGCAGGTTATTTTAAGAGCTCCTGGGCTGTAATTTCTCACATAGGTCATTTGAGCTAGTGACAGAAACATAGTTTGGTGAACTGGGCTTCAAATCTAGTTGCCTTGAGATTTCCAGGTCTAGCAGCCACTTTCTATACAAAGCGTCATTGCCCTTAAATCTAGACTCTTTTCTTTCTCTTTGCTAGTCATTGCCATGGCAGCTTTGGCAAATGGGAATTACTGGCTTTATCGAATGACTTCATTGGCTAAAAGAAACACAGAGAGTCAAGGTTACTAGGCTTACAAATGGGCCTACGCTGACTGATACTCGTATCATAGGGTCAACTATAAAGAGTTGCTTAGCATGAGTCCATCAAGACACTCAGGCCAATACCCCTAGTTCAAGTCAGTGAATATAGTTAAGTCAAGTACTACAAAAAGCACCTCTTGCCACTGTTCCAGCCTTCCAAATGAGTTCCATCACTAATTAGGAGCTATCCCATGCTGCAGTGTGCCAGTTCAGACCCAGGTTATTCTTTTAACTCGTACATGCTTAGAAGCAGATTTTGATGAGGACCATCTAATGTATAGTTTGTTTTTTTAAAAAAATGGCTGATGCTTTTCTCCAGTCAGCCCTTTGCCATATATAACATTAGCTTAGTTGAACATCACGGCTTCTGGTGGCCTTAATGTCACTTGAGCCCTTTACTTTCTCATACCTGTTATTGCTTCAGGGTGGGCACATTCATCATCAGAGAAGGGAACATGCATCAGCCAAAATGAGGACAAAAGGGAGTCAGATTTATATAACATGTGAAATACCATTGCTAGAATTTAAACAGAAGTATAATACATCTCACCATACTGGAGAAGATGCCAAATGACCCTTCCACTTGCCTTCTGTTGTCCAGATGGTCACTGTTGATGGGCAACTTCAAGCTCTTCCTTCTTAAAGTTCTTTATCTTTAAACCAGATCTGGACTGCACAGCCTTTCAAAAAGAGTTCTGACCTCTGACACACCTACAAACAGAAGATGGCCATCTGTAAAGATGCCACCTGGCCACGCTATGCCAGGATGGGAGAGGATCTCGAAATGTTTGTGTTCATGTCATACGGAGTTTGTAAAGTTGCATTGCCACAACACACATGCTCCGCATATGGCTTTTGGAGGAAAGTTTATAGCACTCAGTGATCTGGGTTGTATGACCTCCTTGGTTTCTTGTTGTAGATGAGATGCCATGTCATACAAACAGGGTCCACTTCTCAAATGGGGTGGTGGTGGTGGTGGTAGATTTCCATCCTTGACTGGGACAATGCAAAAGGGTAGCAAGAAGCATCCCCTTGTGCATTGCCTCAGATGAAGCTGGAACTCATTCATGTTGTTCTTCAGGGAAAGAGCCCTATTTATGCTCTGGGGATGACTCAAAATAATTGCACCCATCCCAAACTTGGGGAGGCAGTTGGTGCAGGTTTTTTTGTGCTTGCGGTTGTATGGAGGGATTTGAGTATAGATCCCAAGTTCTGTTTCTGACCTTGGCTCTAGGAATCCAAAGAATCCGTGCCCCCCTCCCCACAGATGTTGTCTAGGACTGTAGGATTGTTCTTCCCATCAATGCTTGTAAGTTACTAACACTCATAGTCATTTAGATTGTGGGTGAGTTTATTTTTGCCAGAATACTTTTTGCCCACCCCACCTCCATTTAGCCACACTGCTGTGTTGCTACTGTACATCTTGGGAACTGATATTTACCAGGGTTTACAATGTAGAAGCAAGAAATGAGACTGGAACTACATGTCCCACAATGCATTATGATGGGCCTAAATAAAGGAATTCTGAAAGGAATTCTATTCAGGCGGTATAATAACCCCTTTATATCTAATCCACATTGAAAATTGTCAAAATAGAAAAAGTAAGAGAGAGGTGTTTTTTGAGCTGCTGTCCTTTAAACCAAAGCAAAGACAAATATTTCAAAGAGGAAGGATCAAGAATGGGAATGGAGAATGGTGAAAAATGACTCCCTGAAATGAGGGAGATGAATGAAGGTTACGTTGGCAGAGATGTAAGGTGGCGTTTTAATGATGCTAATTTCCATGCCTGGCCATTTTTCTCTTACCAACGAAGCACCTTGGTTTGGCTGTGCCGCCTGCCCTTCCGCCCCATCCATTACACCCCACAGTCGCACCAGGGAGACACCAGCACCAATTTACTTGATAAATTCTGCTGCTTGTTATTTGAGGGATCGGACAGGCATCGCGCTTTTGGGAGATTAATTTTTGATTTATCGGCGGCAAAGATGATTTATTCGGATCCTTCCCCAGGGCAAAGGCAGGGCTGTAAATATTTTAAATGCTGTTAGCTGGTGACAAGAAACATCGCTGGATGGGAAGTAGGGCAGATGGGAATTTGAAATCATAGCAGCCTTTCCACTAAATTACTTAAAGGCAACTCCGAACATTTGCTAGTCTGTTTAAAGTGGGGAGTCAGGAAAAGTACGGTGGGGGGGACATATTAAATGGTTATCTTATTAACTGAGACAACATCCCCTGCTTTCTTGATGGAGTCCATTTGCTTCCAGTCCTCCTGCTGATTGCACTGCATTACATTTCAAAGTCTGCTGCGGAACTGTTGAGGGAATAATAAAATGCCCCCCAGAGAGAGGAATGAGGACACCATAAAAATCCTTGCACAGTTCTCCTTGGAACCAGGCAATTAGCATAACCATACAGGATACCCTAGCAGTCTGTGCACATCCTAAGTGGCATTTCTTAACTGTTCTTTCCATTCCATAATTAAGAGTGCAATCCTACGCATTTTTAGACAAAAAAAAGTCTTACCACCCCCAACATTTCCCAACTAACCATGCTGTCTAGAGAATGCTATGAGTTGTAGGCATATCTTCTGTCTAAATATGCTCAGGATTGTGTCCTTAGGTTGCTATCCTATCCCAAGTTTCCTGGGAAAAAGCCCCTCTGAACTTAATGGCACTTAACTTTCAGATAGGTTTCCACTATAAGAGAGAGAGAGAGAGAGAGAGAGAGTTTACTATGTAAATAGCTTTCTGTATATGAAACACCATGCAAATAGTTGCTCTTATTATTATTACATATATTATCCAATCCTTCATCCAAGGAGCTTGAATGGGTTGCTTGCAGATGGGGTTTGTATCATGCAATTGCTCTGCTCAAGAGGGAATTTTAAGAGTAATTCAGTACATCGCTGTTTTTCATTTGCAACCCTCCTGAATTTTTACACCAGTTCTTTCACCTTAATTCTTTCATTCCACAAATTATCCACTGAGTAGGAAACAAGGAATCACTTTACAATATCTTTTTCCTAATGCTAGGAAATACCCTCCTGGAGGCACTTATGGACTCACCAACACTTTTATCCTCAAAAACCCATGAGGTAAGCTAGCCCGAAGGTTACCCAGTCAAGTTTATGGCTTATGCAGGTATTTGCACTTAGGTCCCTCTAGCCCTTATACAAAACTGGGTTTACAGTGGCCATGTGCCCCATAGTCTTCCATTGGAAGACATTCTCTATTTGAAGGGTTATCCATACCAGGTTCCTTTTGAAGTTAAAGGTCCATCAGGAGGAAGAGAAAGGACCCTGAATTTGTGTCCCTTTTAGCACAACTTTTAGCACCTGGACAACAGACTGGGCAGGCACAATAGTCATTGGGTATAAGAAGCTTGAGGTATAAGAAGAGTAACTATTTCTAAAGCGTATATATATCGCCACTTGCCAAATTTATGCAACTATGCATCTTTTGTGTGATATGTTTCCCTTTTTTGCTTTTGCTTCTAGCGTGTATGTTTGTGTGTGTGATGTGCCCCATCCTAATACTGGCTCTCAAAAGTGTCCTAAAGGGTTTTGAGGAAAGTCCTGGAAGAACCTCACTCTGCAGCTGAAAAAAAAATAAAGGAAATTCCCAAGGAACAAATTATGTCTTAAGGACATTTTACCTCCAGTTGTAAGGTCTGTAGTACCACCACAAGAGGCTGGATTCATGGACAATCTCACACTTCAGCCAAGACTTCTTTCTATCACATATGTGGCTCAAGTAAGAGAAGTAGCAAGTATGGCCCAAGGGGTGGGAAGCATAGAGCATCAGATGCGCACAGAAGCAACATCTGTCATAGTTATGTTACAGTTGTCACATGCAGAGCCTCTGTGCCTAGAAGGACACAACATACCCAGGGATACTTGGACATATATCAGATCAGGAAGTTATAAACATCTGAAAAGCAATTTCAGGAACATCACACATGAGTTTTAACAGGATCAGAGTATGCACAGTGCACAGCATATTACATAATAGTTCCTGATGACACATGCAAGCCAGGCCACACTATATGTATGCTTGTGTGTGTGTTTGCTCTTTAGCCAAAAAGCTCAGTAACATGATCTGACAAGGTCTGAGACCAGACCTAAGGTTTTTATACTTCAGTCCACAGGTCCTCGCACAGATTCCACCCCTTTTTACAGACTGGAAAGTCTTTGAGGAACTAAGCCAAACTCTCCTATGTCTTTCTAAGAGGTCATGCTAGGTGTACTGTTGGTGTCAGTGTCCTGACCCTATGTATTACGGATATTGTATGCTGGCCTAGTGCTGGATCTAGGCTTTCGGGGTGCAGTTGTTGGTCTAGGCTTGAATGTTGGCTTGGGGAGTTTCCTGAGTCTCGGGCTCAGAGGCCTTCAGTCCCACAGCGGATTATGGAATGGACAAGGGATATTGGCAAATTTCTGCCCGTAGGGATACAATTTTAAAAAACATGGCAAAGAAGATAAAAGAGGAAGGAGGGGAAAAAAGTCAAGTACAGGCATCAGTTCTTACTGTTCTTAGAAAGAAAAGCCAAACATCCACCCCCTCAGGTTAGCTCATCTATTTAACCAAGCATAAAACTCATTTCCGAAGCCAAATGAGATTAGTAGTAGTAGTAGTACATTACATTTCTATCCAGCCCCTCTTCCTCTTCAAGGAACCCAAGGTGGCTTACAAGTTTCTCTTCTTCTCCATGTTATCCTCAAAAGAAACCTGAGTTAAGTTAGGCTGAGAATCCATGACTGGCCCAAAGTGAGCTTTATGACTGAGTGGGGACTAAAAATTGGGGGCAGAGGCATCTCCCAGGTTCAGTCCAACTCAAATTTCTGTGCCACACTGACTGACCTTTCTGAGTAAGACCCATTCCTTAATCTCTGTGGCCTGGTTCATATATGCCTGATGACACAACCAAGGAATCTGACAGCAAGGACCATGCACCTTATTCTTTACATTACTTGGCTAGTCCCCTGACTCAGGGAGCTATTGGCCTGACCTCTGCTGCTCTAGAGCACCAACCAGGAAATATTCAAAGGGATGATCATCAGTTGCAGTCACCTGGCTTGGTCCCTCAATCGCAACCACATATCAGACAGAGCAACTGTTGTAGAAATGCCATGCCCCATCCACTGTGTTCCAAACCCTGGTGATCTGATAATGTCTGACTACATACCTGTCTGTTATTCCTCTGAACTTAATTTAAACTTAATTTAATACATTGGATCTTGATTTTCATCTAACAAAGACTATAGACTCTTCAGTGACCCTTCTAACTGACAGGTAGAAGGCTGGAATTCATAGTACCTGACACCCGGAGAGCAAGACAGCCAAGGGTGTAGTGGAGGGGCCCTGGAAAGGGGTCAGAGCTCCCCTATTTATTTTAGAGAGAGCCCTCAGGGAAGTCACTGTCTCTCCCCCACTGCCTCTCAAAAGACCTTATTTCACTGTTTGTGACTGGCAGTGGCCACAGTATCAGAGTCCTGAACTTAATGGGTTAAGAACACACGTGTTTCTTCACAGTTCCCAAGGGTTCCTGGGAACTCCCTATCTGAAGAGGCCTGTCAGGCATGCACATATGTTTTCTGTGACACTTTTCCTCATGATCAGCCTCTGTTCCTCAGGAACTTGTGGTCAGCTAGCCTTTGCTGCTCCAAAAACCTCCTTGCATTCACACCACACATTTGGAACACTTTTATTCCACTTTGACAGCCATTACTTCCCCAAAGAATTCAGGTACCATAATGTGTCAAAGATACTGAGTCTCATTAGTGGACACCTATTCCTCACAGAGAGGTAGAGTTTCCAGAGTTCCTGGGGAAGATGGATTGACTGATAAACCATTCTGCCAATTGCAGTGCTGTGAGGCAAATGGGTGTCATCTAGTGACTCTTAGTTCCAGAATTATTCGGGAGAAATAATGGCTAAAGTGGAATAAAAGGCTCGTAACTGGAGCATATTCACCAGAATCGATGAGAAAAATTAGCCATGACTTCTGATGGCCTTAAGTTCCTCTTACTTCAGTTAGCCTACTTTATGCATGATTCATGGTGGATGCACTGAGAGCTCAGCAGAAGATTACTGGACTTTTTGAGAAACTGAAACTCCAAACAATGGGCTCTGGACTCGTGGAGGATCTCCCACATACATGCACACACAAAAGCGGTGGCTGCAGAGGCCACAGAAAATTAAAAGAAACCAAACAGTGATTGTCCACCCAGCTGCTGCTCTTGGGAGAATATAACTACATATGTTTCTGTGAGTGTGGGGAATTAGTGCCCGAGTTTTGCTTTTTCCTCTTCCCTCCCTGTCCCTTGTGTAAGGAGCTGCCTTATTAATTCCACATAAGCCACTCTGAGAGCTTTTTGGCTGGAGAATGGGGTAGGAATGGAATGAAAAAAATCATTCATAATAAATAAGATAATAAGAAATAATTTCTAGACACTGCCATTGCTTCACCTCAAACAGGGATACCCTCATCTTGCATTTATTATTCCTCAGAAATTGAAACCGAGTGACAAAGCTCCTGTTGATAGTATAACCATGGGTTCCTAATCTTCGAAATCTGTGTGGCTTGGGTGGTTTTGATGGGAGGTGGCTTTGAGATGTGGCTCTATCATGAAGTGACAGTCACATCTAAATTTGCCACTACACCACTGAGGACAGCTCACTTGCTGGAGAATTGGTGGGTTCTGGTCCCCTACCCCATGAACTTAAGAAAATAAGACCTGAATCCCAGGATATTCAGTGGCCCAGGACTAGGATACCGGAAAGACCATGATCGGCCATGCGAGCCTGCCTGGATTTGAAGACCTCCAGGGCCACATTTGGCAGTGATGCAGGAAGGGGCTTTCTCAGCCATTGCTCCAGGGTGTGGAGGCCAGGTTGGCTCCTCCTCTGCTGTCCTTTAACCTGCAGAACTTATTCAAGCAGGGCTTTGACATGTCAGCCCATCCGTTAGGTTGGCTGTTGTTTGCATTCTGTTATTGCTGTGTTTTTAAATTGTGTTTAAACATATGTGTTTTATTATTTTTCGGTCAACTTTTTATTTTAATTTTTCTTGTTCTTCTGATTGGTAGCCACCTTGAGTATTATTTTCTTTCTAGAAAGCTGGAGTACATTATATATATATATATATATATATATATATATATATTCCCACACACACTTTTTTGGTGGGTGTATATGGTGGGGGGGGGGAAGAGATGGTATCTTGTAACAAGGTGTTGGTGGGTGGGGAGGTAGATATATGTATTACTCCATTGTCTGCTGTACTCAGGTACCAAGTCTAACAACATGGCCAGAGATTTCAAAATCTGAAAATAACTAGCATTTGGAAAACAAGGCAATGCATGCAGTAAGTGTGCATCCGTGTGCACACATCACTGCTTTCATATTCTTGGGCTGTAAGGGAACACATTCTGAAATGCCACCTGGCACTATCTCCTTTGGGAGTAGCATTTGGCTTACTCCTTACCATAGTAACCTCTCTTCCTTGTTCCCTCTGCAAAGTAAGCTATTCTCCTTTGCTGGAAACTGGAGGGAGTACTCAGCCATCAAAACCTTCAGGAAGGTCAGAAGCTTGCAACCCCAGCCTTTAATGTTTGAGGCAAAGTGTGGTGCTTGTGGCAGATGTTGGCTATGGGACAACAGTTGGCACAGCAGATCGTTCACCAAATTGTAGTTGTGAGCTCCCATAAGGGGCCTATGAAGCAAAATTTATTCATGCGCAGGTGTTTCTCTGCACCACAATTCCCACAGAACTCATATACCTTGATGCTGTTCTTTATTGACAATCTAAAGAATCTGATCAAAGAGAATCTAGACACTGTTCCTGCTGTGAGAGGAAAGTGTACTCAGTGAGCATCTCCAACTAAGTTATGCAAAAAAATGTAAATAGGGTACTTTTGTTTCTTTGTGTTTGAAAGTTTATTTCAGACCCATCTCAGCAGACATAAGAGACATTCTGGATTTTTTTATTGCACATTATCCCAAGTATATCTGCACCACTCATTTAGTTCAGTAACATCAGTGGGGAAATGGCCAACATAAGCTTTCGCCTGAGGCGTAACCTCAGAAAGGCAAGGATGGAGGAGAAATTCATTTGGTTTGCATTCTAATGTAAACTTATCCAGTTTTCCACTTTCAAATCAATACATGCTCTAAAAGACAGTTATCCGTCAACATTCATGCTTTTCTGAATTTTGCAATAAATTTATCCAATAAAAATGTGTACAATAATACATGCAATATAGGGAAATTGATACTACCTTCTGGGAGTAGATGCTGAAGAGATGTCCCAGGAATCAGAGAGCATGAATAGCCCTGGTGACAGTTGCCCTGGGTTGAATGTATTGCTCTTGGAATAGATGGAAAATAACCATCTGAGGCTTGATCCAATATGTACATCACAAAGACCTGTAAAGCAGTCCCAGCTTGGCCCACCTGGGTCTTCTGTGCTGCAGCAGACAAGACCTGGGGTTGGAGAGGTAGAGTATAGTGATTCAAGTCCCCTGTCCAGGTGCCCCATCCCATAATATTCCAGGTTTGTGCGGTGAATCAGATGGGTGGTATTGAGGACAGTATTGATGTATTGCCTTCCTGAACTAGCCAAGGCGGTCTCAGGTTTGGGCCTGAAATATCCATGACTGGATGTGCTGGGAGACTTGCTGAGGCCAGGTTGTCTGGAGAGGTTTAGGACTCCGTGGTCTCCATGGCAACCATGAATGTGTCGGTTGATATCCGGCAGAGGATTATCCAACAGAAGATGCTTGGGATCTGATTTTCTGTGCAGGTGGAATGGTGGTGATCTGGAGGTGGAGGCACTTTCCATAGTTCCATTGCTACTTGGTGGGGTTTAGACTTACTGAGACTTGGAGCCTCTGTAGAAGCAGGGACCTTATTAAGACGGCCACTGTTCAAGGGACTAGTGGCTTTCTGGTGACTCTTTGGAATTTTCCAGTCACTTCAGCAGGCTATTCTGTTGAAGCTTTGAGTGATCTTGAGAATGAAGAAATGGCCTAGAAAATTAACATAATTACTCCTGAGCATTTTCTGCCATGGAGTATTCTCCTGATTTTCAGCTACAGTGTCATTGGTGGAAAACTCTGAATAAGTCCAGTTGAACTAGAGTACATTTGAAAGCCTAATCAATGTCAATGGGGTCAATGGAGAAATTCTACTTCTGTGCCATCACTGCATCTCTCACCCAGCAAAGCTTTTCTGGTGGTAATAGGCCTGGTACATTCTGGCCTCCAAGAAGAAGAGATGGACCACTTGATAGCCTATGGTAACAAATTTGCATGACACTTTGCAGTTAAAACCAATGATATCCCTCAGGGAAAAAATGGATAATTTCTCACTGGTCTCCAATATCCCATACTTCAGCAAGATGCTGGAGTATGTGGTGGCTTCTCAGCCCCATCAATTTCTAGATGAGCTGGATTATCTAGAAGTATTCCAATCTTACATCAGGCCTAGTTGTGAGACACCACGACCAGTTTTGTTTGTTTTGGTCACCTTAATGGACAATCTGAGCTGGGAACTGATCAAGGAAGTGTGTCCCTGATAGTTCTTCTGGACCTTTTAGTGGCTTTTGGTACCATTAACCATGGTACCCTTTGGAGGCATCTGTCTGGGATAGGTCAGGAGGCACTGTTACATAAACATCCCTGTGTTTCTTGGATGGGCAATCTTAAACAGTGGTGCTGGTGGATTCCTGTCTGATGTCATGGTCTTTGGCCTGGGGTCTTCCAGAGGGTTCTATGTTATTTCCCATGCTATTAGAATGTACATAAAACTGCTGGAAAAGGTTGTCCAGGGTTTGGTGTCATTGGTATGCTATTGTAATCTAATTCTATTCCTCCATTTCAATAGAAGGAAATTGCTCTGGTTCTAAAGTAGTGCTGATGTCAGGACTGGACAGGATGAGGTCAAACAAACTGAAGCTTAATCCAGAGAAGACAGAAGTGCTTTTGGTACATTAGAAGATCAGAAAATAAGGATTCAATCCGTGCTTGGTACTTGGGCTCACAGTTTAGATACTCTTGGACTTGGAACTGAACCTGGATGCCAAGATCTTAGCAAAGGCTGGGAGTATATTTGCACAGTTGAACTTAGTGTGCCAATCGTTCCTATAAATGTCTGAGTTGGTCATATTGATGCAGGCCACTGGTCACATTTGGACTACTCAAACCTGTTCTGT
Organism: Varanus komodoensis; assembly: GCF_004798865.1. Lineage (NCBI taxonomy): Eukaryota > Metazoa > Chordata > Lepidosauria > Squamata > Varanidae > Varanus > Varanus komodoensis. Next base: position 128,956,269 of record NW_025335268.1, read on the forward strand.
ATGAAGATGCCTTCGAAATTGTTCAGAGATTTCAGCTCCAAAGCTAGACTGCTAACAGGGCTGGCTACAAAGAACATGTGCATCCCTTGTTACAAAACCACGTGCTTCTTTGTTTGTACCAATTTGTTTCTGGGCAGAATTCCAAGTGCTGGTTATGACCTATAAAGCCCTATATTGCTTGAAACCAAGCTACCTGAAAGACTCCCTTCTCCCATACATACCTGCCCAGTTCCTAAAACATTCTGAAGAGGTCTTTATTTCAAGACCACTACTTTCACATGCAACCACAACTTTCACAGGCATATTTGGTGGTGACCCCAAGGGGACTTTTTGTAGCCTTTCCCAGGCTATGGAAATCCCCCATAAAAAGATAAGTTTGTTCCTTCTTTGATCTCCTTCCACTGGCAAACAACTTTATTTAAGAAGGACTTTGTTGGTGAGTCTATTAAGCGGTTCTTAATATATTTCACTGCAAATATTATGTTTTATTGAATTTAATGGCTACCATGAGCCCCATTTTTAGTTGGAAGGTAGAATAAGGATTAAATATGTAAATAATAATATGCACAAAATATTCATGCAACTATAATCATAGTAGGGGGAAGTAGCTATCAAAAATACATAAATTTGGAGAAACACACACAATGAAGCAGGAGGATTTTTGCGTGGAAAAAAAATCTCAAACTGATTTGGATTTTTTCATCTGTAAGATGGGAAAAAGAGAAACTGAGAGAAACCAAACTTGACAGATTTGTTCATCCATACATAGAGGACAGGTAGACAAGATCGATGTGACCTGTCATATCTCTTCCCTCCCTTCTTCTCTGAAAAATAAGTGTTAAACCTGGGACTTGCTAGTTATAGCACCACAGTATTATAGCTCCACGGTATTTTAATCTTCATTGGAATATCCTGCACTGGCTCTAAAGTAAATTTATATTGTAAATTTGTTTTATATTTTTAATGTATTATATTTTAATGTTTTGTGAGCCGCCCCAAGGCTTTGGCAAATGGGGCGGCATAGAAATTTTCTAAACAAATAAATAATAAATAAAGTGGGAAACATCTGTATGCAGCAGAAACCACATTAAAATCCTTTGAATTGAGTTAAGTCATTGCATTAATTAGTTCAGGAGATTGTTGCAAAGGGAAATTGAACAAGAACAACATTTTAGAGTGGAATTTATCCAGTTTGCTGGGCAGCAAAAATGTTAGCCAATATGTTGATAAGCCAAAAGAGGAGAAAGGAGGGGTGCTTATTCTATTATTGTATTTTATCCATTCTCTTCCTAAAACAATGACTACAAATCACTGTGGTATTGGACATCTGCTGTGAACATTCATGCTAAGAGCATAACCATAGCTATTCCACTGGAAAAGCTTTGGTTATTCATTTAAGCATCTCAGCTCTTCCCTAGCAATAAATGCATGTGAGTAATTAAGTATTAACCATGGAGTTAAAAAGCGAGTCTCTTAAAGCAGCTATTCCTACACATTTAACTCTGATAAATAACCCAATCAACAGTAGCAACAATAAATCATGTGGCACCTTAGAGACAAATAAACAAACTTTGGTGGACACCAGCCATTTCATTGGATGTATGCAGCACCATGCAGTTTCAAGTTTTTTATATAATACATGTGGTGGGGAGGAGGGCGTATGTAGCCAAGGAAGAAAACTTTAAAACGGTGAGGACAGAAGGAAATGCAGCGCAGAAAATATTGATGGCAACAAGCACATCATTTACAATAGTCATTTGGTGTGCAGTTGTTAAGAAACATTCTGGTCATGGGTAAATCAATTTTTTAAAAAATCATTGATGAGTAAGAATGTACCATCCCTTCAGCATCATATCCTAATTCCAAGGCTTCTTAACATTATACCCCAAACCTGTTGTGGGAAGCACTAATAAAGAGTTCTGTCTACATTATTGGGTTCAGAAGTTCCTATTCATGGGAGAAGAGTGGACTGCATTTTATTGTTTTAGGTTAAGCTGCCCAAAGATTGGTATGGGGTTGTTAATAAATACTGGACTCCACTGGTTAGCTTACCTTTGGTTGGGGAAGCCTAGGAGAGGGCTCACCAAGATGAGCTTGGTTTCATCACCTTAAAAAGGACTCCATAGAGGTGGAAAAGGTACAGAAGAGTGCACCCAAAGGCTGGAGCACCATTCCTATGAGGTAGGGTTAAAAAAACCTGGGACTTTCCACTTAGGGCAGTGAAAAGCAAGTGAGGGAAAACAGTTTTCTTCCTCTCATAATTCTCAAAACTGAGATCATTCCATGAAGCTGAATGGGGGTGTTTCAAGACACTGAAAAGGAGACAAACCCTTCTTAAAGAGACCTTGTGGAATCCAATAGACATAAAGAATTTTTTATTAAATAAGATAAATCAGATGCAGATGCAGAACCATAGAGGTGAGAGGTAGATGCAGCAATTCACAGATTGGGCCTTTTGTAGTGGTGCCCACAAGAGTTTTTCAAATTCCCAAGTATAGCCCTGCATTTGGAACAGTTGATCCTTGAGATAAACTGATCAAGCATGGCTACTTTTATGTTCTTTTCCATCCCTCCCATGAATTCTGCATGACAACTGAACCTGCCCTGGGAGGGCAAATCTGTGGCATTTTGCAACATCCATAGTTGTAAGGTTGTTCTTTGAATATCTCTCTCTCATTAAGGAGATGTTTAATCATGAGCAATTATATCCCTGACAATTACATCCATCAAAAACCAACTCCAAGGCTTCCGGATCCATTACATTTTGATCTTGCTAATTAATTCTTGTCTTGTGAGCTCACAGTTCGTCCATCCCTCTTTTTCCTTAACAAGGATCCTGAGCACCGTTCATCCTTGCAAAACCGATGTTGCAACAACACATGGAAAACGGTGCACACATAATTCCAGGGCTCCCTTCCTGCTGCAGTGAGTCTCTTGGACTTGCTCCAAAGTTATAAAGGCCATTGAGAGCTGGGAGCACTTTGACAGGTTGAAGCACATGGCTGGCATTTGCATAGGAAGACTCTTTTCCAAACAGAAAGGCAAATATTGACTTTCCCTTCTTCCCCCATCCCCCTTCTCTCATGGAAAACAATGGCTTTCTTTCAGTGCAGGCTCAGAATGGATTTGCAGCCCAGCAACTGTTTGGTGTTCTTGACGGGAATGAATGCTCAGTCTGACAATATACAGAAAGCCACTTGCTGTTGCTGTTTGATTCAGAGACATCCATAATCCTAGGGGCAGCAGTAATAATTCATGTATGGTTTCAGTGCCATTCCTAACAGGAAAGCTAAGCAGCTCTTCCTGGTAACCATAAGATATCTCTGTGTAGCAAGGGATTGCTATTGAACATCTGCATTCTACCCTTTGTGAAAGCAACATGATAACCCAACTGTATCCAATCTGGTGCTGTCTGTATGTGTGGGGCTATAACTCAAGCATCTCTCACCATCCAGGATTGCTGGGGAATGCTGGAAGTTGTAGTCCAACATATCTGGTGGTATTAACTTAGGTAAGGCTGCACTAACTCTACTAAGTTTTTTCTTACCAGAAAAGAAAGCCTTTTAAAAAATCTGATTCCCACCTTCATGGTATTATCGAAAGAGGAAAAAGGCATGCAATTCTTCTTTAGCATGGCTGCAAGAGTCAGTATGGTGTCATGGTGGCCTGGGACTTGAAAGGTGTGAGCTGTAGACCCCATTCAGCAATGAAGTTCTCTGTCTTTGGGCCAGTAGCTAATTCTCTGCCTAACTCTGTCTAAACTCCTTCACAGGACTGTAGTAAGAACAAAATAGAGTGGAAGAAGACCATGTAAGCCACCTTGGGTTCCTTACAAGAGGAAAAATGGGAGAGGGGGGAATATAAAATATAATAATAGTAAATACGTGATAGCTGTAAGGGGTGTCCTAGAACAAACTGTTATGCCTAATTCAAACATAGCATTCAGCATATCAAAGGAATGTGGCAATATGAGATTAGGTGTGCCTACCTCCATTCAGCATGAATGGCTGGTTCTGGTGTGTGCAGCACTGGCATGCCAACACGCTTTTCCATAAGGACACGCTGATTCGGCATGATAATTCTGCACAAAAAAAGAAGCAGTTATCTGATTTACAGATGCTGACAGCTGCATACAAGTTTCATTTCCATGGAGAGTGTCAGGATACAGCTAAAATGGGCATGCTGAATATTTATTCACTTATTAAAATGTTTATATTCCACCTTTCCTCTGCAGGCCAGCTTTTAACATTTAAAATTGCATAGTATAATTGAGCAACATAAAAGAAACAATTACTATGCAATATAATAAAATAAGAGATTACAGGTGGTGCAGTGGTTTAACCGCTGTGCTGCTGGGCTGGTTGATCGAAAGGTCACCAGTTCGAATCTGCACAACGGGGTGAGTTCCCATTGCTCTGTCCCAGCTCCTGCCAACCTTGCAGTTTGAAAGCATGCAAATGCAAGTAGATGAAAAGGTACCACTTTGGTGGGCAGGTAACAGCTTTCTGTGCACCTCGGTGTTTAGTCATGCCGGGCACATGACCACGGAGACTGTCTGCCGACAAACGCTGGCTCCCTTGGCTAGGAAACGGAGATGAGCACTGCCCCCTAGAGTCAGGCATGACTGGACTTCACGTCAAGGGGAAACCTTTACCTTTATAATAAAATAGAAGCAGGAAAAAGTGGCTAAATAGTGGCTAAACAGCTTCAAGACATAGATTGAACCAAGGTATATACTGAACCAAAACATAGATTGAACATAGATAGGCCAGTCCAAGGAAGAAGCTTGTCAAATCTCCTGTTTTTGGGATCAGAACAATCTTGCCTATTGATAGTCATAATTCCTAACCTGAGTCTATAAAACTTCAGTAGTGACCAATAATGTCTTCTTCTGATTCAGGATGAGCATTGCAACTCCATAGTCCTTGTCCATTCCAGCTCAGTCTGTAAAGTGATCTGAAAGAGACATGTGTAAAGGTGAAGTTATTATTAATATTAATTCCATTTCTATACTGCTCCATAGCTGAAGCTGTCTGGGTGGCTTGCAACACTGAGCATTTCAAAGGAATATGCCAGTGTAACAGATCACCCTATTACACATGTGTACAGTTGTGTGGTGGTGGTGGTGGTGGTGATGTCTGGGGTGTGGGCTGAAGGGTGAAACTGATTTGCTGCTTGGCTTCTCCCCAAACCTAGGGATGCTCTCTGCTTCCTTCTACCACACAATCCAAAACACAGCACAGTTTAAACACTCTTTTTGCTGGTATTTCTCTGTCTGAATGGCCAGCAGGATGGGGAAAACTATGCTCTATTTAACTCTATTCTCAAGGCAAATTCATGTGCAGTGTACAGCAGAAGAGCAATGACTTAATAATGCTACAATGTGCCAGGTTGGAAGCACCCTGATTGTGACAGATCATTCACATCATGGAAGTCTTCACTTGATTTTGTTGTAGACTTCAAGGGGGGGGGGGGGAGAGAGGGGGGGAGAGAGAGGGAGAGACGCAAGTACCAAGAGAATGTTATCTTGGCAAATTACTGGAATACAGTCATGAGAGAACACAGACAAATCACTGGAGCTGTATAAAGATCTCCTGGGAACTAAATACTCTCCAGAACTGACTACAACTTGGCTTGATTCCATCCAATTGTATGCATAGTAAGAAAACAAATATGTACCTGCTAAAATGGAGAACTAGTAAGAGAAGGAGAACAATAGAAAGCTCAGGACCATGTTTGTGGATGTCAGGGGTATGTAATTCACAGCTTGCAGGTTGGATGCACCCCATGGGGTTTTCCTGACTGGTTTGGGGTCTTCTTCTCAGCTCCATGGCACAGTGCCATTTCATTCAGATATTTTTTGGGCACTTATATAAGATGAATTTTGAATGAATGGAGCTACATTTTATGGGTTACCCCTGAAGAGCAAACAGAAGCTTCAGTTGGATCATTTGAATTATTAATATAGATATACTGCCTTCCTTACTAAACAAAAAACAAAACAAAACCCCCAAAGCTATCAATGTGGTGTACAACCATTTAAAACAACAACCCCCCCCCCCCACACACACACATTGCTTAGAACCATCTGAGGTTCTATTCTTCCAGTTTTATTCACACATCTGGCTGGGATCCACTTTGCTGTACTGTGGGTCCCTCTTGAGATCAGGACAGGTCCGAAGTGAGATTTGGCACCTGTCACAATCTCTACACACAGGAAAGGGAGATGTGTAGGTGGGCATCCTTTCTGATGCTAGTAGATTTGATTAGCTGGCAGTGGTTGGCCAGTGGTAATCCATTCACCAGCCACATAATTATTCCACACTACTCCATTCAGGAAGAAAGCCTTGTGGCCCCATGGGAACTCACTACATAGTAAGTCACTGCAACTGAGGAACTTGTCATGTGAAAATAGCAGTCACATGCAGCCCTTTCAACATGGCTTCCACATGTTGACTGTAATATATAAATGGACACCTCAGAAAATGTATGCACCAAAGAGACCACAAGAAAAAGATGGATTGTAGATGGAACATGTTTCTCCATTCTTAGAGCAGACTTGTGGATCTTACTGTTTCATCTCTTTCTGTTCAGCTTTGTTAGGTGCAATTTCCCTGACACTTTTAAAATAGATAAAAGCTGGACACAATTTTCCCAAAATGATTTTACAGATAGAGCAGAGCTGGATGGGCACAGATGAATATTCACCCAGTATTTCATGCTGTCACATAATGGCAAAGGGGAGAGGTGCTGAATACATGAAAAAAGTAAAAAGGAACCATAACTTAGCCAGCCTAAGGGCTACATCATTCATTATGTTGTTTTAGTAGGTGTCATGGTTTTATTCTGGATGCATCTGGGGATGTTCTGAGACTCAGAGCATCTCAGCACTTCCTTCCTCTCTGCTGTTTTTCAGAGAGACTGTTGCCGTGCCTTTGGACTAATAGTATGTCTCAGGTGTCTTAACAGCACCAGGTGAGTGAGCCTGTATTTCATGGTTCTGCCATAGAGCAGGACCCTGCAGCCTTGTCCTCAGAGATTTTCAGCCCCTTGTCCACTGAAGAAGATGTTTCATTGATGATAGTTTAGGGACTTGCCTATAAAAAAGTGTCATGAAGCACCATAGAAACATGGAAACAGAGTGAGTCAGAAGGTGTCTCCCGGGCCATCTAGTCTGACCCCCAGGTCCAGCCGGCTCCGCTCACAACATGCCCACCACGTACATGTCCAGCCTATCCTTGAACACCCTTACTGATGGGGCCTCAACCACCTCCTGTGGAAGCCCATTCCATACCCTCGGGGTCCTAACTGTCAAGAAGTACTCTCTGGTATCTAAATTGAACCTTGGTTCCCTGAGCTTCGCTCCATTGGAGCACATCCTGCCCTCCAACCTTAACAGCACCAACCTTCCCAAGATGCAATTACCTAAGTACCTGCAGCTTAGGTACTTAGGTACTTGGGAGCAGCTTTATACTCAGAAACTGATAACTTGGGTCATGAAGAAACTGACATGGCACAGCCTGTCCTAGATAGGGTTTCACTCCCCTTGAAGGAGTGGGTTCAGAGCTTGGGGGTACTCCTTGATTCATCTTTCTCACTTGAGGCTCAGCTGGTCTAAGTAGTTCAGAGTGGCTCCTACCAGCTTTGGCTAGTGACCCAGATGTGCTCTTATCTGGACTGGGATAGTCTGGCTTCAGCAATCTATGCTCTGGTAATCTCTAAATTGTGTGGTGTGCCAGTGTGGTGTAGTGGTTAAGAGAATGGGACTGGGACTCAGACGATCTGGGTTCTAGTCCCCGCTCAGCCATGGAGCCAATTGGGTGACTTTGGGCCAGTCACAGACTCTCGGCCCAACCTACCTCACAGGGTTGTTGTAGGGATAAGATGGAGAAGGAGAATGACGTAAGCTGCCTTGAGCCCTATGTAGGAAAAAGGCAGGATATAAATCGAAAAATAAATAAATAAATAAATAAATAAATAAATAAATAAATATTGGATTACTGTGATGCACTCAATGTGGGGCTGCCTTTGAAGATGGTTCAGAAGTTGCAAAATGCAGCAGCCAGATAAATAACCAGGACCCATAGGTCCAAACACGTAAGATCAATTGTGGCCTGTCTGCATTGGCTGCCTGAATGCTCCCAGTCCCAATTCAAGTGCTGGTTTTAACCTATAAAGCCTTACATGGCTTAGGACAGCAGTTCCAGTCAAAGCATCCCTCACAACATTGATCTGCTCAGACACTACACTCAAGTTTTGTGCCCTTCCTCTGAGTGCTGACTCTGACGGAAGCAGAGGGCGGCAACAAGAGGAAAGGCTTTTCGGTAGTGCTCCCCCACCTATGAAACAATGCCCCCACTGCAGCCCAGCTGGTACCAAATTGGCCATTTTTTCAGTGCCGGGTTAAGACTGCCATTTTTTCTGAGACCTTTAAAGACTTATTTGACTTGAATGGGATCACCCATTCCAATTATTTTGCAGAGTAATTTTTTCTATTGTCTATATTGGGTGTTTAAAACATGTTAATGTTGTTTCCTTTTTAAAGACATTTTATTGTATTTTTACTGTTTGTTTTTTATTGACTGCTATAAACCACTCAGACAGCTTTCAGCGTAAAATTGCTTATTTAAACCTAAGCTTTGTTCTGCTTCTTGTTGAAGCAACAGGCAGGCAATTCTGTCTGGCTTTCAGCTCCAGCACCACTCAGAGCTTTCTCTTACCACCTTGCTTACGTGAGAAACTCAAGGCAGCTTGAACTCTGCTCAAGATCTGATCCATAAAAGATCTCTGCAGCACAGGTTACTATACTGTGCATTGGCAGAAAACACAGTCGGAACAGTTTCGATCATACATCTATCATAATCACAAGTCCAAAGCAATGGTGATACAATGTATGCAGCAGCTGCACTCTGGTACCTCCATTTGCTTTTTCCTCTAGTTTTCACCTACTGTTCTACCTTTTCAATGCAAAGAGTCCAGAAGAAAAAGGAAATGGAAGAACACAAGCCACAGTGGCTATTGTCATGCCTACTACCCTGTACAACAGAAGTGTCAAAACTCTTGTAGCTTTGGATTGGAAGTGACATTCCAGTGATGGGGGTGGAGGGGAGAGCAAAGCCAGAAGGTTGAACAAGAAAGTTTGCTCAACCCTTGAGGATCCAAGTAGGTCAGATTGGGCCCATGAGTCAGAGGTTCAATGACCCTACTATGCAGTATCTACAACCTGTGTTACTCTGCTCTGCTGTCTTAGTCCCATTGTGGCACCAGTATTTTTGAAATCAAAACGTGACAATTCCAGTGCAACATCTGTCAATGGTATCAAGGGCAACAAAGTGGTCCCTGAGGTAGTATCCAAAAGGGCTACTGCACCTCCACAGGTTCCATTGTGTTCACAGGATCTACCAGGGTTGTGGCGCTTCTAAAAATAACTCTGGAAACAAGTGGAAATGCTCAGTTCCAGATTCGGACAGGTCAATGGAGCGCCCTTCTGTGAGTTTCACTCACCTGCCTCATTACAGAAATGATTAGTTTTACTCATTACGGGTTCCTTTTAGAGCTGCCAAAGCCCCACTGCAGGAACAGTGGTTCTCACAAGTACACAGCCCAGTAGGATGCCCTCCCCCCATCATAATCTCTTCCTTTCTTGAGATGCAATGGCAGTATAGTCTGTACATGAGAACAAAATTGCTTTTCCCCACCCTCTCCCTTCCTCCCCCTCTCTCTGCCCAGCAAACAGGATGAAATTTTTTCCTCCTGCTGCTAAATTGGGGGAAAAAATAAAACAGCAGCAGCCGCCTAACAATAAATATCTTGAAGGGAAAAAATAACTGGAGCACTGAAGATAAAAGAACGGCTGTTAAATGAAAATGTTTGGGCAGAAAGACATTAGACAGCACTAGTAATTGTTAATTTGTACTCAGTTGGGGTACGAAAGGGCTTTTATTGCTTCAAATATGCATTTATTCTGCTTTCCTGTTTGAAGAAGGAACACACAGATAAACCTCAAAGCCCCCAAGGTATTAGGTAAAATAAAGTAAAAAAGAATAAAAATCTCCTATAACGAATTTCAATCTTTTTCTGGGAACAGCCACCAAGTCACATTATTTTACACTTTCTTGTAATGAATGACAAAAAATTCAACAGAGCTGGTGGTAACTTCTGTATTGGGCAAGCAGTTAATCTGCCATGATCAGCAGAAATGAAACTAAACTGATGAGGGGCATTCACATATGACACCCAGCTTCTTTCATGTATGTGTAGCAGTATTGTCAAGCTTTTAGGCCTTGGGCCAGGATAGTTTGATTACTTTTCATATATGAGATTTTTCATATATGAAACTAAATAGTACATTTGACCCTCCACCACATTGAGTGTCAGTGCCTCTGAAAAGAAACTGCAACCACCATAGAGATTCTGGGGAATCTCATCATTATGCACAACTCCATATATTCATGGAGTTGCTGCAGAGGGCTTCCTTCCCTTGTTCCAACCAGAGAGAACTCTTCTCCATTTGTCCTGTAACTTCTGAGGAAAGGGCTATAGCTTAATTACAGAGCACATGCTTGGCATGCAAAAGGCACCAGGTTCTATTTCCCCACAGTTCCATGTAGAAATGTACCCATCTGAAAACCAAAAGAGCCAATGAAAACCAGCAGTGAGAACCTGTGGTTTTCCTCCAAATGTTGTTGGACTCTAGCTCTGTTCAGCACCTGCCAGTATGGCCAGTGGTCAGGAATTCTGAGAGCTGTGACGCAGCCATGTCTGGTAAGTAGTTTCCTTCCTCACTTATTTATTTATTTTGTATGGCATTGGTACAATTCGCCAGGAAGTCTACAGTGCTACTGCAGAGTAGCTTGGCTGCCTAAGATTGCTAGCTCTTCAGTTCATGCTCGCATGCTATCCATGATGCCTCACAGGGGGCAAGCCAGCTTTGCACACGAAGCAGCTAGTGCTGATCTGCAGGAATGTCAGTGTCCTCCTGTCTCTCTCCATCGCTGGTGCCGCTGCTGCTGCTGCAGGCTCGATGCTGCAGGTCCAACAAGGGGCTGGTCCTCACACTTCTATGTCCTTCCCCACTGCTGGTGGTAGACAAATGCCGAGCTAAATGAACCAAAGTTCTGATGCTGTATAGTGTAATTCCTGGGAAGGGCACACTGGCCAGAGGGCAGAAGGCCCACAGTGCCATTATTCCAACTCCATCCCAGCAAGAACACCTGCAGCAAGACCAGCCTGACCCTAATCAGATCTCGATGCCTGTTAGTAGCTCACCTTTTTATGTTGGGACCATCAAACTGATCTCTCCCTCTGCCTTTCTCCTCTACTCCTCTTCCTTAGTTTCTTAATTTGTAAATTTGAATGCATGGCCTGTGTCCAACTTATAAATAGCACCTTGCTATCGCAGGTGCTTTAGAAACAAACAAGGGAAGACTGAGGGAAGGAAACCCTGTGCTTCTTCATTTACATTATATGGTTGCTAGTCATCTCTGGCATAGCTTTCCTTCTCAGCTTGTCATCCCTCTCCAGCTGCTTGTCCCATTACTCTGTATCATTTCGTGGGAGTTACCCACACAGGCCTGTTGTTCAGCCTTCAACTCCAGCATGTGTTTTAATAACTAAAGACTGACTTTGCTGAATGCAACCTTCCCAGAAACCTGAGCAGAATATATACGGAGGGCAAATGGTTTATGGGAGGTCTAATGGTCCAGTACTCTACTTTTATGATACTGGGACATGCATGGACAATTGTATACCGTGTTTTCAAGGTATACAAGGTATATTTCAAGGACAATTTCAAGGCCTGAAATTCCTGGGGTTCCATCACTGAAAATTGTTGATTGAGGATGCATGAGAAATTTGTTTCAGTTTGGTTTTGATCAGGATTTTACGCAATTCACATCTTCCAGACTGAACACTGACTGGGTCACAAACCGTACTTGAAGTCTTCCTGGCAGCACTTCCTGACAGTTAGGACCCGAGGGTATGGAATGGGCTTCCACAGGAGGTGGTTGAGGCCCCATCGGTGAGGGTGTTCAAGGATAGACTGGACATGCACATGGTGGGCATGTCATGAGCGGAGCTGGCTGGAGCCGGGGGTCAGACTAGATGGCCCGGGAGGTCCCTTCTGACTCGCTCTGATTCTCTGTTTCTAAGTCTGTATAGTTTCAAGCCAGCAGAGTGATTCATGCATGAAAAATGTGCACAATAAGATGTGTACATTTGAAAAATGTGCATGCAAAAATGCATAGTTTTGGAAAATGCACATAAACACCCTTTCATTGGTGGGAGAAGTATACCTACATTTCAAAGATGTGCACAATTTATATGTATGTTTGGAAAATATGCCCAAAAATATGCATGGATTTTCACACATGCCACTTGCAATATGATATATGCTCAAGTCAGAACAAGCTTCAAGCCAGAATTTGGCAAACTTTGGCAAACTTGAATTTTGCTGATTTACACTTCTCTATTGTGACTCTCTTGTAACTTCACGTTATCACTGTGAACTGTTTTATGAGTTGAAAACTGCATGAATGTGAATGAATACTTTGCTAGTAACATTTAGCCTCCAGTTCTACATGATTGATTACTGTTTTGCAAATAAAAATAATGATCGAAATAATAGGAGAAGAGAGGGAGAGAGAGCTGTGCTTTACTTGAGTGAGTAAGCCTATCCTCACATTGCATTAGTTGCTTGTCTCGTTGTGTATGCGTCAGCTGCCGTTATGCATTAATGATCTGTGCATACCCCATAGCTTTATGATCTGTTATTCTCTGTAATGTTTCATGAAGACTTCGTAGCAGAGGTTCCCAATGGGTAGTTTACAGTGACTGAATTGTAGTGTTGGGATAGCCAAGTTCTCACTACACAGTCGATCCATTAACAAATAATCTCCCGCTTTCCAAAGCAGTTTTCCTTTGTGTTTTCTTTTCTCCTCTCATTTCCTCTAACTCACAGGGTGCTTTGGATTCTCCACTGACAAAGCTGCAACAGAAACCATGGAGACAAGAGGAAGGTGTCTGCAGCTTCTATTCTGCTTAATAAAATATTGACCTTTGTCTGAACTGTCAGTGGTGGAAGAGCTACACCCTAACCTGAAATGTGTCAAGTTTTGCTTTCACTGCTGCTTATTTTTTAGAAAGCCTTGGTCTCTGCGTTGCTGGCACAAAATGCTGCTGACATTCCTGTGGACTTGGTGGCATTTTAGATGCATATCAAGACCAGACATTATAGCATCCAGACTGCTTAGCAAAATCCATGTCAATCAGAATTGGCCATGGGTTAGTAAGCCTATTCCTGCTGTCTTTCAGCATACAAATGCAGAGGCATTTTAGATTTGAGTCACCCCTGAGTCACCTTGCTTAATCTCCTGCTGCCACCTGACTTTCTATGACCCCATCCACATATTTCACATGTCCAGAAGATTGGAAGTCTTCCTGGATGGGGACGGGGTCATTTCTTTCCCCTGTTCTCCTGGTATGTTTCCTAGTAGGTCCCCTCCCTGAAAAATATTAGAGGACGCTAAAATCTACACTGTTTTGCAGTCTTTTACAGATTTCAATATTGGTCTGCTTTGTTTAAGTAAATGCTTTGTTTTGTCTTTTGTTCTCCTGTGATTTAATTATATTATTTGAAATGGTTGTTGCTTTGAGGTCCCCGTGGACAGAAAAGCTATTCATAAATTTTCAAATGGAATTTCTATAATTTTATTTAAAAGATTTCTGCCCCCGCTGGTGTTTGAGCTGGAGGCTGGCTTTGCTGCATGCAGCTTTCACCTGGTTGAGGAAAGCTCGCATGTCACAGCCACTCCAGGGGAGGCAGCAGCTGGAGGAGCACTTCAGCCACCTTCTTGGCCATGGCTGCTCTGTCTGCACCATGTTGTCCCTGCTGGCAAGTTTCCATGGGCATGTCCCTAGCTTTGCATGAGTGCTTCCCCAGGGCCTTGCAGAAAGTGTGCGAACTGATTCAATCGAACTGTGCAAACTGAAAGTGTGCGAACTTGGGTAGACTGCCCTCTGAAGGAAGCCAGAGGTTCCTCAGACTTGATAGATAAACTTTACAGGCCCCCAGGCCAAGGATTCCTCATCTCTGATTTGAAGCCTCCCAAGGCTTCCTACTGTGTACTGAACAAATGATTTAGAGAACTTACAGAAAGCAATGAAATGTAAAAGGGCTTTGACTGAATTGATCTGTGTGTGTGTGTGTGTGTGTGTGCGCGCGCGCGCGCGCATGCACGCATTTGTGTGCACATGCATGTGTGTGATTTATTTTAATAGTTTGTTGTTTCACTGTTCAGAAACTGTTGCAGGTTTTTCTGGCCAGTTGAAGAGGAGAGTTAATTGAAAGAGCATCAGAATTTTCAAAGAAAATAACATCATCTTTTTTTCTGAACTGTAAGATCACTGGGAACTCATACCAATTGAATATAAAGAAAAGGTGCTGACTTAAACCCAGAATCTGGCTGTATAAGTGCATAGATTCAGTTTTGCTCAGAAATTTGCTCAGTATACATTTTTTGGACTGAACATGAACTCTGATGCAATCTGCAGTCAAAGTCCATACATTTCCAAGTTAGCAATGTGATGTGTAGACCAAAAGAAAATCCACAGCATGTGTGCACCGTGCATTCCAAAATGTGTGTAAATACACTTTGATCATGGGAGACGATTCTGTGCATTTCAAAACTGCATGCATTTCAAAATGTGTATATTTCAAAATGAGCACAGTTGATACATACATTTGGGGAAAATACACATGGGTCTTCATGTGAAAATAGAAAAAAGCTTGCAATGTAGTATGGATTCAGAGTAAGAATTAAAGTGGAATTCAGAGAACTTTGGAAAACTCAAATTTTGCTAATTTGTACATCTTTATTCTACATTCCAGCTTGGAATTTGTTTATTGTCTTGAGGCCAGAGTGTATAAAAAATCTCTATGAGTCAAACACAGTTAACACACAGCACACTTTCTGGGCAATTACTTGACAAGACTGCCTCTTGTTAGGCTCAATACTATCATAAGACTTATTTAAACCTAGGAGGTTCCTTCATAGAATCATAGAACAATAGAATGCTCAATGGAGGGCTGCAAGTTAAAGTATCCCTGACAGATGGCTGTCCAACTGCATCCTGAGTGCCCCCAGTGTGGGAGAGCCTATGACCTCCCGAGGTATTTGGGTCCATTGCGGTACTGTTTCAATAGTTAGGAAATTTTCCTGAAGTCCAGCCAGAATCTGGCTTTCTGTGACTTGAGCTCCTTATTCCATGTCTGCACTCTGGAATGATTGAGAAGAGATCCTCTCCTCCTCTGTGAGACAGCCTTTCAAGTACTTGAAGAGTGTTATCATATCTCCTTTCAGTCTTCTCTTTTCCAGGCTAAACATGCTCAGTTCTTTCAATCCCTTGTCACAGGGCTTTGCTTCCAGTCTCCTGATCATCTTCTTTTCCTTCCTCTGAACTTTTCCAGTTTGTCTGCATCTTTCTTGATGTGTGGTGCCCAGAACTGAACACAATATTCAAGATGGGCCCTAACTAGTGCTAAATAGAGGAAAACCAATACCACCTGTGCTTTGGAAGTTATGCTTCTATTAATGCAGCCCCATGTAGCATTTTCGCAGCCACAGCACATTGTTGGCTCATATTCAATTGCATGTAGCATAATTGAACCAAATATCCTCTATCTTGCAACTGTGCATTTGGTTCGCTTTTCCTAGTTGTAGAACTTGGCATTTGTCCCTACTGAATTGCCTGTTGTTGCTCTCAGTGCTCTGGCCATCAGGATCACTTTGAATCTTGTTTCTGTCTTCCAGGGCATTAACTATCCTATCCAATTCTGTGTCATCTGCAAATCAGACCAAGATTTCCAGCAACTCCTCATCCAAGTCATTCATAAAACAATGCTGCAAGGTGCTGGTCTCAGGGCTGAGCTCTGCTACCCAACTTGTTATGTCTCCTTAGTCTGAGAAAGTGCCACTGATGAGCACTGTTTGGGTCCAAATCTGTAGCCAGTTGGGGATCATCCTTGTAGGTGTTCTATCTAGCCAACTGTTACCCAGTTTACTGATCAGAACATCATGGGGAACTTTGTCAAAAGCGTTACTGAAGTCAAGATATATTATTTTAAGTCTACAGCGTTCCCACAGTCCACAAGGGAGGTTACCCAAACAACAATGAGGCCAGTTTAGTTTGGAAAGATTTGTTGTTGCTACATCCATGCTGGCTCCTAGTAATTACTCCATTGTCTTTAACTTGCTCCCAGACTGACTTCTTTTTTATCTGGTCCAGAATTTTCCCAGGGATTTATATCAGACTAACTGGTCTGTACTTCCCAGTATTCTCCTTTTTGCCCCTTTTAAAGATAGGGATAACATTTTCCTCCAGTCATCTGGCACTCCACCCTCCTGCATGATTTCTTAAAGATAATAGACAGTGGTTCTGGGAGTTCTTCTGGCAGTTCCTTTATTACTATAGAATACATTTCATCATGCCCTTAAGATTTGAATTTATTCAGAGAAATTAGGTATTCCTTGACCATTTATTAACCTCAAGCTTCAATCCTGCCTCTTCAGTTGGTATCTCATTTCTGTCAGCAGGGGTTGTAGACTTGCTTTTGGCAGAAGGCTGGATCAACTGAACACTTTGGTCTTTTCTTTGACATCTGTTATCAATTTGCCCTCCTCACAGAGAAGCTGAACAACCATTTCTTTTCTCTGTCTTATACCTGGAAAAAATCTCTCTCTCTCTCTCAGTTGCTTTTAGCATCCCTTGCTAGCTTCAGCTTCTTCTCAGTTTTAGCCATCCTGCACTTCTATGCCAACTATCTGTTGCCTGGCTTTCCATATACTTTTTTAAAAACTTCCACTTATCATGGACTCCTTTTTTCCCCTTAGGATCATTTGGTCATTTGTCACAGGACCTTATCATTGTCCTGATTTCCCAAAATCCACAGGACAAGTATGACTACACTCCATTTTGGCTTCCTTTAAAATCAAGAACCTAAGCGTGTTATGCTCACTTTTCCCCAGAGTAACTTTCACGTTATCCACTAAATCATCTCTAGTAATTGCTCGATTTAATTGCTATATTCCAGTCATGGGAGTAATCCCACCAAGGTTCAATAATGCCTTTCAGGTCATATTAGCCTTCGTGTAGTAAGAGCTCAAGTTCATTCTGCTTGTTTCCCATACCCATGTGCTTTACATTCTAGTGGCCCTTCGCTGCACTGATTCCAACCTTCATGCTTTGGCCAAACACATTCTCTTTCAGCTTTTCAGAGGTACAACCCATCCCTTGCCAGCAGTCCATCTTCCAGATAGCATAGTCTGTGGTCCCAGAATTTGAATCTCTCACATTGGCACCACGTTTGTAGCCAGTATTTTTCTTTCCATTTCTATTCCTCTTCCAAGATCTGGGAGTATGGATGAGAAAACTATCTAGTCTCAAAGTTCTTGAATTTCCTCCCCAGAGCTTCAAAATCTGATATGTTTTCTTTATAGCTCCATTTGGCAGTATCATTTGTTCCTACGTGGATTAGACAATGGGATAAAACAGCAATTGACATTTCCCTAATCACACAAATATTCTGAAATCCATATGGCACAATAACTTTATTAAGCCAAATCAAAGATCACCCCACCCAAAACTGCAAACTTGCAAGGTCTCTAGAGTTCTTCATCAGGCAAAATGTAATGCAAAGCAGGTTGGTGGGAAAATAATAAAAAAAGACAGGGTGACTGGTATAGGCAGGATGTTGGCTTTGTCAGAGTCTTAAGATGACATGAAGGAGCATCTGCAGACATTCAGACTGGGCTGTCAGGCAGTATGATGTTTCAGGTTACAGTTCCCTTAGCACCACTGGGAACAAGAAAATAGCAGGCAACCAAGGATCCTCCATTTCAAAAATTTAAATCCCAGCTGTTAACTCAAAATCGTCTCCTTTCTAGGCAAACCAAGTCAGCTCCTTGGCTGGTGGAAAACAGAAGTAGGGATCAACTAGGCAGCATGTTGCAGCTCTTCTGTCTTTCCTTGGAAAGGTTGATTGCCTCTAGTTCTTTACTACCTTGATTATCTAAACCTGGAAAGAAATATCTGAGAAGACTTAATGCCAATGAAACACAGAAAAGATGCCAAATCCCAAGAGGTTCCCCCCATGCTAGTTAATGTCCTATATTACTTCCAAAGTGTGATCTTCTCTATTACTCCAGTCCAGTGATAAATACATCAGATATACTATGAGTATGAGAATCGATTCTCTTCACAGGATCAACAAAGCAATTTGCTGTCTGGGTCTTGTTCGGCTGTGAATAATAAACAGTAATAAGGGAAGTATGGGCAGTTTAACACACCTTGCACAATCCGGAATTTAGAAACCATTAAGAGCCACATTAGTCATTAAAGGTAAAATGAGAGAAGATCAGAAATAAATAAAGCCCGGGACCCAATTGTCAGCATTGTCTCTAGCAGTATCTAATCCATCAAAGGTTCTTCAGGCTCCAGAGCGCTGCCATCAAACAACAGTCACTAATTCAATGAGGTGTGAAAGCGCCTATTTGTGCAAGAAGAAGGGGAAAGGGATGCTTGCCCAAAGACAATCAGCTGCCTCTTTTAATCAGTTCAAAGGCTGTGAGCACCTAGGTAGGTGCTGATAAAGGTTGCTGATTCAGTGTGACCATGCGTGCCATGGACTAGTGCCTGACCTGGAAGAAAATAGGTCGAAGGCAAGATGGATTTAAAAGAATTAGGATGGTTTAAAGGACTGGGCTAGGTATGATAACCCACACTCAAGAACTGAGTATAGGTTAGTGCAGGTTGTTGTTGAAACATGACTTATTATGTTTGAATCCAGGCAAGATAACAAACCTTGATGAACAAACCACAGTTCACAACTCCCCCCCCCCAACAGAAAATGGGAGAGGGTTCTTTCAATTGATTGTTAGTGGTAACAAGCCATGGCTTGTTAGTGAGCTGAGTTCAGACAGTTCAACGCTCCAACAGCAAACAACCCACAGCTCAATGACAATCAACACTTAACCTTTGTATGTGGGTTATCATGTTGCCTAAACCCTGTCAAAGTGGGATAAATAAGTAAAAAGGGTGCAGGGTGGTCAGGCCAGACTCAGTTACCTCTGCTGGAAATGAGTTGCCTTGGAATCCTTTCCAACCCATCCTACTTGATGTCAAGTAGTGCTTCAGGCAATCCTATGCAACCCATGGCGTTTGTTTGTTTCCTGAGTTGCAGTCCACACAGGAAAATGATATCCCAAATTCTACATAATCTGTCCAAGCTACTTCCAGTTGGTTCTAAAACACCAACCTGGAAACAAGGAAAGGTTCCTTGCAAACATGACCCCTGACTGGATCTGTTAATCCCATCTCTGTACTACAACATAATATGTTGGCATTAAGAAGCAAAATAACCACCAACCAACACACTCCTTCATATGTTTAGACAGAAAAAATGCCTACAAAGGCCATTTGGCATGCCCTGGCCTAAGGAACTATTAGGTCTTTTCCTGTATAAAAATGCATAGAATTATGCCCTTACTGGTGACTTAATTGCTCTCAGGTTCATCAACTATTGCTTTCCTTTTAAAATTCTGCTGTTTGAAATGAGTACATCTGAGCAAGTGCAAAAAGCCTTCCTTATCTGACAGTAATCAGTTCCTTTAAAAAATCAGGGTAAGGACAATTTGTCTTGGAACATAAACAGAATAGCCCTGAAAGGTCCTCTTTTTTAATAAAAGGAAAAGTAAGGAAGCCACAGAAATATCAGATGCCAGCTTTTTTTTTTTTTTTTTTAAGCTATCCTTCTATCTTGGTATCTGGCAAGAAAGATGAAATCTGGATAGTTGGCAAGCCTGCAAGATTCCCTATTTTAAAGTTAGTGTATAAAAAACAAACCTAGCTGTACAGGCAACTGTACTCCCAGTATGTTATAATTGTCCTGCATCATCCATACTGATTTAGCCACTTTGCATGGGATGGGCAGTGACAGGATTGATCTGTGGTAGGCACAGTTGCACTGGATCGTGGAAGGTTGCCAGCTCTTGAATCAGCCTCTGCAGCTATCCCCTGAACAACAATTAGCAGTTAATGAGAGGGGGGTTTGCATGAACGTTAATAGCATTTGCCACACCAATGACACAAGTATTGACCATTCCTTCAACAGCAGTATAAAGAGGCTCTGTGCACATGAGGGTGTGAAATCATGCTCTAGCGTTCCCATGACGGCCATAAAGACCCCTCCTTTGCACCTGCACTCACTCAAAGACATTGTGAGAACTCACTGAGGCTGCCATTCCAATCAGCGATTTTCCATCCTGCTGCTTCCAGTTCTTCTTAAGAATGTGGATTTTATGGGAGAGAAAAACGGGGAAATGATGGCCATGTTTTGCTGCCGGAAACCATAGCCTCTAGGCTTCATTGCTCTCTGCATTGTTTCTCACCTCCCAGATCTGCTACTTTTTTAGGACCTGTCCTGGAATTTGAATATCTCTGCTTGTTAGACAGAAGCAGTGTCCTGGACTGACATCTGCCTGGCACAGTAAGAACCAAGAGTGACTAAGATTCTGTTTCATTGTAGAGGCAGCTTTAAGGAAAGGTCAAAGAGGCTTCATCACATTCAACAATGGGCATAAGCAAATGAATGTTATTGCCTTTCCACCTGGAGTCCTTTGTTGTTCAGTCAGATCACATCCTCTTTGCTACCAGTATTAGCTTGCTATTTTATTACATTCCTTAACCTTCTCCCAATTAATTGTTGTTTTGAGGGCATCATGTGGCATTCAGTATGAGGGGACCATTGGTGATACATTTGAAACATCCCATTACCTTATGCTCTTTTTCTTTAATGGCCTTCTGATGGATTCCAAATATTCATTGCTTCCTCTTTCAATTTCAGCCCATGGCATATCAAACTCTCCATCCAGGGATGAAACTCTACATTATATCCTCCACTTGCACTTAAAGAGACCAGGAAAAATGGAAAACACAAAAGAAAGTGATAGCTTCTTTGAGCAGTAGGAGTACACAATGAACCTTGGGTCTAAACTCACATTTGCTTAGGGTTGTGTTATCGTATGTTTATTTACAAAATAATTATCCATGGAAAATATATGGCAATGCAATATTTTATTTATGACTGAGATATCAGAGTAAAATTTGGAGTGCACATTCAGAAATAAATCATGCATTTCACATTCAAGCACCAAGTTCATTTACGTTGCCAGTGACTTCAGCAAGCAGATTTGGACTTGGGCTTCCTGCCACCCCACATTCTCTAAATTAGTAGCCAAATAGCTCAGATCTCATGAGATAGCAGCTCATCTGCATACTCCTGCTTCACTGATGGAGCCAGATCACTCAAGCTGATTAGGGCTTGGCTTTGTTCCCCACACATTCTCTGAACCAGTGGGCCAAATGAACGGCATTGCATCTCATCTCACTTGGCCCTACATATTCTAGCTCTTTATGGAAAATAAGGGACAGCATTCTCCAGATTGGATTTTGAAGTGATCTTTTACAACATGGGCCAGGAAAAGTGTTCACAGCTGTTGTACTATTCCTTGATTTTAACAATTTGCTGGACTTTTGGTCACCTGAGGGTTGGGGATGAAGTTCTGGAGAAAGGGGGTATGCAACCGAAGTATGCTGCTTTTTGTAGCCTAATTATGTTTGTTTGCTTTCAGGGAAATTTGGGGGTCAGTGTAAATTGCCACAGAGCAAGTCACTAACTGTTAGTATATCAGAACAGTAACCAAAAAGGTTTGTCCATTTCAAAACTATTTCTGCAGGAAGTCTCTGCCACCTAGAGACCAAAAAACAATGTTTCCTTTAAAAAGCAATTGCAGATATATGGTTGTAAAAACACCTCTTCTAGATATAGCAAGAATGGTGCTCATGAGTGTATGTTGGGGCAGGATGAGGGGTTCAATCTGCTCCTTCCACAGATTTGAATTTGGTGTTATTCATCTTGGACCACTAGGACCAAAGAGGCTACACTGCTGGTTCATTGTTAATACCAGAAGTATTCTGTGTCATAAAATCATTATCTGAAGTGGCATGCAATTTGATTCCAAATATTTTATTGCGTATTTGCAATAAACAAACAAGTCACCACCTGTGTTACTTTAAATGATTAATTAATTGATGAAATCAATTGAATTCTGGACAGTTCATCGATTCACAGAAAGGTCTGAATATGGTCTGATGCAGCAGCAAAGGAGACTAGAATCTGATGCGTACTTGGCAGGAGTCCCAACTAGAAGCACCATGTAGATCTCTTTGACTTCCATGAATTTAGAAGGAGGCACACATAAAATGAACAATAAATCATTATAAGAAGCATTAATATGGAACCAACTGAACTAGGAAAGAGGGAATTCTTTCCATTTCAGGCTCTTCATGGTGTGGTGGGCACCAGTGGCATGCAGAAGAAAAACATGTTTTTTCCAGGACAGAATCTTAGTTGAAGCTGTAGGAAGTTTGATCTGGAGCTTGGGTTGGGTAAAGCTTACAGAGTAGCTTAACCTGCAGTCTCACAGCATGAACAAAACTGGTATGACCCATTGAGGGTTTTGTAGAACCTCCACGATACATGGATCTCCTCCAGTGAGAGCACTTCAGTCATGCTCACTTTTGAGATCTTAGTCTACTCTCATTAGAGAGTAATGAGGAGGGTGGGGAGATAGTAGATACAAACATTAATCCACTATTCCTGATCATTTTCAACAAGTAGGAGAACAGTGAAAAGGTCGACTAGGATTCACACTATGTCTGGTTTAATGGAAACCTGCTATTTATTTATTTATAACTTTTGTATACTGCCCACTACCAAATGGTATCAGGATGGTCTTTGTCCCAGCAACCCAATCCTGCCGGGTTCTGGTGTCAGCCATGAGAATTAACTGTCTGTGTTTGTACCACAGAGGAGTGGTATGGAGAAGCATTCAGTTCTGTGAGAACCCCCTTCAGCAATCTGGTGGTACAGTCTAGCATGGATACATCACATTAGGGGAATTAGGCCAATGGCTTGAGCAGAACCTCTTTCAGCTCAAGGCCCAAATTCTATTGTGGAGAAGGTCTGGGGTGCCACATCCCAGTGGTGGGTAGGGCCGAAAAAATGGTGGACCCAAATGTCAAAGATACCACATCTTTTAGATTGAAGCTTATTGCGAGAAAAAAATGGTTTAGGAGAAGCATTCCCTGCTTGTAAAAACAGGGAGAATGCACGAGAGCCAGGAAACCACCCAAAAAAAGAATATATGGTTGGGGGAGAGGTGTTAGGGCCAGAGAAGGGGTATAGTCATCTGAGGAATCCCTGGAATGGGGGACTGGGACTGCCAGTGGGAAACATCTACCCCTTGGGCTTAAGGTTCTGCCTCCCCCTCCCCTCCAAAGCCTTTGATATCACTTTGCATTGGTTCACTTTTCCTCAGGCCAAATACAAAACACCAGTATAAATGAAAGCTATTTACAGAATGTAAGTGCATCTGTCTGTACAGATGATAAAGTGGAGATGAACTGAAGAGCAGGCAGGGATACCTGACCTACTTTTACGAAAAAGATAAAGGCCCTCAAATCATGGCAACAGCTATGATCAAAGCAATATGAACGGAAATGTTGAATGTGCCTGTACAGCTGCATGGAGCTGGCTCAGGCTTCCCAATGGATATTTGTCATTCAGCAAAGACTAACTGGGAGTGGCCCTTTGAAAAAGTACATCCTGTACAGATCTGAGCCTGCACGCCATACTGATCGAGTAAAATTACACCATCCCTCCAGGGTGTGATGTATGGCCACTTCGTATTTCCCCTGTAGTCATCAATCACGGTCAATATCCTTCACACAAAGGTTTTTTTAAATGAAATGTATTTAATATACATAAAATAATGTCTGTTCCAGCAATATTTGCAGAGGTAAAGAGAGCATCCACTTGTTAGCCAAAGCAGAATCTAAAAGCAGAATCAGAAGTATTGCAGGCAGGAGATACCTAAAGGCTGTCAAGAGAATGAATTTTCCTCAAATGACAGTTTTTGTTCCTAGGTTTTGCAGGAATGACCTCCGTCAAGTTGGATTTCTTTTACTACTTTCTGCTACTTTCAACCTTAGTTGTGGCTATATGTTGATAATAAATGGATTGGTCTCTCTGGGTGAGGATAACTCCTGATCAGAAGCAGAACTTGTGGTGTTTCAATTCATCTTTCAAGAGAGAAAAGGTTGAGGGGGGAGGTTGTAGAAATAGAATACTGAGCATCTCACCACATCATCAACCAGGATTCCTTTTCTTTATAGATAATTCTCAAGCTTAGGCTTGCAAATTTACCGTAAGCAACTGAACACATTTCCCATAACCAGACAATAGTGTTTGGCTCAAGGAACAATCCCCTCTAAATGTCAGTAGCCATGCATGATCACAATATTCTATGGTGCTGCAAATGGACTGTGAATGTACTCTGAGAAAATTATGACACAAATCTAAGGATTTGGGCCTCCTATGTACATATGTGTGTCTCAAGATAGAACATTGATTTTAAAAGGCCAGAATTAGGCATTTGCTGATATCTCATGAATTATGAAATACTTGATTCAGTTTTGGAGTGGTCCATAAATACGGCACAACTTATTATGTTTGGATCTGTCACCCAATCTTGTCAGTGCTTCACCAGCTTACCACATTCTTAGTCAACACGTGTCCTAGAAGTTTCCCACACCATAAATGGCGCACACAAATAGCATATACATATGTTACTCTGGGAGGAACAAGATACCTCAAGAATGATTTAAGACTGATGATGTTATACAAAATGTGACCACTCAGGATAGCTTCATCACACCTCCTCCAAGAGTGATTAGTTGAACTGGCACCGAAGCTGAAGCTGAAGCTGGGATAAGACTAGCAACAACCCTGGCCCCTACTCAGTGCAATGCCTTGTAGTCAAGACCAGAACTCAGTATGCCTCTGGTAAGCATGCAGAAGACATTTGGTAAGGAATAGTTCTGTTTCTGTTACACACACACATCATAAAACAGTACACATCCATCACCTCTTCTGCAGAATACATTTCAAAAGTTGTGGGTCTGTGAGTTACAAATGTCTGAATTGTGAACAACACATACTTACAAATGAACTGCCATACAGCCTATTAATTTTTTAAAAAAATTGCTGCAAAAATGTCATTACCATAGAGAGAGAGGAAGTGAAGGAGGATAGAGGGAAGGCCTCCAAAGCATCACCATAGAGAAGTAGTGAAAGGGAGAGCAGGAGGCCTCCAAAGCATGTCTTCCTGCCTCACCCATCCAGACAGGGAAATCTCTCTGGCATTTTGCTGCTGCAAAGAGAGAGCACTGGTGAATTCAGGTGGTGGGAGCAGGGGATATTTTCAGTTTTTCCACTTTCACAGAGGTATTGCACTCCTAACCCCCGTGAATGTGGAAGGCCAACTACATGTGATCCAAATTACATACAAATTCAACTTTCTGTTTTCTCACAGAATGGAACTTGTTCATAACCTGGGAACTACCTGCACTTTTGCAGTACTCAAACACTGGAAATTTATGTTCTGCTGCTATCTAGTGGCCAGGTTCCAACCAGCAAAGATTGGAAAAATGAGCTAGCTGAATTTGCAGTGATGACAAAATTAACCAACTATGTATATAGAAGACTGGTTCAAGTTTTTACTGATAAATGGGAAGCTTATTATGCATATTCTACTTAATAAGTGAGACAAAAATAGAGTTTAAGTGAGGATGATTAAGCTGATATATCTTTTAAGAAGGCATAAAAAGGGAATCCAGGTAATGAATGTAATTACAATTGAAAACTTATCAATTTTTATTTTATTTGCAACTGAGAAAAAAATGGAATCTTTGGCTATCATAGTTTTCTGAAATAGGGACGGGAGGAAGAGGAGGAGAAGAGGAAATGGGTGGGAAGTGGAGGGGGAGAGGAAGGGAGAGTGAAAAGAGGGAAAACTATCTTTAATTCTAATTTGGTTTCTAGATATGCTCTGAGGTGCATCAGTTTACTCATTGTCTACTTTAAAGCAATTCTCTATGTGAAATTATTTGTTTTATTTGGCTACTTCCTAATTTAATTGAGAATTACCTATAACTATGTATTATCATGTAAAATTGTAGCTATAAGTTTAGATGAGATAATGGCTATTGCCGATTCTTTGTGGAACTTCTTGCATCTAGTTTTATAAGCAATTTTAATACATGGTCCCTTGGTAACTTTTTCTTCTGATGCTATTGTTTTTCTTTCTATTTCTTATTATTTCCAAAAATAATAAAAAAAATTAAACTGTCAGGGAGATGACAGTTCCCTCCTCATTTAATTGTATGAATAAATAAAGGAGATTGGTAGACTGCACACTAAATATCCCTTGGTGGCATCATCCACGGATGATGTAGTTTTATGAACTAAACTCCAGCATTTATTCTGGTACTTTACAGTAGAGCTGGGTGGCTCTCCAGCTTGCAGGATCTATTTTTTTCCTGCTAGATCTTTGGAATCCTCCAACGTGAACCCGAATTAAGGAATAAGGTGCCTCTGAGCACATGCTTAATCCAGGAATGTGTGAAGCAAGTTTTCAAGTTGTTTCATCAAACAGAAACAGAAACCATGTTTTCTCCCAACTTTCTTTTACAGTAACCTGATTTGATGCAGAGAAATATTTTTAGTTGTTGCAACTCTTAGAAAATTGGGAGTACCCCCCCCCCAGTGCCAATCACTTCCATGTAGCCTGAAGTGCCTGATCCTGCCTAATCTTGGAAGCTAAGCAGGGTCAGGCCTGGGCAGAAGTGGGATGGGTGACTTGAGTGTATGATTCTATGATTATTGCTGTCAACTGCCTAGAGAGCTTTGGCTATGGGCAGTATAAAAATGTAATAATAATAATAATAATTTATTATATTTCTGTACTTGTTTAATAACCAGGGCTCTCTGGGCACTTACATGCTGTCCAGTCATCTCTGATTTATGACAACCTTATGAATGAATGGCACTTCAAAATGCACTCTTCTTAACAGTCCTGCTCAGCTCTTATAAATGTAAGGCTATGACTTCCTCTATGAAATCAATCCATATCCTATTTGGTCTTTTTATTTATTTATTTATTTATTTTATACAATTTGTATGCTGTCCAATTATTTGCGTCTCTGGACAGCTTACAGCATAAATAAATTGACAACCCACTCTGGCTGCAAGTTAGTAAAATACAATAATAAAATTCAATATTAAATCATTGATTAAATAAAAAGGTCTCAACCTGGAACCGAAAAACATATAATGACGGTGCCAGGCAGACCTCTCTGGGGAGTGCATTCCATAGTTGGGGTGCGACCGCAGAGAAGGCCCTGCTCTGGGTACTCTGCCTCCTAACATCTTTCACAGAGGGTTTTTTTTTTTTTTTTCTTCTTCTGCCTTTGAATTCTCCTAGCATGATTGTCCTCTCCAGTGAGCCTTCCCCATGTATTACAGCCTTGGTTGTGTCATTTTTGCTTCCAGGGAAAGTTCTGGCTTGATTCAATCTTGGACCCACCTTTTTCATAGTCCAGGATATTTGCAGAGCTCTCCTGCCGTACCAGGTGTCAGATGTATCAATTTTCTTCCTGTCAGCTTTCTTCACTGCCCAGCTTTCACACTCCTAGACAGTGAATGGGAATATAAGAGTATGGAGAATCATGACCTTGGTCTCCAGTGAGATGTTATTTGTTTTTCGGCGCCAGGCGAAGACCTTTTTATTTAAGCGTCATTTTAATTGTTAACAATATCTGCTTATTTATCTGGCCAGGGCGACTTCTTTTATATTGTTATTAATTTTATATTGTTATTTTTGTATTTTATTGTATTTTCTTTTGTGTTGTGAGCCACCCCGAGGCTTCGGCAAGGGGCGGCATAGAAATGTTTTAATAAATAAATAAATAAATAAAATGTTCTTATACTTGATGATCTTCACTGCTGCCCTTCCTAGCCTCAAAAATTCTTCTAATTTCTTGGCTGCAGCCTCTGTATGAAATGATGATTGAGCCAAAGTTTCAAAATCTTTCACAATGTCAGTTTGTTTGTTGCCATAAAGGTCATGCAATTCTTCCATTGTCGTGTTTTTGTTTTGCTTTGTTTTCTGCAGTCTGTTCGGCTGCAGCCTGCTTTTGGAATTGTTTCAGTTCATTGATACTTTCTGCCTGTAATATGGTATCTTCTGCGTATCTCAGTTATTGATGGGTCATTTCCCAATTTTCAGTCCTTCTTTCTCTGATCCTAAATTAGCTTTTCTTATGATATATTCTGCATTTATAGTTCATGGTCACTACCCCAATCTGCTCCTAGTCCTGTTTCGGTGGTGAGAATACAGATTTTCCATCTTGATTTCGATATTGGCCATTGATCAGTTGCCTGAACTATGTATTTGCAACAGGCAAATGGTTGGCTCCACAGGGTTCTTTGAGTCGTTCTTCTGCTTTGTATCTGAGCTGCAATTCAAATTGTCCCACATCATTGGATTATGCTTTTTTCCCTATGTTTGCATTCCGGTCACCTAGGATTATCAAAATGTCTTGGTTTGGTGTGTTATCAATTTCCTTTTGAACACCTGCATTAAACCTTTTGATTTCTTCTTCTTCAGCATCTGTTGTTGGAGCATAGACTTGAAAGATGGCTGTGTTGATAGGTTTCCCAAGAACTCTGACTAATATGGTTCAGTTGGACTTTGTGTTACAGCTTCTTATTGCCTGTACTCTCAATATTTAGAGTCACTCTGTTTCTTTGTGTCTGTGGAGGAACACCTTAAAATTTGTTACAAAAATTACATACATAAAAACATACAACAGGGAGTAACTCACCCATATCTAAAAGGAAGTTCAAACAATCAACAACGAAATCATGCAACAGTAACCCATTAGATCTATCTTCTGCCCAAACAGAGATAACGAAGAGAAAAATATACACACGTGAAAAAAATATGCTGTTTCTAGAACGTGCCAGCAGATGGCGACAGAGTACACCAAATGCAGCAAATGCTTATAAAGGAAAACAAGCGATCGCACAATATATAGATTTCTATACCATCCATCTGTTGTCTTCATGCTGATTATAATTTTTCAAAGCTTTATAACATTCCTCTTTTGGTTATGTTTCTCTATATTTAGAATTCTATCCTTCCATTTTAAAGAAAGTGCTTCTTCTGTTAGTTGTCATTTTCAGCCATCTGTCTGTACTGTTTTCCAGCCACTTAGAACAGTATTCCCATACAGATCACTGATTTATATAAAAAAACAGATATACTTGCTGCATTATTTTCTCTTCCATTTACAATCATAACTGACACATAAGTTCTCCCTTTTGCTCCTAGAATTCACTGTTCAGGGTTTACATTGTATTGTAGGATCAGTTTCACAAACGGCCTCAGCCAATTCAGATGCAGATTTGTACATCTAAACTTATAGTATTTCTCCAGATGCTTTCCATTTTGCAATTACAGGGAATTATGTTAGTCTTTTAATGTTTTGAGAGATCCTTTGCATATGGAGAATGGATCAAAAAAAAGCAGTGATTGATGTGTTTGGGGACCTTTAATATAGCATGTTACACTTTAAATCCTTTTAAAAATAATTCCCTCACCATTCATTGTTTCCACCTTGCTCTCATTTCACCAATATCCAATCCTTGCTTTATTTCAACTTTACTATGCCCTTTCCCCAACTCTGATGCATGTCATATTTTATGAATGGTCCCAGGGGGATGAAAGAGACTACAGCTCCTTGGGGCACACGGTTGGAGCTGCTCATCAATCACATTATTTATAAGCAGCTCGTTTGTCCAGAGGAAGAGCAAATGGCTACATCTCTCCCGTGACATTTTTCATTACCAATCAATGTTCCTGTAAAGAAGAGATGGCCTCATTTTGCTGCCCTTCAAGGCTTGTTCTCCTGAACAATAACGCTGATTAATAAAGTCCACCAAAGCCTTTGGGGGATTTCCTTTCTTTCCTGGGAA
The DNA here is from genome assembly GCF_004798865.1 of Varanus komodoensis. Classification (NCBI taxonomy): domain Eukaryota; kingdom Metazoa; phylum Chordata; class Lepidosauria; order Squamata; family Varanidae; genus Varanus; species Varanus komodoensis. The sequence goes on from NW_025335268.1 coordinate 128,986,264, forward strand.
AACAACACACATTTGCAGGAACAGGAGGGGATGCGGTAAGTGAAAGATGGAACAATCTGATGGAGAAGAACAGCGCCAGTTTCTGGATCTCTTGTGCACTTCAGCATTGGGAGGCAACCTTATGGAGGTATCTGTTCTTATCTCATCCATGCAATATCTATGTTCTTGCCACAGTGAGATTGTCCTGCAGCCTCCTACCAGTCAATTAAGTACATCTCCTTCCATTATTGAAAATGATAGAACCGTCTGGGTCTGTTTCTTCTTCATATATGGAGCTGAATGGAGTTGTGTAAGGAGGAGCATCCAGTGGATCAGGTTAGATCCCATGAGAAGGCTTTTTTCATGCATGCAGGATAGAACCTGTATGCTTCTATCCTGTAACCCAGGGCAGGCAAAATAATTATTCTGTACCAAACAAAAAACAAAACAAATAAACAAAACCCAAACCCCAGTTCTACACACAGGAAACCCAATGCATTGCACCCACAAAGAACACTTTGCATTGAAATACTCAAATCAGACTGTGTATGTGCATCAGAACACTCTGGCTGCATATCTTGCATGAGCCTGATATCTATATGTTAATATAAGAAGCCTATTTTCACTCTTAAATTAAACCTGAGATATTTAGGGTTTGCTTATGTTTGGCAGAAAGGAATTTTCCACCAGAAAGCTGACATGATAAACAGCTGAAGTGGGACTTGAATTACCTAGGGTTCTCTGATCTGACCAGTGTTCTTCTGCAGTGACAATTAACTCTAGTTTTTGTGGACTGATCTCTTGGAGAATGAAAAGAAGTTGATCTAGTCCTACAGTAAAGATGCTGGGCTGTTTGGCCTGTTAGTTAATTATGTTTACATGAGAGAGTAACAATTTCAATCCAATTCAGTTTCAGTCTGAACCACATTCAGATTTATGCGGCTCTGGCCATTTGCTGCCTTGCTGTGAGAAGGTTTCAGTGCTTTGTTTGAGGAAAATATTTTGAAGAGATTTTATATTTCGAAAACATCCATGGCACTTTCTATGGCTCGTTAGCCGTAAGCATGCTGTTGACCTATCGGTACTCTGCATTTCTTCTATTTTATTTCCTAAGGTGACATTTTCTTCTCTAGGAATATAAATGAATATGTGAATATTGATGAAGCAAAAGGTCACATGGATGGAAATATATTCAAAGATTGTATTGTAGATTGAAAATGAACTCCTCAGAACCACAGGTTTTGTTTGGTCAGTTAAGCCTTTTCCAGCAATTCAGCAAGTAACATAAACACCTGATTAAATTCTAACCACCTTGGCTACTTCTCTAACCTTGCTTTGCATGTGATACATGTGAAATTCCACTCAAAGAACTTTGCACTGAAATGCAGAGGCTTGTATTTAATGGACTGTATTCTTAAATAGGAAATAGGTATGTATAGAAACATCACCGCCTCTCCCCTCCTTGCTACCAATCCAGTTTGTGTATTATGTTCTTACTTTTCTTAAACTATGAATTAAATATGAAACCTTTCTTCAGTTTTAAAATATTAATGGCAGAACATGTTACATTTAATTTTGTAACTCGTGCATAGGAACTTTTCAGACTGAGGGTGCCCTTTAAGGTGAAATCTCCTAATATTAAAACACAGGGTCACCCAATGAACTTGAAACATGAGAGATCCAGAAAGGGGAAACTGGAGTTTTTCTTCACACAGCAATAAACCATGTGAGTTGAGCCCAACAGGTGTAATGATGGCCACCAATCTGGCTACCTTTTAAGGGGGATTTGACAGTTTCATGAAGGGTACAGCTATCAGTGGCTACTAGTTATGGTAGCTCTGTGCTACTCCAGTATGGCCTCTGCACACCATTTGCTGGGAAACAGGAAGGTGCTCTTATATCCATGTCCTACTTGGGAGCATCCCACTGGTATCTGTTCAGTCATGGCAGGAGCAGAATGCCGGATGTGTGTCTTGCCAGGACTTAAATGGATCCTTTATTTGGCTTTAGAAGCAATAAGCACACCAGTGCACGAAGACTGAACAGTTTATTAACAAAGCCAAGTAGCTGAGTAAATCAAATCATCAGCTGCGTGCAGGGAAAATAACATGGTATAATACACAACGTTGTTCAGCTGAACTGTTCAGTTTTCTTTTTTGGTCTCTGTGCATCCCGGAAGAGCAGCAGCACGGACTGCTCCCCTCCCCACGGGTGTGCTGGTGTGCATACGCATGGGAGTGTTGGTGCATGTGTGGTGTTGTGCATGCATCTGTGCATATGCATGTATGATCTGTTTTGTGTGTGTGCATGTGTGCACAGGCAAGAGTATTTATGCACACATGTGGTGTTGTGCATGTGCATTTACATTTACATGTGCATATGCTTGCAGATGTGTGTGCACGTAAGTGTGTGTAAGTTCTGGGAGTGCATGTGCTCTGAATTATTTTCCCAGTTACAGTCAGGAAAAATCAACATGTGAATCATGCATGTTTCAAAGGGAAGACAACTGTTGACACGGAGCATTGTTCAGATATTCAGATATTTACAATGAGTAGCCTTTATATGAAATAATTTGGGAAGCTGACAGATCTGAAAAGCACACTTCACATTTAGGCTCACAAGACGACAGACCTGCCAGGAAGAATAGAACTAGCAACCTGCCTGGGGAACTTAAGTATGTATAGCTTTGTACTGCTTATAACAATGTTCTTCTATGCCATCAAAAGGGGTCTTCAGCTTATAGTGACCCAATGGATGACACCCCTCCAGAATGTCCAGTCCTTGACAGCTCTGCTTGGCAGTTATAAATTCATGGCTGTGTCTTCCTTCATGGCTGGCCTTTCTCTTCTTCATCAGCAACAATGTGAAGTAACTATTTCTCAAATCTGGATAATTTTGGAAAATGTTAAAATCTGCCAAGCTGCTGAAGTGTTCTTTTAAAAACCATTGCACAAACAGCTTATAGGAAATCATGTAAATACTCCACTCTTCTTTGAAAACTCTTATTTAAAAACAATTATTTAAAAGCCCATTGAGTGCTTTTCTTATAACAATAGTGTATTTTTATATGTGGTCTCTGTTCACATATCCTTTTCTATAATCATGTAAGATCATCTCAAGTTTTAAAGTTTTAAAGATGAAAAGACACACCTGAACTCAGCATTCTTTTAAATTTACTCTGTGCAGAAGTCAGTGAACCTGCATTTCTGGAGACACTTTGTTCTTATGATATTGAATAAGAGGGATTTTATTCAGTTTACTGAGTGAGACCAATAACTATAAATATAGACTGGACTTCTTTCAACATAAATTTAAATGTATATGTGTAAAAATGTAGGTAGTTAACATCACAAAACGTGAAAGTCAATAAGCATTCCCTCCCAAGTCTGAAAAAATACCAATATAATGAATGAAAAAACTTCAAATACAGACATGCTTTGTTATTAAATTAGTACTTGTCTGGTGTTCTAAACACATGATTCAAGGGCTAAAACTCACATACTTAAAATATTGTATCTTCTGTTCTTAATTTAATGCATCATGAGAGTAAATACACTTCTATATCCAGATTTCCTCCTTTATTTATCTGGCAGTATAGAAATGAAATAATCATGTTTGGAAACATGTCTTCATCCAAAATACATCAGCTTATATCAAATGTACTTTTATGGACCTTACTTAAAAGACGTAATGAATGTAATAGGGTGCTGCAGATGTTACTGTATTTAGTTTTACCTCAGCAAAGACATCTCCAATGACGTTTCAGTATCACTATGTCATACATTATTACAAATAATGTTTCATTTTTACTATTTTGTAATTCTGGAGGAAACCCCTTTCAATCTGTAAAAAACTTGGGAATGGAGAAAGATTTGCCTTCCAACAAGACAATGCACTTAAACACAAAGCCAAAGCAACACTGAAGTGGTTTTAAAAGAAGAATTCCTATATATTAGAATGGCCCAGTCAAAGCCTCATTCCAATATGCAGCATCCAGATGTGTAAAGTTGGTAGAAACTTACCCAGAAGACTCACAGCTGTACTTGTGGCCAAATAGTCAGCAAGAGTAATAGTTATGCAACCAACGTGTGCAAGTTTGTCTTTGATTACTTACCTTTTGTGCCTCAACAAAAATATTTTGCTACTTCATTGTGTTGAGACTTTTGTGTAATTCAAGAGGTAACAATGTCTTTTCAATTCCTGGCTGTAACACAACAAAATTGGGAAACTCAAAGCGAGGGGTGAATACTTCTGCCAGGCACTGTACATTCCATTGATCTCAGTGGAACTTGCTGGGTTTGAATAAATGTATTTAGAATCATCAGGCAAGACATGATGGAGTCTCCTGTCTCATTTTCAAAATATATTCAGGCTTTTTAGCAGCAAACAATGCAAACTTCATCACAGCTAAGCTGAAATGCTTGAATTAAGCCGATTTAGCCTCACTGAGATCAATGCAACTAAATGGACCAAAATCCAACTTTTTTATTTAATTGGATTATGGGTTCATCTGTGATTCATCAGTCACTAGAATGTGTGCTTTTCTGTCATATATGGTAAGTGCTATTGTAGTGAAACTGGGATTATGAACAACCTCTTCCATGTATGACTTCTTTATTTAAAATCTGGTTTCTTATTATTATCATCTCTTTTATTGCCTGTTTTTCTTAATCTGAGCTCAAGTTGGTTCCCATTTTGATTTGGTGAAGTTACTGATAGGAGACTTTTCCTAATACTTTCTGCATGGTGAATATTCTTTTGAACATATCCGCACATAGCAGAAGTTGTGCTTTAATGCATGTTGGAGAATGCCTGAAAGTACTTTTGAGGCATGACATAGTTCAGATTTTGCCAGGTGGGGGCACATTTTGCACATGTTTATCATACCCAGACAACATGGCAAAGTCCCTCTCAGTATACCAGGTGAAGAGTTAGTTCCACACATGCCAGTGTATTGACTTTTAGAGCAGCATCAGGCATGACAGAAAAGCAAGGTCAGCCTGATGCCTGGACATTTCTCCGCTGGACTGACGGTACGGATCATCTTGTCTAAAGAAGCTCTTCTGGAAGAAAGCCACAGATTTGACTACAAACACCATGGGAAATGCAGACGGACCATGCCAGGTGTCAGTTGGAGTACCTGGTGGAAGAAAAGTGGAGTGAGCTCATTCTGTGGAATTGCAGCCTGAAATAAGGCGGGGCTGGTGTCAAGGGTAGGCATGGATGGGCACCTGCAAAAGGCTCTACTGACCAGCAACTCCTTCTCCACCACCACCACCCTGCAACTGAGCCTCCTCCTCTCCCTTGCAGCCTGCTTGTTCACCCGCCACTCGTTCTGGCCCAGACAAGGGTGATGATGAAAAGGACAGAGGTGCAGAAGCTGCTGTCGTTCATCTTCCAGCCTGCTGAGCAAGCGAGTTATAGCACTGATGAGAAAAAGAGTAAGGAGTAACAGCAGCGGATGACAATGGCCGTGAGAAGGTCGGCTCGAGGAGCAAGGGTGGGACTGACAGATCTGACCCTTCTGAAGGTGTCGAAACCCGGAGGCAGAGAAACCCGGAGGCAGCGATGACGGAAGGATCCAGGTGCAATCCCAGCCACACCATCTCACATGATTGGTCCACCTCAGCCAGTCTCCCATTTTTCAACCTCTGCTTTTCCACTGTAACGTTCACCTTCTCTTAGAAATAGCTCCTGTCTGCTCCTTTTCCGCCTGCACTAGAAACACGCACTTTTGCGCGGGGTGGGCCCGGGTAGCGGTTCAGCAGGAGCCGCTGCGAGAATCATGGCTGAAGGCCCACCGCCAGGCGAAGCAGGCAGCAAATGAGCCCCGTCTCAGGTTTCCCCAGCTGGCCCTTCCAGAGAGCTAGGAGTTGCAGCCCAACACCTCTGGGGGGCACCAGCTTGGGGAAGGCCGCCCTATCGCTCAAGCCAATCTTTCAGCTTGCCAGGAACTATCCTTCTCTTGTGGGGGTCCTGTCTGAAAGGATCGCCCGCCCGCTGTACCAAGCGCTGTTCCTTGCTCCTTACAGGTTTCTTTGGGTGCCGTTTCTTCTTGGCCATGCTCCCCCGCTCTCCTCCATAGCTCGCCATCCTCACTAGACGGCCGGCACCTTCCCCCGCGCTAGCGGCTTCCCTCGTAAACCGGTTGCGCCCCCCCCCCCCCCTGTCGGGCAATGCATCATTTCGACTCACTTCATTAGCGCCGGCTGCTCCCCTCGCCGAGCCCCCTCCTCGCCTACGACCGACCGCCAGGCCACGCACTGAATGCTTCCAGCAGGGCGGAGGAAGGCAGGCAAGGCGAGTGCCCGAGAAGCGCCTTCACGTGGCGCCGGCCGCCTGTCAGGAGGCGGCGGGGACGGCGGCGCGCTCCCGGGTCCCGCGGCTCGGCGGCGCGCTCCGGGAATCGCCGCTCGGCGGCGCGCAGACGCGGTCGCTCGGCGGCGCGCTCGATGGTCTCTGCCCTAATGCGGGAGTCTGCGAGGGGAGGCAGGCGCTGCAGAAGTATGGGAGCTGTGCGTGGAGGAGGCGGCGGCGGCGGCGGCGGGGGCAGAGAGGTCTGGTAGCCCGGCGCGGATCGCGAGCACAGCCTCTGCGGACGGCGGAGCGGGATGAGAGCGCTGTGAGCTGGCCTTGCGGGAGCGGAAAGCAGGAGCAGCGAGCTCGGCCGGAACGACGGCGGCGGCTGTTGGCCAGGTAAGGGAGGGATGCTGCCGGGACCGCTGCTGCATGGAGAGGTTTGCGCCTGTGGGATCCAGCCTCAGGCAGGGATGCAGATGGGCGCATCGTTCGCACCCGTGCTTCGGTCATCGGGATGGGGCCCGCTGCACCGGGCGCCGGGCGAGGAAGCAGCTAACCGAGGAGGGCTCCCTGCTGAAGACACGGCGGGGGCTCTTGCTGCACCGTCGCCCTACCTGATCTTCTGCCCCGGCGCCACCCGCCCTCTCTCTCGCCCTTGCCTCTTCCTGGCCTCCGACGGGGTCTCACCGCAGCCCTGTCGCGCCGACCGAGCGCTAGCGCTGGACTCCACCAAGCGGCTTCTGCCCCTGCCTGCTTCTTCCTGCCAGCACAGGGCATCATCCCGAGTTGCTTTAGGGGAGGAGGGGGCGCAGTCCGGGGCCTCTGCAAGCGGCGGCCTCATTATTCGGGGGGGGGGGGGGTGCGAAGGACAGGGGGACTTTTTCCAACCTCGTCGCTGTTTGGCCTGCTTTGCCTTTCTTGGGGTGGGCTGAGAGATCCCCCTGAATTAAATTTCTGATGGTGCGGGGAGGAAAGGGATATTTCTGATCATGGCCTTCAGACTGGAGGAAGTTCTCTGGGTGTCATTGTGCTTCCTGTCAGGTATCCAGAATGCCTGATGCTTGGTAGGCCCTTTGGATGCAAGGGCTGATTAACCCACCTGGGGCAAAGCTGCAGTTGCATCAAATGAGCATTCTTCTCGCTGTGCATTTGCCTTCTCTTCAGTTTCTCTTGGTTCAGTTTGACTAAAAGGGGACACTGACTGAAATGTGTTGTGAGTTGACAGCTTGTAGGTGGTCTGCAGCTCAGCACTAGTATTTCCCCTTCACTTCTTCCTGCTCAATGGCCTAGGAAGGAAATAGGAAAGCCAGTAGGCTGAGGGCAATATCTTTCTTTTATATGTTGCCTGTGGACCTACAGATTCAGGTGGGGTAAGTAAGCAGCTTCATACTTCTCTGTTTAGTTGCTTGGGAAATCTTGAGTGCAGTCAGAAAATAAGCAAGGGCCCCAACTTGCATAATTCGGAACATAAAGAGGCCTTTGGGGAATTCATGAAAAGCTATTCCGTAGCTCGGCTTAATTAGTTTTGGGATGGGAGGGGCAGAACATATTTCAGAAGCATCTGCTATATCAATCGCTGATAGAAACAGGATGCTAGAATACAGGACATTGCACTAGTCTACAGCCTGGTGTGACAACTAAATAAATATTCACAGGCTTGGGGTGGGGTGGAAATATACATTAAAGGATATGTTAATCTTTAGCTGTTAAGATCAGAGCTGTGACCATCTTAAAGTTGTGATTTCTGCATATGCACTTGGAGTCAGCCTAGTTGGTATTGATCAAAGGGGTAAAAGTGCTGAATCATTTGTACTTTTTTTTTCTCCCAGCAAGTTTGGTTCTTCAGTTCCATTGTAGTCTTCAGGAAGTGCAAGATCTAGTTGCAGAATTATCTGCTTTCAGCACCTTCTTTCCTTTTAAGCAATACTGGCCCAGTGCAAGAATTCTTTGGACTTGAATGGGAAGCTGTTAATGTCATCAGATTTGTGACTTCCAATTGCCTTTTGATGAAACTGCTCCTCCCAAAGTTATTAGCATTTATGACACAGGAAGCGAGCCTGAGGTGTTAGCTGAAATGTACATTTTGAAGATATGGCCAGGAACTGAGAAAAATCGATGATGATGATGATGATGATGATGATTTTACCCTGAAAAATGAAAAGCTCCTACTTCATGATTCATTCCTTTCTTAGTGATAGCATCTCACTGTGTCTACCATACAATGATTGATAAATAGCAGTGCTGTTCATGATAGAAATGTGGCACAATTTAGCTAAAGTGGAGCATTTTACATTTCCATTGATTTTGATGGGAGACAGTTAAACACATGCTTAACTCTCATACTGAAATCAATTTATTTCTGTTTTTATACCCCCAAGTGTAAAATAGATTTTTAAAAAAATCTGTTATGTAGAAATGAAAACTATCTCTCTTAGTGCAGTGTGCTGCTAAGACAACCAACATTCATGACTCCAGAACCTTTCAGCCAGCTTTAGTCAAGAGGACTGTAAGAACCCATGCACCTCTATGTTTGGATCAGTACCAGGTACTGACACACACGTACTAGTTTTCCACTGCATTCTCTTCCTCGTAGAAGTTGGATTTGAAGACATCAGCACAGACAATATGAAAGAAGAGCATCTAACAATCATTCTTGGTCTTCATGTGGCTGAAGATGGCTAAAGGGCTGTGAAGCCATAAATGCATCATACCCCCCTTAATCCATTTGTGGTTATATCTGAAGGAAAGGTCCACTACACAATTCTACAAATGTCTATGAAAACAAAATTGTGATAATACAGTGTGTAGTGTAGATGTTTTTGGAAAGTATTGCTTGATTATTTTTCACTTTAAAGATTCAGCTGTGCAGAATTATCCAGGAATAGTCCCAGGAATTATCCAGGAATAGTCCAGGAATTATCCAGGAATAGTCCCACTGGCCAAAGACCTTTACCTGCCTCATTTGGTCTGTTTCTCCCAGAAAGTATTCAGGTTTGTATGTCCCTACAGCTTAAGGCATGAACTATTGAATAAGGTACCAGAAATGCATGACTGTAACACATGAAACACCACGCGAAGAGTCTTACACTTTATCTCGGAGGATTTCTGCCCAGTTCAGACTTGTATCTCTATGGGAAGGATATTTTCCAGTTAGTGGGCAGCCACCAGGAATCCCTTTCATAAATGTTGGGCTGTGTGAACTTGATATACATAATACAGTGAAATAGATCCTCACAATTGATCTTAAATGTTGAAATGAAGACAAGACTGTCACTGAAGCATTGGGGAACTATCTGTATGCTTGACTTTAGTTACATTGAACTTCCTTAACTTGGTGTTCTCCAGATGTTTTGGACTTCAGCTCCAGTCAGCCCTTGGCCAGCATAGTCTATGATAAGGAATGCTTGGGAACTGTGATCCAAAGCTATCTGGTGGGCAAGCAGTATCTATTTTTTCGGGCTACTATGATCTCTCTTTCTTGTTCATTCCTGAGAGAAGATTAAAACCATGATGCATGAGATGAATGGAAAATTGTTCACTTTTTATTTATTCCCTTTGGCCATTTTTGGGCAAGCACAGCAAAGATCCTGTTTCTTGGGTGACCTGGGAATATTCTAAAGACAAAAACAAAAATTCAGGGATCTTGATTGAAAAGTTGATGCCTTTATTGTTCATGATGTAGTTATAAAATATCCATCCATTGGGTGAGTTCAGCCAGCTAAAGTGATTGTCAGCATGACTTATTTGTTTCTCCCAAATGTTTTCGCAGTAATTTAGTCTCCTGCTAATCCTTTTAAGATGCATACCCACTGCCTTCCCTTCATTTTCCTGTTAACTGTACCTTGGATTTATGGTATCCTGCAAACAACAATGTATTGGCCATACAAGAAGCCAGTGTGATGTAGTGGCTTAAGTTTTGGACTGGGACTTAGGTTCAGGTCCCCACTTGACCATGAAGCTCACTGGGCGACTGCACCAGTCACTGACTCTCAGCCTAGCCTACCTCACAGGGTTGCTGTGACAATAAAATGGAGAGGAAAGATATGTAAGCTGCCTTGGGTTCATTGCAAAAGGAAATGTGGTACGGTATGAATGTAAGAATTAAAAACAATAATAAAAAGGTTCTGTCTCTACTAGGGGTGAGCAGCTTGTGCCTCCCTCCCCCCAAAAAAGTTCATGGCCTACAACTCCCATCAACCCTCACTCTTAGTTTTGTTATCGAGGGTTGATTGAACTTTTCTGCTAAATCTGGATGGCCCACAGGTCGCCCACCCGTGATCTAGAGTGTCTTGCAGATGAACCTCCCACAGTTTAAGGAAGCTGATATGCCCGTTGTGTTTGGTGCTTTTGGCACTGATAGAATGTGATAGCAGGGGAAACTATAGCAGGAAATCCATTCTATTTATCTTAAGGCTTTCTCTTGCTCTAGATTCTAGAATGTGGGACTCTGTCGTCCTACATTTATCCAAAGTAATTGCAATATATAGTGCTCCATTATAGAACAGTATGGGGCAGCCTCTTTATTTGATTTGATTTTATCTTTTAAATCTGCAAGGCCTGGGGAACAAAAGCATTTGGCCAAGGAGAAATTCAGATTGGTGGGAGAGCTTGTAATATAGAATGACTTTAGGAAGAACATGCAGTGCATTTTAGTAACTGTTTTAGATAACTGCTTCCCAAAGTTTCATTCCTATTTTTTTTACCAAAGGCTTTTCGGTACCCAAATTGCCCAGGGCAGTGAATAGATCTTTAGTTCTGAAGTTTGTAGATTTCTAGACCATATGCTAGCCCCATATGCAAACTTTTTCTGGAAATCTGGCTCTCTGAATTTGTTCCCAACTGAAATTAATAGGTTCATTTTGAAAAGCCACTCAGTCTTTACAGGGGAGTGTGAAAAGGGGAGCCATGGGTCAGAAGCAGAGTCCATGCTTTCCATGCAGAAAGTTGCAGATTAAGTGCCTAGAATCCCTAGTGAAAGGGGATCTGGCAGCAGGTGAAGGGAAAGAGCTCAGCCTGAGACCCGAGAAAGCTGATTCCACTCAGGGAGGATAGAGAATATTAGATTTAGATGGGCAGATGTTTTGACCTGCTATAAACAGACTTCCTCTTTTCTCTATACAATCTACATGCACCACATCAAGACAGACTTCCCATTGGGGGTAGGCAACTTTGGGCAGCCCAGGAGTCACTTTCCAGCTTGCAGATCTCCCCAAGAGCTACACTTCTGCCCCTGTGCATTACCCACAGTGGCAAAAAATACAACAACCATTGGTGGTTCATTGCTAAAATTTGGTGATAAAATGATATGGAGACTCAATTTGCTTGAAAACAAGGTAAACTGGGTTCTAATTTGTGTTGCCGCTTCATCACCAAATTTCATCAGTGAGGGCAAAGTAGCAATGAAGGGCACATTCAAGGTCATGGGTGGCTTCAGGTGGCCACCACTGTTCTGCATCCATGGAGGGTGTTGCTACAGTTCTTAGTCATAAACCATCTCAAGGTTGACTAGGGAATGCTGGGAGTTGTAGGGCTTTTTACAAGCTAAACATGCATAGGACTGTGCTTTCACTGTTCCATTTCTGCTTCTCCTTAGGTAAATAATACAATTACTAACTCCTAGAGACAGACTAAGATAATTTTAAATAAGATAATGAATAAGTATTAATGTAAGTGCGCTGACCTCAGGGGCAGCTGAGCAGAGAGGGAGCCTAAACTCTGGACCTTGCCATTTCTTGTTTGGTGAAGTAGTGCATCATTTCTGATCACTCACTGTATCTCTCCAATCACAATAGCCTCAGTTCTGGGAAATGCAAGAGATGGATTAGGTGTCTCCTATGTGGCACAAAGTGAGAAAGCTCTTCATACCTTGAGTCCTTCACAGTGTTTGGAAAACTTATGGTAAAATTCTGTTTTGCATCATGATGGAATTGACAAGAGAGTGTTAGGCAGACAATTATAGCCATGGACAACAGCTCAGTTATGGCTTCTGCAGGCTATGCTAGGCAATAATTGAGATCTCTTTGTATTTGTGAGCCCCATCAATTCCTGTCCCTCCTTTTTAGGTAGTGAGCAGTGTTCCCCCTATGGAGTAGCCATGCAGGTGTTCCCAACACCTCCTTCCTTCTTCCACCTTTGCACCTTCATGTATCTGTCAAACTGCAGTGGGTATGATTCTGTGCATGCATGGAATTCCTGCAAGATCACAGTGTGGTGCGCTTCATCTCTAGAAGCTGGAATTGTGGACCTCACTAGATCACCTGGCACATCTCCGTGCCACACTATCGCGTCTCCACTGTCTTAGTTAGCCACAGAGGTGGCCTTTGCTTGGAAACCGTTCATATTCCCTCCCAATATACAAAGTTGATCTTATGCACTGCTTTTGTTTCACTTGAATTTTGTCCCTATAGGCCTTAGCTCCTGGAGAAAGGAGGTGCTATCAAAACGGATTATGAACGACTTTTTAAAAGGTGCTGTCAAAACGGTTTATAAACAACTTTTGAGTACAATCCCATGCAAGTTTAGCCATAAAAACAGCACATGACGCTGGGCATGCTGGGAGCTGCAAGCCATTTTTCTGTCTAAACTTGCACAGATTTGCACCCCTTACCTCTTAATTTACTTTCAGAGGGACCACGACTGTTCCTCTGATCTAATAGCTAAATCCGTCTCTTGTACAGAATGCCCAGTACTGGTCTGTGATGTGTGTTTTGCACATGTATAAATGACTGACTGGACAGACCAAATTGCAAGGCCTGGCATTAATTAGAGTTTCCCATCCATCCTTGCTTAAGAGATCCCCTGCAGAGGATCTGTTCATTTGGCAGCAGTTAGGCAGCTGCGATGCTGAGATCATTGCTTCATGCTCTAACTGCCATTGTCTCCATCTACTCCGCTTGTCTGCCTGTCATATCCACCTGTTATCTTTTGTTTTCTACTCACTTTAAAAAAAACTGGCCTAATCATGATTTGTTCTACTTCTGTACAATGGGGGAGCCCTGATACAGGAATAAAGTTCTACAGTGTCAGTATACAATATCAAACATGATTGATTGGTGGTTCCTGCTGTCAGAATTACAGTGCAAACCTATGCATATCTGCTGAGAAGTAAATCCCACTGAATTCATTCAAACTTAGTCCCAGGTAAGTAGCCTAAATAATATCAGAAGCAAAGCAGAAGTTTAAATATCTTATGTGCAAGAACATAAGATGAGCCATGCTAGATCAGGCCAAGAGTCTACTTGGTCTTGCATTCTATTCACAACCAGCTGCCTGTGAGTAACTCACGAGTAGGACATGAGTGCAACAACACTGAATTCATCCTCAATATGTTCCATATGTACTTAGGCAGACTGCCTCTGATACTGGAGGTAGCGTATAGCCATCAGATACATATAGATAGCCTTATTCTCTGTGTATTTGTCGAATTCTCTTTTTAAAGTCATACAAACTGATGGCCATTACCACATCTTGCAATTGCAAATACCATCGTTTACCTTCCCCACTTGCAAATGCTTACTTGTCCTGCCCTTCTCCATAATCTGACTGCAGTTGATTAAGGCCCACCACCCTCACAAGAGATCACGTGAGCTCCCAGTACAGCCGTCTGTCAAATCTTATGTGGAGAGCTTTCCTTTTGCCATATAAAGAAACACAGAAAACTTTTTATTTATTTTCATCCCATCCTTCAATAGGTATTCAAGGTGGCTTGCAAAAACTTAAAATGATGCTCTAACAAAATCATTAAAACAAGTGCATTAAGAGAATTGCAATGCAAATACTGAATAAAAAGACCATAAGAATTATATTTCATTAGAGACCACCTGTTTGCCTTCTAGTTCTATCAACAATAACTTAGAAGGAATCCCGTTATATTACTGGTCAATAAGCTGAGTTTTCCCGGAACTGTAAGCCAGGATTCTGGTGAATCTCATCATGAAGATGATGAGATGCAACTAATTTGTTCCTTCTTTTGATCCTCCTTTCAGTATGATGGCCTAAAGAAATCAGAACCTGGAATGCTTGCTTGGTGTTCACTTTACAAGTTAGGATTGTAAACCAGAGTTTCTTATTGGTGTAAATAGTGTGGTTTGTTTGGAAACAACAAGCCAAAATCCCATGATCAGACGATATACTAAGCAAACCATGGGGAAGTAGTCCCCAAGCAGAATGCGTGTATTTCATGTGGCTTAGTAGCAGGCCTGAATGCTAAAAAGCCACGCCTGGGTCTCTAGCTCTTTATCATGCTTGCTTCACTTGGCATCAAAGTCTATTTGCTTGCTTACATAATAGAGCCTTAATTAACGTTCCCCTGACCCTGGCAGTCTGCTTTCATGAAATTAAGCAGTTTCCCCTTCTGATATGGAGATGGCCCAAAAGGCACACACACTGAGCATCTAGCATTCCTTAGCAGCCATTGCTTCTTCAAGCAGAAGGCAGTAATGAGTCTATGCTTTGATCTTCAGACAGAGATGGAACCTTGGTCATCCAGACAAGAATACTGCACAGTACTTCATTATTGCTTTGCACCTATGTGAACAGCAGCATCAAATCTATTTCAGTAATCATACCTTTTAATTATGCAGAATATTATGGCAATACTGTGAGCCTATAATCTATATAAGCTAACACTTTCTTTGTGCTCTGCTTCAGACTGTTTTCGAGGGGGATTCTGCTGACTCTATCTGAACCCAGCTGATTGGAATCCTACCTTGCAGGGGTCCCTGCTGCACACTTAGCTTGCTTCTGAGTGTGTTGGCAGTTTAACTAGCCATGCATATTATTACAATAATAAATAATCTCCTTCTTAGTAAATCTGGAGTTGGCATATAGCTTTTGGGGGATCCCTGAAAACCTACTGCCCATGGCTGGGGCAACAGAGCATTCAGCTGGCTTATCTAAGGAAATGCCTCTTCCCATCTGTGCCTACCTGGGCTGTTAGGTCATCTTATTTATTTATTTGGAGTTTTTATATGCCATCCCATCGCTTAACGCCTCGGGACGGCTTACATAAATAAACATAAATGGACAACATAGTGCCCAATACAAATACAAAAAATACAAATTACACAAATTAAAAACCCCAATTCATTCTGGCTGGAAGTTAAAACCTATAGATAATATTAAACGTTGTTAAAATATTGTTTAAATAAAAAGGTCTTAGCCTGGCGCCAAAAAACAAATAACGACAGTGCCAGGTGGACCTCTCTGGGGAGCGCATTCCATAGATGGGGGGCCACCACAGAGAAAGCCCTCCTCCGGGTACTTTGCCTCCTGATGTCTTTCACGGAGGGCTCCTGGAGGAGGGCCTCTGCTGCCGATCTCAAGGGGCGGGAGGGCAAATATGGAAGCAGGCGTTCCTTCAAGTATCCAGGTCCAGTATCCAGGATCTTCAGACATCTTTCTTAAGGGCAAGGAGATAACAAGGAGTTATATGGAGGTAACAAGGAGAAGAGCTTTCTCAGCAGTAGTAGAACCCCAACTTTGGAATTAGATCTCCAAAGAGGCTCACCTGGGGCCAAATCTTTACTCTTTTTGGTGACAGGTGGAGGCTTTTTAGGTTACTCAATATTTTAATTGTTAAAGAAAACTCCAAAGACTTTATTGTATTTTATAATAATTGTTCTTTAGTGGTATTGTACCTTTTATGGTCTTTTCAATGGTTAAAAACTGAGGTTACAGGGGGATCATTGTGAGGTTTTATTGTAGATGTTTTGTGCTGTTTGTTGTGATTTTATTATTTTTATATTTTTAAATTAACAGCATTTATTGGTTGCTTTATAACTGTGGTGGCCAAATGCAGGCTTGGGAGCCATATGTGTCTCTTTGAGTTTAATTTGTGGCTTGCAGAGGGTTTGGACCACCCCCATACCCCTCCCCCCCAGTGATGGCATGGGCATGATTGCACCAAGCTCTCCCAAGGCCAACATCCTTGCAAGAGCTCACCCCAGCATGCCCCACCGGCTCCTCCTGTTGACTTTAAAAAGAGATATCTTGAATCCCTTCCTGAATGCGGAGGAGGTGGGGAGCAGTTGCAGCTCCAAAAAGAATTTCTTTTGTATATGTGACAGTCCCTGAAGATAGCAATCCTCTTGCTGCTTGTCTTTTCTGAAACTCCTTCAAACATCCCTGATAGGAAACAGTCTTCAAGTTAGAATTCTAACAAAGAATTCTCAGCACTTCTCACTAAACTATAATTGCCAAGATTCTGTCTGTGACAACAGTAAAAACAAACTAACAGACAGACAAAGAAACTGCTGCTTTTGATTAATATGACATTTGCTTGGAGTAGTTCTTATTTCTTTGAGAAGGATATCCCACAGTTAGCGTTCCAAGTGTCTGTGTGTCCGATCATGCACATTTTTTTACAAAAAATCATTCACTAATAAGTAAGAACACACTTTCATAAAGTCATAATACATAATAAACAAACAAGCAAACATTTGCTCCTGTCTTGCAGCTCTCAAGCATCTGACATTGTTTGTGGCTCTTCCGTTGAGCAAGTCTGGCCAGCTCTGTTGTTATATCAGTTGTAACCTGCCCTGAGAGCCATTTTGTCCAAGGGGGCAGGATAGAAATCTAATAAATAAATAAATATCTGTGCCCTGGCTTTCCATTCTGTGTGAACGTGGCCATAGTATACATTTCCTCATTTCCTCACTAAGTAATGTGCAGTGGTCATCACATTAACTTCAGCCATTTAGCCCTATTTCCCATTTCCTCTTCCTATAATTTATACTGGTTACTTGAACTCTTCCTGGAAGCACCTTTCGGAATGGGTTTCTTTGTTGTCATTGGTATGCTAATCGGATCCTTTTGTTTTTACTGAGATTGAAAGTATCCAGTGTTATGATGGATTAAATTTAAAAAAGAGGATTTTAGTGTCTCAGACCTCTTATAGGGATCACTATACATAGTTAATGAGATAAGAAGTGGGAGATTAACAGCTTTATGAATAGGGGTACCATGGCACGGCTGATTCAGGTAAGCAGGTTTTAAGGATGACTTATGGAAACAAGCTTTGGTCTTAGATTTCACATCAGAATCACATACTGTACCAGTGAAACACTCATTTTAAACTGGTCTGAATGTTCATCATGAGCAACAGGAACATATTAATTACTATTGTAAGAAGGGAAACAATAGTTCAAGTCCTAAATGCTTGAGTCAGACCCTGCAAATTTTATCTCAGAAATCTGGGGCAATAAGAGGCCTCCTATTACCTGAATAGTTCCCCATCTTTATTAATGGCCCTTCCCCACCCAACTAAGTGAAGAAATATTGCTATCTTTGTTTTAAAAAAGTTTCATTTTTAGGACTGTTAGAACAGGGTATGTAGGAACGTGTGCTTCAAAAAGTGTTTAATCCTCAATAGGGATTTTTTCTTCTAACTTTAAAATTGGTATCAGTTTTACAAGGAACTTACTTCACACATCTTATCTCTAAAGTTCTACCTTCTCCTGTTTAGGCAAGACCAGGCCCATAGGCATCTCAGACATCATCCTTTCACATGCTGACTCTACTTATTTAATGGTGGCCAATATGTTTCTCTGGTTGCTGAAGAACTGTAAATGGCTACAAAAATACTGACTAAAGGAAAATATTGTCTGCACATGCTTCCAGGTGCATCCATGTATGCTGCTGCTGGTTTTAACTCGATATAACTGTCATGGTTACTCCAAGGAGCCCTGGGAACTGCAGTTTTAAGAAGGCATGGAGAGCTTTGTTGTTGTTCTTGTTGTTGTTGTTAGTCACGAAATCATGTCCAACCCATCACGATCCCATGGACCACATTCCTCCAGGCATTCCTGTCCTCCCCCATCCCCCAGAGTCCACTTAAGCTCACACCAACTACTTCAGTGACTCCATCCAGCCACCTCATCCTCTGCCATCCCCTTCTTCTTTTGCCATCTATTGTTCCCCGCATTAGGCTCTTCTCCAGGGAGTCCTTCCTTCTCATTAGGTGGCCAAAGTATTTGAGTTTCATCTTCAGGATCTGGCCTTCTAAAGAGCAGGCAGGGTTGATCTCCTCTAGGACTGACCAGTTTGATCACCTTGTGGTCCAAGGGACTCACAGGAGTCTCCTCCAGCACCACAATTCAAAGGCCTCAATCCTTTCACGCTCAGCCTTCCTTATGGTCCAGCTTTCACAGCCATACATTGCAACTGGGAAAACCATAGCCTTGACCTTACACACTTTTGTTGGCAGGGTGATGTCTCTGGTTTTTAGTATGCTGTCTAGATTTGCCATAACTTTCCTCCCCAGGAGCAAGCATCTTTTAATTTCTTGGCTGCAGTCACTGTCTGCGGTGATCTTGGAGCCCAGGAAAATAAAATCTGTCACTACCTCCATTTCTTCCCCATCTATTTGCCAGGAAGTGAGAGGACTGGATGACATGATCTTAATTTTCTTAATGTTGAGTTTTAAGCCAATGGAGAACTCTGTAGGAGATTCCTAATAGAACTTCAGCTTAAAGAGTGTTGCAAGGAAAGCTGACACAAG
Source organism: Varanus komodoensis (assembly GCF_004798865.1). Taxonomy (NCBI): domain Eukaryota; kingdom Metazoa; phylum Chordata; class Lepidosauria; order Squamata; family Varanidae; genus Varanus; species Varanus komodoensis. The sequence goes on from NW_025335268.1 coordinate 129,005,042, forward strand.
TTTGTAGCATAAGGATGCCCTTAGCATGCTCAGTGTGCCCATGAGATAATTTCCTGAATGCTGAAAAGAATGTGCTATATATGTTGGAAAGGGAATGCAAATAAAGGCTTGTATGTTTTGGTCGGGAAAACTGTTAAGCTATACTTAAGTCTTCCTTTGGTGCTGTCTTGGTTTTTTTATTCCAGCTTTGGTATTTTGGAGAATGAGATATTCTTGGGACTGTTTCTTAGCATCTGTGTTTCAGCTGTATTACCTGAATAAAGTTTATTTTCCCAACAGGGCTTTTGTGAGAATAAGGTGGAAGAATGTACCAATGCATGACATGTGACCAAATTATGAATAGTGTACAATTTGTTTAAAGAAAAGCCTAATCAAGAAGAGTGCAGTATTTTGATGCTCATTTTATATAGGTCCCTTCCCAATATAAAATATATGCCTGAAGAAAAGATATGAATGACAAGTGAAGGTCTCTTGGAGATAGAAGGGCATGAGAAGAGGAAGGAAAAGGGCAAATCAGTATAGTAAACCTACTTACAGAGCTTTAACTGAAATAAGAACAAAGATAAGATGGAAATTGAATGGTCATTAGCAGTTTAGATGGCTTGGTCTTGGTCTGTATGAAAGATATTGATTTAAATCTTAGACATGATTAATCCAAAGTAAGTCTCACTGAGATTATTATGTATAGGGTCTCAGCCTAAATGAAGAGCATAGTTCTGACCATGGGGATGAAGGGATTTGAATAAAATGTTTCCAATGTTCTCTTTATCTAGAGCACCAGAGTTTAGCTGGTAGGAAGGATCCAAGGAAACTCTTTTGGTATACATCAATGTCTAAACAGGTTTAAAATGATTTGTGTGTCATATTTTCTATTAGAACTATTCAAAGATGTTTGAAGTAAAAGCCATGTGATGACCATAATAAAATACACAAAGCAGCAAAGCAGGAGCAAGCAACTGAAGCAGCCAGACTCAGCAAAACAGTGGAAAAAATCTGGAAAACATCGATGATACAAATTACAAAGCCCCAGATTACTCATTAAAAGCTGTAGCTTCACCTAGGGAGGATGTTTTATTCCCAGAGCTCCAAAAAAGGCCAATACCCAGCCAAACACAGGTATATTCACACATACTTCACCCAGCCTCTGAATGTGGGGCACCTGGAAGACAGCCTCCAAAGCAGATTTAAAGGCTGGCAGGTTATTATGGGGGAAGAAAGTCCTTAAAGAGTAGGAAAATATAGACCTCTGCTTCATTAAGAAAACCAGGAAAGCACCAAATAACAGGGAGGAGGGATATGGGTGAGGAAGCCTCAGGATGCACAGAAATGTTTTTGAGCCCAATTTCCTGTACCAATCTTTTGCAGCATAGTTGATGTCAAAGAACAAAGTTGTTCCTGCCCCTGAAGAAGGTATTCAAAATGTGTTGGATACAAACATATTTTTGTACACCTAGATGATTTCTTTCACTTGGCTCTCTTTCCTGCCCTGCTATTACTTTGAGCAAAGGCTGGCCATCTTGATTATATTTATGCAAACAGGTTGTCTGAGATGCAGATTCATACCCCTCAATATTCATTGTATCATTTGTCCCTGATCCAATATGCTAGTTCATTTTGTGATTTTGAATGAAGCTCAAATGTAGCCTGCAGGCAATTGTACCTATTTTCATCATTTATATCTCACCCATCTACCAGAATACCCTAGGCAGCAATGCATGCATAGAGAATCGATACCCATCCAAGTTCTACCAAAGGAAGGACTGCAGAGGTGGCCACTGAATATTCACCAACATGAATGTGCTTCTTTTCATTTTAAGGAATGCTGATCTTTCCGCTTCCTTTTGTGGATGAAAGCATCCTATAACTTGACACAGAAGGATGCTTTGCATTTCATTTGGACAAGAGCCATGATAAAGATAAGCCTCGGCTATGAAGGGATTTGATGTGATTCTCAGATTGTATCGTGAATCGATGTTTCAGAGCTTTGCTTTTTAGGGGAAAAACTTCTGAAGCTTTCTTTGATGGGCCCAATGGCTTTTGAAAATCTCGGAGCTACTTTCAGAGGGTACTGCCACCAAGAATGTTGCAATTATGCACTAAGCCATGTTCATACTCACCTAGGTTTTTACAGTAAAAAAGGAGAAGGCATTTCTCTTCCTGCTGGCATTGTTAGTAGAAGTGTGCTGAGTGTCAATGTGTGCTCTTTCTGCATGTGTGTGGACTGGGAGGGAAAGAGCAGCTGCTGTGTGAAGACCACATTCCCACAGTCACCTTTTGTGTTGAAATATTGAAAGAGGGAACCCGGGTCTCATTAACTGTTCAGGATGCTCTGTGGGTGCTTCTTGCTGGTCCCCTTTCAGTGCGCTTGGGTCATCCAAGAGTATTTTGATGGCAAGAAAATTGTTCACTTGAACACAGGCAACAGAGTAAAACAGGTGCATCACCCATGGGCCACGTGTTCCTGGACATGTGTTCCGCAGCCCCCATGCACTCTCTCCTCCGCCAAAATTCTTCCTTCCTGCTAATCAGCAGCACTTTTGCAGTGCAAATGCACGTTATATATCAATAATGCCCTCTCTGGGTGGTTCACAACAATTAATCAAGTATGAAAGATATAATAAAATGCAAATACAGTATAAAAGTCCAATGCACAAATTTAAAACAACCAAAAATTCCAATATACAAAATTATAAAACAGTTCAACATCTAAAATAATTTCCATTAAAAACCAGACCTAATTAAAAGATCAGGCATAAAAACCAGACCTAATTAAAATATAAGGGATACCTTTAAATGCCAGTAAAAGCCAGGGAATAGAAGGTAGCTTTAACTTGATGCTAAAAAGGTGGCCCTCAGTAAGAAACCATTCCACAATAGGGGGCCACCCCTGAAAAGGCCCTCTTCCTCCTTCTGTACTTCCCTTGGAGGTGGCAGTCAGAGGAAGGTGGTACAAAAGGAGCTAATGCCTCCTCTACCTCCCGGGGGGGGGGGGGGCAGAAGAAGCAATGCTCATTTGGGTTGCAGAGAACCCATAAGCCTCTCCCCTCTTCATGGCACCTGAAGCAGCTTTTTACCACTGCAATGATCTGGTGCGTGAACATACACAGGTGCAGCCCCCAAGCCCACTGCCTATACCTGGGGTGGTGCTCAGGGCCAAGAAACGTATGCACCTTTACATTTCTATACTGCTGTTCACATATTTGAAGAGCTAGTAGATTGGCTCATTTTGGGAAACAAAACAGGGTGAAAATATCAATATCATCTCGGATGCTGACCCTGCTTCATGGATTTGTAGGTGTAAACGATCTGCATAAATTGGTAATATGCATCCTTTGGCTTTATTGTGTAGCTGACATTAATGCAGTGTGTTAATAGTGTTGACTTCATTCTCCTGATTGGAACAGATGACTGGCACTTAGTCAGGCTGTACATCTCTGTTATATATGGCACCACCAGCTCCTAATGTTTTAATTACACTACTGTCTTTGTGAAAGGTCCAGAGAGCGGCTCATGTTCTCAGTGGTGCAGTGTAGCTCTGCCGTGATAAAGACAAGTCTGTACCCTGAACTGTACTTTTATGCTGTTGCTTAGATTGCCTTGCTTTCAGATTTGCAACAGGCCCTGTAACAAGACTGTTCGTTGTGAGCTCATTGTCTCTTGTGCCTGAGTTCTTGTGATGTGCTTGCAGATGTCTATAGCAGGCAGAGAAATTAGCTTTTGTATCAGGCATACAAGGGAGAAGGTTGATCACTCAAAGCAGAGCACGTGCTTGCCACACAGAAGGCCCCAGGTTCAGTCTCCACTTTAAAAAGGACCGGGTAGCAGGTGATGGGAAGGGCCTCTCCCAGAGACCCTAGAACTGATTACCATCAAAGTAGGCAATACAGGGGTTAAAATGACTG